>NC_064903.1:13031679-13342415 GCF_929443795.1 Astur gentilis
TGGAGCAGGTGGCTTGAAAGCTTCATGCCCTCACTGCCTCTCAGTGACCCTGGGCAGAGGGAAGGAGAAGGGAGAAGCCTCCTCACAGCTGCAGCTTTGAAATTGCCAGTTCTGGGCTGCCTGGGGCTTGCCACTCTCCTCAGCATCCCATGCAAAGGACCTTCTCCATAGTGCCCAGGAATAATTGCAGGTGCTAGTGTGCCCTGCCTGCTGGTGACAAACCCTTTGGAAAAGGCAATGGTCTCCCCCTGCTCCTAGCTCTGCTCCCTTGTGCTGCTGCTCTCCTCTCAACGGGTGAGCCTGTTGCTTATATAAACTGCTTGCTCTCAAGCGCTGATAGAGCTGTTTGCTTCCCACCCCACTGGGCTCTGCAAGCTCATTTTATTTTTTTCTTGGTTTAATGGGATGTTTACTCCACAACAGCCTTCCCTCAACACCCAGCAGGAGGGACTCTGAACCATCACCCCAACAACGCTCTAACTTTCCCACTGAGCCAGCAGCAGACATGAGCTCCCTCCCTGCTGCAGCTCCCAGTGCTGCTGAAGTTGAATGCTGGTCCACGCATCCCACCGAGAGGGCTTGTGCCCAGCTGAGCTCATTTCTGCCCAGGGAAGAAGCTCCTCACTTTGTTTGGAGCCTGAGGAGTCTTTGGCCTTGAGCAGGTAGGGCTGAGGCTGGGACGTGTGCCAGAGTCCTGCCATGTCGTGACAGCGCAGCTATAACCAGGCGACAAGGATCTGGCTTGACAACTGTCAGGCTTGTTTCATGACAACTGCCAAACAGCCATCAGGTAGTCGTGATTTCTCCTACTCGCTCTGGCTTGGAGCGAGGGACAGAGTAGGAGGGGGCTGCTCTGCTTTTCTTGTGGAAGAGAGAAAACCCAGGTATACACAGATCCCTTTTCCATCTGTCCCCCTTACACGAGTGTGACACTTGCTTTGCTCCCCACCTTCCATCCTCACCTGATTCCTGCTGTGTGCTGCTCCCGGGGCAGTGAGGGTTGTACCATGGCAGGTGTTCTTAAAACAGCAATTGGTACCACCAGCATCACTAGTTTGATCAGTGGCTGTACACACTGGCTCCATGATACCTCTGCCACATGCTGGTGTCATCTTCCTTTACCCAAGCCCCCAGTGCTGGGGTAGCCATGCCTGCCGGTAAGCAGTTTCTTTGGAGATTGTACAAGAGCCCTCTTGAAGTTTGCTTCATGCTTTCCATGAACTCTGTGGTGTACATGTGTCGCCTTGGTCTCACCTCCATTCTGCTGTTTTTTCTGACCACCAAAAGCCCCAGCAGAGTCTCATCTGAGGTTCCTCCGGGATTGCACTCAGCAATGAAACCCCTCATCTTGACATCACGGACAGAGAGAGTCCACGGGGGGAGGGCAATAAAGCAGCTAATTAACGAGAGGCTAATCCAGCACTGAGCAGAAGCATGGAAGAGTGGCAAGTGTTGCAGCACAAACCCAGCGGTCTTTGTCTCATCCTGCAGCAAGGAGCTAGGGACATGCAGCCCAGGGCGCTGTACCGGCACTGCCGGCGAGTCCACAGCATCCATGGGAAGCATGGGCTAAGAAATGGATAAGGTGTGTGGTGGTCACATTGTGAGATTAGGAGATGCCAGAGGAGGGTCTCTGAATTAACTGTACTTGGCAATGAGCCTTAAAACATTTGAAGAGGGCAGAGAATACCTGTGTAGCAACTATTCAGGCACCAAAGGAAGAGACATAACTTTGTGTTTCATTCCCAGGCAGTGCACAGGGCAGGGAGCAAGTTGCACATATTCCAGTCTTCCATCGCTTCCCAACTCTCACCTAACACCAACTGCAGAACAGCCTTCTGGAAAACAAGCTGTGCAAAAGTAAGGAAACTTGGCCAAAGAAGCAACTGAAAGAGTAAAATTCTCACAGATGATACCGCTACTCTGAGGCACTTAGCTCCTGCTTTTAAGCAGGCTTTATACCAGCATCCAAACTGAAAGAAAGAAAAAGTGACAGGTGTGTATAAGCAGGTGGGTGCAAACAAACAAATCCTAATACTCTGCAACGAACAGCTTATGTTTTGTGAGGGATGTCTTCATGTACAGACAGGCAGAGAGAGGGGCATGGTTTTCTATGGAATAGATTCTGATACTAAAATCTAGAAAACCATTTGAGCTTTGTTATATCTTCTCAATCTTCATTCTAGAAATATTTTGTAAAAGTTCTTTTCATAGCTGTATCTGTAAAGGGCCAAAAAAATGCCAACAGGTTTAAAATAGCCATATAAAGGAGACAATTACATGTCAACAGACAGCCTTCAGAAGGTGTATATTGTGTTCAAACAAGGAAAATAGGAGAGGACATAAATTTGGGTGAGGTAGATGTAAACCTCTAGGATGAGACAAGTTTTAAGGTGGGACATGCTGAAAGCATAAAAACATGTAATGAAAGCTATACCAATGTCATTAGAAGGAAGGCAGCCAGTGCTGTGCTGGCTTGTTGGGTTTCTGTGGCTGCGAAAAGCTCTGGGATAAGGGCATTGCATAAACCCCAAATTAATTTCTTTACAGCAGTATCTGCCATGGAAGATGTTGGAAAATTCACATACTGTGCCCTTTCCTATGGCAGATAAATCTGAAGAACTCTCTCAAACTGAAATGTCAAAAGAGGGTTTTGGAAAAATACTGGTGAAATGGAGAGCAAGGGATTGCCCAGATCAGGCAGGATTTCCCTAAGGGCTCTGGAGGAAGAGCAGCATGGAGCTGCCAATGGGGCCGAGTACCCTGCTGCTGAGATGAGTGCTGGTATCATACAAATGGGAGGCAGCAAGTGTGACTGCAGTTTCTGGAAAAGCTTAGAGCCAGGAAACTATAGACAAGTCCAGCTTCTGTACAGAGCAAGTGGGTTGCTTGAAGCTCTGATAAAGAACAGAACGGGGAGATTTGGAAAATGATATAATGGAAGCCAGTCAGATTTTCAAAGGAGGGATTCGTGGCTTGCAAATCTGTTAGCATTCTTTCTTGAGGATGTTAGCCAGCTAATAGTGTCCTTGAATTCCCCAAATCCATGGTAACCTCCCTCCCAGCCCTCGTTTCCCAATCTTTTCACAAGAAATGCACACAAACCTCCTTTTGTGCATTGATAACGTAGTTTCCTTAAGAGCTTTTGTTGATTCCCCCCCGCCCCCCCAGATGGAGAGGGATGTTACCATGGAGTTACCTGTGGGCAAGCAGACAATCCCATGCGTTTGGAAAAGAGGACGAAGAGTAAGGTGTCAATGTTTGCACATCGTACGTAATGTCTAAAGGTAATAACAATTCAAACAAAAAGCTAACGGAGCGCTGCAGAAGGGGCTCATGACGTTGAGTGAGCGGGTGACAAAACGGCAAGTGGCATTCGAGGAAAGTGCCACGGGCAGAGGGGCTTGCAGGCGGAGCAGGGCAGGCAGAGCGGTGGCCCTGAAACGGGCTGGTGCTCGGGGAAGGAGCCTCCGCCGCCGCGGTCGGGTGCCTGGGCAGGCTGGCTCCGCACCCGGCAGCGGTGGGAAAGGCACCCGGGCTGCTCGGAAGGGGAGCGGGAAGCCGAGCGGCGGTCTGCGGTGATCGCCTGCCGCTCTGCCTGCAGGCCTTGCCTCCAGCGGTGCGGGGCTGGAGCGGGGCGAGCCCGCAGCAGCGGGGACCGCAGAGACGCTTCGGCTGGAGATGGAGCTGGCGGCGGGCGGCCTGAGGAGGTGGACGAGGGGCTCCTCCATCAGGTGGCCGCTGATGGAGTCCCGGTGCCCACCGAAGGTGACCGTCCAGGCGCGTCCGGAAGGGAGAGGGGGGCACTGCCCGCCGCCTCCGCCCGCCCCGCGCCCCGCCCCGCGCCGCCGCCGCCCGCCCTCGCCCCGCAGAGCCGCGCACAGCGCCCGCCGCCGCCGGCCGGCCGGGGGGGGGGGCGGGGAGCACCGGACCGGGCCGGCATGGCGGGGGCGGGCGCTGCGGGGCGGAGGCAGCGGAGGCGGCGGGCCCCGGCTGAGCGCTGAGGGCGGCGGCGGCGGCGGCGGGGGGCCATGGGGGCGGCGGCGGCGGGGGGCTGCGGGTGCCCTGCCCTGCCCGCCCGCCGCGCCGCGCCGCCCGCCGCACCGCCCGCCTGAGGCTGCGGGGCGGGGGGGTTACGGAGGGAGCGGCGGCGGCGGAACCCAGGTGAGCCCTCGTCCCGGGGCGGGGCGGGGGGGGGGGGGGGGGAGCGGGGCGCCTGCTGGGGAGCTGCGGGGCACGGCGGCGGGAAGACCCGTCGGTGTTGCGCTCCGTCGGGGGCGCTGCCAGTTCGCGGGAGTTGGCCGGCTTCCCCCGGGGATGCGCTGGCTGGAGCAAGGTGATGGCGAGGAGGCAGGAGGCCTGCCGGCTCCTCCCCGGCACCTCCCAGCACCCTGATGCCCGGCGGCTCCGTGTTTCCCGCGGCGTGCCGGGAGGGCCGCCCGGCTCCCCGGGCTCTGGGCGCCCAGAAGCCACCGGTAGCGCGGAGGTGCCGGAGCCGGGATCTGCCTCGTCCTCCTGCGAGAACCCAAGGCCGCAGGGTCAGCTGGAGACATGCGTGTGGCCCGCCAGGGTAGTGATGGGGTGTCCCCTTCCCCGCCGTCCCGCTGCCCTGTCTCCCTGTCACAGCCTCGGTGGCCCCCGGATGGTGTATGTGCGGGAGGTACGCGCCTCGACGCACGGGAGGAGGAATCTGGTTTGGGGGCTCGCGTGGTCTGAATCGAATCAATGGTGCTGAGCAACCGCTCTCACCTGAGACGGCTTCCCCCATCCCAGGGCCGCCAGGCAGGACAAGGCTGCGCAGAGAAAGTGAGGTGCAGGGCAGGGAGCTCCGCCGCTGCCCCTCAGGTCACCTTGGCATGCTCCTGGGTGGCGGCAACGTTCTCGATGTTAGTCCGGTATCGTGGCAGTTGCCGTCACAGATCGTGGCTGATTGAGCTGAAAGAACAGAGCTGAACGCACTTGGCTCCTGGCTTGGGGCTTGTTTGGATTTTTTCCCTCATTTCCCTGTTCTAGAGTGATTTGGATGGGTTGAGTTTTCCTCCTTGTCAGCAGCAGGACTGGTAGAGAGACACGGCTTGCTTTCGGGGAAGACCGATCTGAAAACATTTGCATCTTTTTCTTCTTTCATGACAACCAGTGAGCTGTGTGCCACCTTCCACCTTCCCGTGCCTCAGTTTCCCCAGGTCTACAAGGGAAGGGGGGAGGGGGGAGAAAAGCTGGTTTGCACCAGGGTGGGCTGGGATGTGTGTTCTTATGCATGAGAACCTCGCCTGGCACAAGACTGCCTCGAGGGCAAGAGCTGTCCTGGGTCAGGCCCAAGGAGGCTGAGCCTGTGGCCCGTTTCTGGGTGGAGGCAGGCACTGAGGGCAGGGGAGGGCTGGCACTGGCTCCGTTCTCGGCAGAGAGCCAGGCAGGGTGCTTCCCTCTGTTTAGCAGCCCTCCATACTCATCCATGCCCCTGCGTGAGCGGCTGGCATCCATGTCGTCCTGCAGCAAGGAGTTCGTGCCACACCTGAGTAGCAAACAAAAACCCATTTTTTTCACAATTTTTTTTTTTTTTTTTTTTTGAGACGGGACTGCTCCGACATCCCCTCTGGTCATCGCCTGCCCAGACAGTGCCCTCTCCCTGTGCCTTTGAGCACCAGCATGTGGCTGAGCCTGCAGCCTCCTGCTCTCCAGCTGCTTGCTGAGGACCTACCTGCTGCTGTGCTCACCCCCCCCACCGCGATGCTGAACTTTCCCTTGCATTTACTGACACGCTGTCTGCCTCCTTCCAGTGTGGCTACTGCCACGCAGCCACCGGAGCAGTGGGGACCAGCCGGTGCTCGTGTCTGTAAACAGCTGCCGGCTGGAGCTGGCGTGCGATGGTGCAAGGCTGCGGTGGGGTGGGGAGCGGGCTCTGGGGGCTGCGTGCACTGAGGAGTGCCTGGTGCTTGGTGAGGGCTTCGGTCGAGAGCAGCTGAGCTCTTCAGGCTGCGTGATGCTGCTGCAGAAGCCCACGGGGGAAAGCAGGCCCCCTCGGCACCCTGGCATGGGTCCATCTCCAGTAGCGTGCCTGCTCTCCTGGTTTGTTAGTTCAATGTTCCGACTGCCCGCTCGATTGGCATGGCAACAGCCACCATTGCGCTGCAGCACCACTTCGAGGCCCCAGCTTAAGCGCTGTTGTGGGCAATTGCTGCAGGATCCGCCCGTGAAGGGGGAACAGGGTGCTGCTGGCTGGGTGGTCCAGTGTGGGTAGCACCGAGCCACTTGGCGCCCTACAGTCGGAGCGCATCTGCCTCTTTCCAGGGCTTCGGCACCGCTGGCACCAAGGGCTGTCCCTGCAGCAGCCCCGGCTGTTGCAGCTTGTCCTGGTGTGAAGTCCCTGATCCCGTCCCGGGGGCCAACGCCGCTGGCTGCCAGCAGCTGACTCGGTTTCCCAGGAGGCTTTCCCAGCGTGGGGGAATTGGGATCATTAGTTAAGGAAGGGCCTGTGGAGCAGATGCAAAACCACATCCTCTCTGTACAGTGGCAGGTGGGCGGAGCACACTGGGGATGCAACTGAAGCGGGCTGAGGCTTGGTCCCTCTGTAAGCCAAGGAGCAGGGTGCTGGAGATAAGCTCGGGGAAGGGAAGAGGTGCCACCCATGGAGTTAGGGTGGACAGGGACCCGTTGGCTTCAAGCTCCGTGGGGGAGGAAGGCAGCCTGATGCTTGCAGTGAACAATGATGTGCTTGTAGTGAGCTCTGGAGCTCATTTCTGTCTTGAAGTAAGCGAATTCGATCTTTGAATTGAAGCCTAAAAGCATAAAGCCCAGTCTAGTGCAGAAGTCCCTGAGTGGGAAGCAGTTTGGGAGATAAGGCGGTGTTTGCACCAGCCACCTTTGTGTTTTGCTTCACCGCCTGATCTTAGGGGACCTGACCTGCACACTGCGCTTGAGTGGGAAGCAGGGCTCTGGGAGTTGCCAGTGGGTCTGCAGAGTTGGGATTTTGCCTCCAATCGCAGCCCCGTGATACCAGAAAGACGCTTTTATGGTTTTCTTGGCAGCTGTTCCCTGGCACTCTAGGGCAGAGCCTCAAGTCCTCAGGTCTTCCTTAGCATTGGTCCTTCCCTCCTCCCACTGAAATCAGCAGCAAGCCTCTCTCTTCATTTGTACCTGTGAGTTCAGTGTCATTTCCCAGGGCAGCTCCAGCCCACAGGCGCCACATTTCTATAGTGAAAAACGTGTTTATATAACCATCAAGTTGGCTGCTGCCTTGAGGAGCCTCCAGCCTGGCTGGAACAAGGCTCAGATCATCTAGGGGTCTTCCACAGAATGAGCCCCCCCCACCATCGCTGGAGCCTGGGGCAGCAGGACTGCTCCCCTCTCTCCTGCTGTGGGGCAGAAAGCAGCCCGAATCTCCTGGGGCTGAGATGTTTTTTGATGCCGCCTTCCCCTCCCAGGGCTCAACCACGGCATTACTGGGTGATGTCTCAGAGTTTGCGATGGGAGGAAGGAGATGAGCTGTTGTAATGGGGCCTTTTGCTCCCTGGCAGAGCAGGGCTTGTTTGGATGTGCTCCTGTCCATCCAGCACCCACCCACAGCACTGGTGCTGTTGGGTTGCTCTGGCTTTGAAATTGGGGGACAGAGACATGGATCCATATCAGCCAGGAAGAAACGCTTGGGAACATGGAAGGCAATGTGGCACCATACATCCTCAAATTGTGCAGCTCAGGGAAGTGGTGGCCTTGGGCACTGCAGGCTGGAAGATGCCCCTGGATTGTTGAAGGACACATTTTTTTCCAATTGATCCAGCCTACCTAAAATAGAGTCTTTCTTCTTCTGTGGCTTCTGCTGGGGGTCTGTTCAGATCCTTGCTGCTTGGAGGGCTGGAAATCTCTGATCTGGCTGAGTATTACCTCTGGGCGGTGCAGTGGCAGTCTGTTGGTGTGGCAGTGCTGTCCTTTGGGTTCAGCAGTGCTTTCCCTTCTGTCGTTCTCCCTCGAATGCTTGTAAGGGATGGCTCTCCTCCACAGGGAGGAGAGGGATGGCTCCCTCACCATCTTCCCGTGCGAGGCTGGGTGAGCTCTGCTCATCCCCTGCTCTGACCTGTTCTGGTGGGAGTTGTCCTTTCCCAAAAATGGAGGGCCAGAGGTGGGTTGAGGGAGACCCTACATGCATCACAGCAGAGACTACTGCAGCCAGGACAGAGACATGGTGGCCAGGAGCTGCCTTTGAGGGCTTGGCAGACAACAAGCCCCTTCGGCCCACTCAAAGTGATGATCAAAATACCAAGGCTGGGTGTGGGATGGTAGAGGGGTTTCAAATCTGGCACAGCCACAGCTGGACTCAGGGAATATAATGTCCAGTTTTAATTTGTGCATGGCATAAGGGCTCACACGCGTTCACAGATGGGCCTTCTCTTCCCCAGGGGTGCATGGATCCTCAGCTGTGTAACAATCGGCACGTCTCTGCCTAGCCATACCTCGTGGTCTCTGCTGGATTTAAAGAGACCAAGGCTTTGGTCTCAGGTCACAGAGGTGTTTGGCAGTGGAGTTGCGTCCCCCTTAGAAGATGGGTCCCTGGACAGTCCCATCCTGTTGTAACCCAGAGACAGATGGCCCAATCCATCCCTGGCCCGATCCATCTCCGCCTGCACAGCCTGAGCACGCAGGACTGATGCTCAGTGACGCTGGGAACACTTCAGAGCTCCCTCACTGTTCTCTGTATCTCTCATTCAAATTAATCAGGAGCTGGCCTCAGCAGCCAGTCAATAGTGAGATTTATCTCTTAAATAGCATTATTGATTGCCTAGGAAGCCTGTTTTTGTATTGATAGATACGTACACATGCAGACAAGCCCCGTGCCAGGTCCCGGTGGTGAAAAGTACAGTGTAACTTGTGGAGATGGCTTGTCGCAGGTGGGGATGTGTGTGTGTGTCCACATGAGGGAGATGCAGCTCCCGATTAGAAAGCAAGGTGAGGCACCCCAGGGTCTTTGGGTACGAACCCTTTCGCATCTGTCCAGCATTATTGTGCTGCCTTGACCACTCTTCAGCTTCTGCCCCTTTCTTCCTAATACATGACGTTGTGATGCAAACACCTCTGCCAGCTTGCATTGCCTCTTCATTTGCAGGTGGGATAGGATGCTGTATCCTTCCTTAGGAGAAGTTGTGCAGGCATCTGCCCACAACTTGCATGGTCTCCTCAAAGGTCAGTGACCCTGCAGGGATTCTTCACATGGGAGACTTGGGATAGATGTGCAAAACAAAGTCTGCCGTAGCATTGCCTGGAGTGGCTGGTTAGAGAGGAGGATGGATGAGATGGGCTGGACCCATCCTGCCAGGGAGGGTTTTACTTTGTGCTGCTCCCCAGGCTGGCAGTGCGGGCCGTGAGCCGACGCATGCGGGAAGCACGGTGGGATCTGGCTCAGCTCCGAGCAGGTGGAGCCGTGGGAGTGTGACAGGGGAGACGGCTCGCTGCTGTGTCTGCTCGGGGAAAGGCAAAGTGTGCTGCCACTCTCGAGCCGTCTCCCTCCAGGTAACGGGGAGCGGGTGGAGGAGGGCTCCCGTGGGCTGGGGGACTTTGCTGGCTTCGTCTCCTCAGGGCTGAGAGTGGCTCTTGTCCCTCGGAGGTGGCAGAATGCTTGCAGCAGCTGGAGTCATGGCACTCTGCTCAAGGTTCCCGTTGCCTAGCTGCCTGCACTGCACGCGCCTTTGTAGAGCAGGCAGCATGGTGTGCAGGCAGCCCCTAATGCGGGGGGGAGCGGGTGTTGGTAGCACTGTAGGAGAGGGACCAGGGGCTGGAGCTGAGTGTGAACCAAGCTGTTGTCCTTTTGGTTTTGGGCAGCACTGCTAGACTCTCCCTGAAGCAGCAGCATGTGCTGGGAGCCTGGCTGCTCCGTCCTCCAGGGTCGTGGAGCACAGCCAAGGTGCAGTGACGCTCGTGAGAGGAATTGCAAAACCTCCTGCCAGGTTTGCCGTAGCAAAGTTCAGGCTGTGGCCGTTTTGCATTGGTGCAGCAGAGCCCTGCTCCCCAGCCTTGCCGGGGGCTGGGAGCCCTGCGGCTGCCACAGCAGCAAGCCTTGCTCGCCTCACCATGCGTGCTAACTCACGCTCGCTCCGTGCGGCATGACAGAGCGTGACCCCATGTCCCGTACCTTGTGTGCAGCCTTGCTTCGGACTGCGCTGCCTGATTCTGTGCTCTCTCCTGGGATTAGCTAAGGCTGAGGAAAGTGTCAGCTGCGTTGGCACAGGCAGCTGAAATGGCACAGATGATCCGTAAGGTTGGATCGCCGACACCCGGCGGATAGGGGCTTGGAAGACCTGTGCGTGTGTGTCACTGTTTAGCTAATCAATGAGCATGGGAAGTTCTTGGGTGCTGTCATGCCTATGTGTACGTGCATATATATAAGTGCGTGTCTATGTGTGTGTATATATATATATGTGTGTGTAGCACTATAGCATCTTGCTACTGTTTGGACCTCGTAAGTGTTTTTCTAGACTATGCCTGCCCGCAGTGAGCGCCCGGTCGCCTGATCTTAGCAAGCCAATCTATGCAGGGATCTCGGCAAAGAACAGTTGGGGTTTTATGAAGCTAGCATAATTTACAGCTAAAATAGCACACCAGAAATATGTCCAATCCAATCTCCTTTGTAATCTTGTTTTCATTTAAGCCTCCAGGGTGGTGATGGGGGGAGTAAGGAAAGCAAACTGCAAAGGGAGTTTATTACCCGTGCCAGGGAGTTTTGTGTGATGCTCTGTACCGAATGACCTCAATTTGCAGAGGTTAAAGCTGGCTGTGGTGCTCCCTGGCTTGAAGGGGTGTCTCCTGCCCATGCTGGGGGCCTTGGCTGCAAATCCTTTTGCAGTTGGCTACATGGTGTGCTCGGTACCATCCATGCCATGGAGCTGTCCCGATGCCTGTTCCCGCGACTGGGCTAAAAAAGCAATAGCAATGCATCAGTGACCATCATGTTTGTGTCGGCTTGGCCTGCTCACCAGGAAAAGGAATGAAATTATCTCACTGCTGCTGCCTTTGCAGGTTGCATTTCTCTTTAGTTTTCAAACCACATATTGTCCCAGATCTCCTGCCAATAGCAGGGAGCGAACTGATAATGCAGCTGCTATTAATAAAGCAGCGTTGTTACATATTCATATCAATCAGACTTCTAATTCCACAATATTTATTTAAAAAAAAAAAGGCAGTGCTTCACCTAGGCAATGGAGGAAAGCGTCAGGTGGGATGGTGCTGGAGATGCATTTCACCAGTGTTGGCAGAACCTGCTCCCCTCATATTTCTTCTCTTGGGGATTCCCACACTGAGCTGGCCCTGGAGTCCTCACCCACCACCCCCTCGGCCTTCCTTCTCCCCGTCAGCGCTGAGCTAACAGGTGGGATCCCAAAGGCAGTTGCAGGATCCCCAGAGCACCAGCACCATGAGGAAACGGGAGCGGTGCGAGACGGGGGAGCGTTGAATCCAGGCGGGTGGGTTGGCAGGCATGGCTTGGTGCTCTTCTCCATTTTATATAGAAATTTTCACATATTATGTAAATTAAAAAGCAAAGTATGGAAAATCTGGGTATAAATCTGGGATGTGTATATGTTTGTACAGCCATTAGAGAGGAAAGTATACCACAGAATCCTGGCGAATGGATAAATATGCTTACTCTGCCATTCCTGCAATAAAATATGCTTTTTGCCATGCTACAATATAAAAAAAAGGACTGTCTCCAAAACTGTAGCATTTTATGGTAAACCATAAATTGGAAGAGATACCTAATTATTCATAGAGTATTACAGAGGTGTCGGTAAATGACTTCACCATTAAGGCCGCATTGAGACTTGCCTGTTAAGCAAAACCCTCTCTCACTTCTTAATGATTGAATTTGATGTCCAGACTTGGCCAAATAAATCTTGCAAGGCCGAGTACATTTCCTGTGAACGCTAGTCTGGAAACTCGCCCTTACCCTCTGGCCGGGAACGTTTTGAAACACAGCCGTGGGATCTCCAAGTCCTCCAACAAGCCCCATGGTCCCTGAACCTTTCCTGGCTCTCTCGTCCCCAGTGCATTTTGGAGCTGCTTCCATCTCATTTCTGGTTCCTCCAGCTCCCAATGCACGCCAGGAAAGGGAGCATGGTGGTTCTGCGGGGTTCCCAGCACTGGCGGCCCCGGGAAGCAGGCTGGCGTCGAGCCCTCCTGACAGCGCCTTTCGGTCGCTGCAGCAAACAGTTTCCAAGCAACTTGGAGGCTGCTGGTCTAAAAGAACTCTTGATAGAGGCACATAATATTAACTATAACTGGAGTTATTAAAAGGAGCAATGCTAAAAACAATGCGGGAAGGGCAGCCGACACGGTGTAGCCGATCTCCTTCTGCCATCACTCATAACATAAGTGCTTTAACAAATCTGGAGGCATGTCTCAGCTGAAATGCCTATAGAGGCCCGGCAAGACTGCAGGCAGCTCTGGTTCCCAGCCTGCTCCTACGAGTGCTGCGGGTGGGCTGGGTACAGGGCACTGCTGTCCTGCCAGCTTTTCAGCTGGGCACTGGGACAGATGCAGAGAACACAAAAGACGTGGTCCCTACCCCAAAGAACTTTTGTCTCCGGCCTCCATCCAGCTTTGGGACCTTTTTTGAGCAGATCTGTTCCCTGGTGTTGCCTGGCTGTGGCATAGCCTACAGCAAGTGCTCTGCTCATCTGGGAACAGGTGGGGAGGCCAAGGGGTGGATCAGATCAGATGGGTCCATCTCCCTGTGTGGATATCCAGCCTCAGTCCATGCCCTGCCATATGTTTCTTCTCTGGAGGCTTAACTGCCTCTTTCAGGTCATATTTCCTTGCTCTTCTCTTTATTTCCACTGTTTCGACGCTCCCTTGCATCCTGCGCCCTGTTCTGTCATGGTCTGCAGCCACCTTTGAGCATCCATCCCCCTCTCTTCATCTTTGCTGTTGCTTACTCCTGTTGACTTTGGGCTGCAATGGAGGGGCTTGCCTGTGCGAAGACCGTGGACTGGTCAGTACTGAGAATTACCACGCAGCACTGCGTTCAGGTGGAGAGAGCAGCAGGAAGGCACTGTCCATGGGCACCTGAAGCAATCTGTTCCTCCATGGGGAATGGTTTGGAGGCTGCTCTCTCCATTCCTTTACAAGCACGAGCTGGAAATGCTCCTCCTGCTGCTGCCCACGGTCCAGGGAGGCTGATGCGGTGCTGGTGGGAGGTCGGCAGGAGCGTGCTGCCATCAGAGCGTACAACCAGGCCGCCTTGGCTGTCACATCCTTCCTCCCAGCTGCTGGGGTTGCACCCAGGTCTCTCTGGGGAAGACTTGACATGGTATCTGGGTGGTTATCTACCAGGGCTGGCTGCTCTCCAGCAGCATCCCAGGGGCAGACAGAGGTCCCAGCACTGCACTCTGGCCAGGGACTGGGAGTGATCGAGCAGCCCTTTGTTGTATGCATGATGGGTGTCTCTAAGTGGGCTGGCAGCAAAAATCCCCAGACATCTCCAGAGGATCAGGATGGTGCCTGGAAAAAGTTCGGATACAACCCAGGGGGATCTTACTGCCTGGATGCCTGAGCTGTTTTTCCTGAGGGCAGTGAAAATACAGGCTGCAGCTTGTTGGCCTGGGGAGGTGGGTGGTGTGTGGGCAGCTGAGCGGTTTGGGTGTCGGCGGAAAGCCCCTGTAGCTTTGCTGTATGTTCACAGGAGGAGGCACAGCAGGATCTCTGCCTTCATCCCTGTCAGCAAAAGCATGGGGAGGAGTGCCAGGATGCTTCCCTGGGCCCAGCTGGCATCAGTGGGAGAGGCCAGCAGCATCAGCAGGGCTCCTTCCAGGTCTTCTGAGCTCCCAGGAGCCTAAGCCTGAGGGAGGAGAGACCCCATGGCAGGGCTCACCAGGATGTGAGCTCTGATCCCCAAAGCTAAGCCCTTTCTTTGGCAGAGCAAGCGTGGCTGGGAGGTGACAGGCAGCCAAGAACAAGTCCGCCTTGTCCACACCTGAGGCTGGAGCTACGATCCCACCAGACAGACCTGTACACTCCTCCATAGGCCATCTCTGGTGTGAAGCCACACGGTGCCAACGTGCCGGAGCAGTGTCCTGCTCTTACAGCACTGGCAATTCTGGGGTGCTGGGGGTGGCCTAGTGGGGTTGCTGGGGGGAAGGACAGTGGTGGGGGGAAGGACAGATGCTGAAGCAGGCAGGAATAAAGTGCTGGATGGGAGGGAGGAGAAAGCAGGCACTGCCACCCAGTCACTTGGTCCCCAGCATAGTGTAGCAGTCGAGGCCAGGCTTGTTCCACCTGAAGTGGGTAGAAACTGAGGTTAGTCCTGCTGGGTGGACTGACACCTCCAGCAAGCCCCTTGCTCTCCCGGCAGAGCACAGGATGCTTGATTTTGGGAGTTATGAGTTAGAGCTAATTGAGAGAAGTCAGGAGCTGTATCAGTAGCAGGTGGGATTACTGGTGTCACAGGGGATCTGCAAAGTGCCTGCGCTGTTTGCTGTGGTTATATGTAGCAGGAGGCATCTGGCTTTCCTCACGTTGTCCACAAATTTAACTTTCTGTCTTTCCTGAGGTAGTATGAGCTCAGGATGGGGGGGGAGATAAGGAGGAGGTGGGTTTTTTTGCTGATCAAAAATCCAACACATGCGTTGTTGTGACAAATACTGGCATTGCAGGAGTGCCAAGAGTCCAAACACGGCTTTCTGTGGTGGAGGAGACCTGCCCAAGGACAAGGTAGGGTTGGGAAGGGGCTGGGCAGCCAGGCAGGGGCTTGCAGAGCAGCTGGTGGCGAGATCCATCTCTCCCTGGTCATGGGAAGAAACTCCTGGATTCTGGAAATATCATTGGGGCACTCAAATCCAGAGATGGATTTGAAGAGGCAGCTGCTGTCGTAGTCCAAGTGGACAAAGTCCCGGTCCTCAGGCAGGCATTTCACCATGGAAATGGAAAAGGCTCAGCTGACTTTGCAGCTCTTCCTGATGCTGGCTTGGGTTGGGCTCTGTCCTGCTGCCTGAGCCCCTGGGGCAGTTACCTGCACCAGGGCAGCAGCTGGAGGAGCCATGTGCCTCCTGGGCAAGTGATGCCACCGGTCTACATGTGGCACCACCTGTGTATGCGATAGCTGCACCAGGCTGTTCACAAACAGGCTGTGCTGGAAAGGTGCCCATAGAGGGGCTGTGACAAGAGGAGGGAGGTCAGGGTCTTCCTGCAGGACCAGGAGCACAAAGAGCTGCCTTGTGGCGTGGGGTCCCACGTGCCAGGACAGCCGGGCCATCAGGAGCAGCTGAGGAGGGGGCTGGCTGGCTGCTGCAGTCCAGCATCTCCTCCGGTGCTCCAGGGCGGGTGGGGACCCAGATTTTGCAAAGTCCACTGCATGGGTCCCCTCCACCCTGGAGCACCAGAGGACATGCTTCACTATCTCTGGCCAGACAGTGCTGGCAGTAGGAGGGGGTCGCTGGTGCTGCCCACGGAGACACTCGCACTGGGGATTTGCTCCTGCCGCTGGCTGCAGGAGGGGATGCTGGGCTGCCGACCGGCGCGGCAGTGCCTGCGCTGCTACTGTAAATCTGCCTGGCATTGGTGCGTGGGGACGATGCAAAGAGCATTCCTGCTGACTTACGGCTTCTTTGCTCCATGGGGATAGGAAATAGCATCGTGTGGCTGGCTCTGCTGGCATTTACTGCGTCATGAGTCGTCCTTCCTCCCTGTGCAACGTCAGTGGGACTTGGCGAGTGATTACTGCCAGGCAGGTGAGTGTGCGTGGGGCAAGGGCTGGTGTGCTGGGAGCTCAGACCCGTGTGAGGGTCTGGTGGCTCCAGTGATGTTGTGAGAAGCACTTGTTCCTGCTCAGGGATGCTGCATGGTTATGGCATGGTGGTATCGTATCAGCTGTCCGTGTTAGACCCACCTTGCACCAGGGGAAATGTGGTGGCCAGGCACGAAATGGAGCCACTGTTGCTGTGCTGCCTGATGGCCCCTGTCTCATGCGTCACCCTCCATCCTTCCAAATCAGCACTTGATCCTTCCAAAGCTGCCTTGCTTGCAAGGCTGAAACGGCTGTCGGGGTCCTCCGCCACCACCAAGGATGGCACCACGCTTCTGGCCTGCTCTGCTCTCAGCAGCAGGGTAGCCACACTCCCCTTGTGGCTCTGGCACCAGCTACGCAGCCTGCTCGAGGGCTTGGGGTTGCAAAATGGACCCACCGTGTCAGCGGATGAGACTGGAAGAAACCCACAGCAGAGGATCATGGCCAGGGCTGTGCAGTGGTGGGTGGCATGCTGAGCCCTGCTCCTCTCCCTCTCGAGCCGGTAACGTCAGGCCTTGGGAACACCATTGCCCCTGTGCCAGGGAGCGTGTGCTGAGGCAGGGCAGTCCCTGCCCATTGAATCATGACTCATGGGTGCCCCCTTAGCTCTCCCCTAACCAGCCTCCGGCCTGCTCTGGTGGCTGCTGCTGTCCCAGCCCATCCTGAGTAGCCCACAGTATTTTTCCCCAGCCCCATGCTCTTGTTGCCTCTCTCAACACCTCCGCTCCACGCAAAGCTGACACTGACAAGTCCGACCCATCACACCACAGCAGTGAATGCCAGCTGCCCAGGAGCGCTCGTGGGGGGGAATGGGAAGCAGTGGGGTGCCCCACTCCGTACCCAGTTTGGGGCATCCCAGCAGCAGCACCTTAACCTCTTGTCTGTCTCCACACGCTGGGTCTCAGTGTCCAGGTGCCTTCTCCTGTGCCTCGTCTTCCTCATTCTTCCAAGGGGAGCACAGTAACAGCTCTGAATTGCTTTGGGAGGGAAGGGAAATGCCGAGCGCTGTCTCTGTGGTGTGACGGTCAGTGGGCTGTGGTGGCCTCCTAAAGCCCCTCTGCCCAAGGAGGCCCCTTGCCGCCTCTCAGTACTTTGAAGAGATATGATGGAGCTTTTGGCTAAACGAATTTTCATTCTCTGGGGCTCTTTTCTTTCCTTCTCAGCATTCAGGGAGCATCATTTTGGTAACCAAGGTATTTGCATAATTTGTATTTTGTGGTAATTGCTCCCTTTCAGAAGAGGTGCTTATCATCCCATCAGTTTGGGGGGAGCTTGTGCTCTTTGAGGCCAGGTGAGGATGTGATCCCCAAAGGGGGGTGGCTGGGCTGCTGCCCTGTGACTTGGGGGATGCCTCCCCCAGGGCAGAGAGGCTCAGGGGAGCCTTTCACCCATGGGCTTCTGCACCATCTGTGATCTCCTGCTGCAAGTCCCTTCCTCGCCTCGTGCCCTCAGTTTCCCTTTAGCCCCAGAGCCTCCGAGCTGGGGGAGGAGAGGGGGGCAGATTTTCTCACACTGCATGCCTCCATGCAGCCAGACACAGGGTCTCCACCTCTGCAGGAGCTGCCCTCCCAGGGCTGCTCCCTCTCTCCCTGATGCCGTGGAATGGGAAAGCAGCTTCTGGGAAATGCTTTGCAGTGCTTTAGCAGCTACTGGAGCGCAGAGCAGGGTGGGAGGCGTGGGGCTGTCACCCAGCCGCGGGAGGTGCTGCTCCATGGGAACAGACTGGCTTTCTGACCCATGCCACCGTGGCATGGCACCTGGTGGAGTGGGGGGTCTCAGGGGGCGAGCAGTGGCCGGTGCCTGGTGTGCCCATGTGCCACCCTCGCCCGCCCGGCAGCGTGACTCACTCCCCGAGCGGCAGCTCCCACGCGGCAGCGTGTCGTTTCCAAGAGACATGGGAGATGTCTCTGAATGGCAACGGCTGAGCGGGGAGCCCGAGTCCTTGTCCCTGGAGCCTGGGTAGAGTATGCATGTTCCCTTGCCACCAAGGAGAGCTAGGAAGCGGCCGGCTGGGGGGCAGGACCCCTGCACCTGGGGTGGCAAACCGGGCAGCCTGTGTTGGAGTGGAAAAGCAGCAAAGCCTAGTCTTGCCCAGCGTTGGCAAAGGTTGGAAAGGCCGTGAGGAGGCTGCTGTTTGCCGGCTGGGATGTGGCAGTGAGCAAGGGAAATGCCTGGCTCTGAGGTCTCAGCCATCCACAGTCCCGGAGAGGAGAGGCAAGCAGCCAGCTCTCCGCGGGCTTGCAAGCTGGCTCTGGGGTTTGCTGCCCATTAAGCGGGGGAAGCAGAGCCTATTCTTGTCTTGAATTATTTCTGTGTCTTGCTCTTGTGAAGCCCACGTGTGCTGTCCACCAGTCCTGGGATGCCTGTGGGTCTGGGACAGGCAGCAATGCAGAACCCAGCCTGGCCCACGGTGCAGAGGTTAAACCATCCCTGCACTCTCTGACTGCAAAAGAAAATCCAGCGCGTCCTCTTCCAGGCGCCCAGGTGGCGTTGGTGCTGCCTGACCTGACTGCTAAGCAGGGGCTGAGGTTTCTTGCAGCACCGATCTCAGTGTGTGCTGAGCTGTGCCATTCCCCACCCTTCTCTGGGTGGGAGCTCCCCTGCGCTCGCATTGCTCCCAGCATGGCTCTGCTGTGCAAGCTCAGCTCCTGTTTATTGCCTGCTTTACCCTCCAGGCCTTGCTTCCGTGCTGCCATCAGCCAGGTAGTGGAAGCTGCTCCTGCTCTGGCACCGATCATCTCCTTGTCTGTATTAAGTCTCAGTTTATCTGTATAAAATGTCGTTTATCTTCCTAAAGGCTGGCAGGTAATTCTGTAATCACCGTCCCTCCTATGGTGCTGGCCTCTCCTCTCCCCCTGCTAGTTTGATATCCTCTTCAGGTTTAATCCCCTGGGAGTTTACATTGTCTTTGCAGTCCCCAAGGAACGATGCTGCTAAATCCAGATCCCAGTGCCAGTCTCTCTGGGAAGCCCTTAATTCCCTTTCCCTTTAGCAGGATGCCCAGTTAACAGCCCCTCCTGGCTCCTCCTGGTCCTTCTCCCCGCAGAAGTGCTCCGGCTGCAGAGCCTGGCTGCGTGGGGCACAGGAGCTTGGCTGTGGTGGGGTCCATGCCCTCTCCTGGCAGCTCTCACCTGGCCCCAGCACACGGCTCTGGCGGAGGGTCCCCCCATCGCCAGGCAGCCAAACCCAGGGCCGGGTGAGCCTGGGGTGCTGGGATGCTGCGGCAGTGTTTGCCACACACCCTGCAGACGCCCATCTTTGATTCCTTACAGGGGGAAGCAGGTGATACCTCCCACATGAGGTAGGGCTTCAAAGCACTTGGCACCCAACGCCTTGCCTCAGAGACCCCATGGACCCCATGGAGGTTTCTCTCTACAGCCCCCCTTGGAGGAAGCTCGTTACCATCTCACAAGCAGAGTAGGTGGTGGGACACGGGGCGGGGGGAGGCTGCCTGGGAGCATCTTACAGGCTGTGAGCTCTCATGGGCAGAGGATCCTTTCTTCAGGTTAGACAGAGGATGCTTTGAAGTGGTTCGGTGCTCGGCTGGTAAAAACCAAAAAGTGCTTTCCTTTTTTTTTAACTCCCTTTAATGGGAATTGTATTCTGTGCGTGGAGCAGCTGGTAATTCTCCTCATGGCTGCTGCCGCATCACCTCCAAGCAGCTCTCGTGAGACTCTTTCCACTGGCTGTACAGAGAACTCAAGCAGAAGAGCCTTGGGTCTGCTCCTGCTGTAACCCTAATGATTAGAGAGATGTTTCTGAGAAGGTGTTAGATACCTGGTCCTGCATGGGGTGGGGGCACAGAGAAGAGACCTTGTGAGCAGCATCCCCACCGCATTGGCTGCAGTCATCAACCTGAGGTTCTGTATGATTGCAGACAACACAGCACAGCATGTGCCTCACTGATGCTTAACAGCAATAAAATGCTGATTATTTTTTTTCTTTTCTTTTTTAAAGTGCTTTTCCCTAGTCAAAATCTTCTAGTCCCAGAGGGGACCCAGGCCTGAGCTGGGAGAGGGAAGGGAGTGTTCTGCAGGGAGTTGGGGCCATCCCGGAGCTGTGGGTTCCTCCAGGGAGGAAGAAAGACCTTGTGGCTGTGGGAGTGAAGCTGGATGCTCTGGTCTCAGCTCCCATCCCTTGGCTCTGTAAGAGGAGGATGCCGGGGTTTGCTTTGTCTCAGCTCTTCAGAGGAGATCTCTGTATGGCAATGCCTTCCCTTGCTACCTGTTCACACAGGGTGAGATCCAAGTTAGTCTCCGCTAACACTGATACTAATAACTTGCCTGTGTTTACCTGCCCCCGGCAATATTCTTGCAAATGAGGTGTCAGCAGGGATGCTGGCACGTGCGAGCTGCTGTGGGGGGGTTTTACAGGACCAATAAAGCAAGGCTGGGGTGTGTGGTCAGGAGGAGTCACACTAGCATCCAGCCAGAGAGCCAGTGGCATGTGGGGAAGGTCCATCTCCCAGGCCGGTTTGAGATGACAGCGTCTCATCACTTGCTCCTTCACCTGGCACTTGTTCAACAGTGGGTCCTTGTGGAAGCGGCTTGAATTCACACGTGCTAACCACAGCTCCTGCAGGCTCCTCTGCTGAGAAAGTGGCAGTTTATTACCCAAGCTTCAATGAAGGCTGCTTCCCCAGGAATCACTCTGCTTGGCATGACGAGCAAAGGCCAGGTATAACACCTGCGGGTCTCCTAATCCCTGTGTGATTTGGCTGCAGAGCCCTGCTCCTGCCTGTCCATGAAGGAGCTGGGCCAGATAAGTCTCCGATCTCCCAGTCCCGCACAGGGTGCAAGCAATGCCCCCAGCCCCAGCTCCAAGGAAACTAGGAAGCATCTCTCAGTCAACAATGCTATGTCTCTGCCTCAGTGGCCCTAGGTGTTATTTGGAAACTGCCCCTAGACCCTAAGCCTCTTATTGCCTGTAGCCTCTGATATACCTCAACCACTATGTCTGCAGCAGCAGGACTGGCAGGGCCATAAGAAGGTGACCCAAGGACTTGGGAGCATCTCTTCTCTGTCCTGCAAATTTGCGGTACCACCTGTCGTTACAGAAAGCACTGCTGTGTAATCCATCCCCAATGTGCGAACGGGCTGGCCGGAAGCCATGCCTCCAGGAAATCTGCTCCTCCTTCCTCTGTCGTGGGCGCTGGCTCCAGGATTTGCAGATGCTCTGGGTCAGGGTGTTTTGTCTCTCCTCCTTTTTAATTACAATGAGGATAATTGGTTTTGTGGTTGAGCACAAGTTCGGGAAGCCTGTGAGGTCTCCTTCCTCCCCAACACCCATGCAGCTCCCTGCCAGCAGTCAGGCATAACCGGAGGCTCCTCTCCCCCTGCAGCTCAGAGGAGCTGGCTAGCTGAGTGCCGGGGGGCTGCCAGAGCATCCCAGTGTGTTCAGCAAGGGTCTGTGCTAACCACCTTCCCCTGGAGCCAGGCAGGCTGCCTGCTCCCTTCCAGCCTCATTGCGACCCCTTCCCATGCTTGCAAAGAGCCCAGTATCATGCCTAGTTAACAGACAGGGAGAAAGGTTGGTTTGTATGGATTTAGTACCAAGATGGTGGGCCTGGAGCCCAGCTCCTCTTTCCTGAGGTCTTGCATGCACCTCCCTCCCAGGGCACTCTGCCCAGTGGGTGGCTTTCTGAGTCTGAAGAGTTTGGGGGGCTGTGACTGATCTTCTCCCAGGGTGCCCTTTGGGGTTGGTGGCTTTTCTTGCAGCCATCCTGGTGGCCTTCCATCCTTTGTGCTTCACTGCTTAGAGCTATTATGAAAAACATTCCCCTCCCTTGAGGGCTTGGCCACCACTGCAGTCATCGCTGAACCCCAGGGCAGGAGCTGAACCCCCAACCTGTCTCTTCCCACTCCCTGCCCCAGGAGCCCCCCATATTTCCCAGATGGATGTCCATTCTAGCCCCAGGACAGAGCTTGTAGCTTCTGTCTCCCCATGACAATGAGCTGCTGGCAGCCAGGAGGTATTAAGGACCAACTGGCTCATCTGCTGAGACCATTTGATTGTTGTTGTTATCTTTTTGATTACCATTTTTATAGGCTATCAGAAGAATTTTAATCTGGACAGTGAAGTAGGAAATGGGAGAAGCTGTGCCTGGAGCTTACTGAGGAGGTGGCAGGGGCTCTTTGTCCACGTCTCTGCGAGGTGATTTTGATGTTCTCAACCAAACTAGGAGTGTCAGGGAGAGGCGTTCCTGGCCTGGCCTCATGGGACTGCAGCTGCCCCTTGTGTTATCCATGGACCAGCTGGTGCCCAAACAGCCCGTGATGCTTAACCCTGGCCTCACAGCTGCCTGGAGCTGGTCGCTGCCTCAAAGCATTGATCCGAGCAGGCAGAGGAAGGGGCAGCAAGCTCCCAAGGCCAAGCTTCAGCTCTCCCTCCTGTTTCTTGTGACTTAGGACAAAGTAATCTGATGTGTTCCCGCCAGCAGCTATGAATTGTCATTCACCAAAAGTGCCAAGGTGACAGCTGTGGAGAGCATGGGCAGTGGCTTTGCTTGCAGATGAGAAGCAGCATAGATCCTGGCTCTGTGATGCTCTCCAGATGCTAAAACAGCCGGTGTGAATGGGCAAGGCAGTTTAGGAAGTCGTCGCTGCTGTGCCAGGCTGTGCCGCCTCTCCTCTGAGGCTTGGCCACTGCCCGGCAGCAGGTTCGACCTGCCGCAAAATGGGTTTGTTTCAACACCCCTTGGTGAAAGTAAAGTAGAGGTGCTGTAGGCAGATCTGTTTACTTCACACTGCAGTGGCTTGGGGGCACAGACAGGGGCAGATAGCAGTTGGCAAGGGAGGGGATGGGGATGAGGAGCGGGGCTGTGTCCCAGGGCACTCCGCCAGCCCCACCAAGGCTGGCATGGGGAGGTGTCTTGCCCCATCCAGAGCCCTCTGTGCCACCACTAGCTTCCTCACTGGGCAGATGTTTCTGGAGGGCTGTTGCAGTGTGGGTGTAAGGTGGCCCAGGGCTGTCACACGGGACCCCCATCACTCCCCCTGCTGTACTCACAACCCCGGCCCCCTCCCCCCTGTGCCAACCTCAGCTCCAGGTGCTCAAGTGGCAGCCAGTTGGTTGTTTCAGCCTGATCCCATCGGTCCATCATGGTCTGCAAAGCCCATGGGCAGCAGACTGTGGGCGTCCCACTGCAGAAGAGATGCAAGAGGCCAGGTGACAAAAGCGGTGGCCAGTACCCCTTGGCTAGGTGGCTGCCCAGAGAGGTAATGGAGGGGAAGCAGCATTCCCACACACTGGGGGCTCTGGGTGCTGCAGCATAGCAGAGGTGCCACAGCCCCGTGGTAGTGGAGGTTGCAGGGTGCTGTGCAGTAATGTGTTGCAGCTAATGCTGTGTGACAGTTTGACAGGCCCTCCTGGGACAGCCGGAGCTGACATGCCATCTTCAGAGCTGTCAATCTTTGGCTTCCGCACTACAGCATTTATTGTAAACAGGCAGCGTGGGTAACTGTTTCCCCAGTGTATAAGGAGTGAGAAGGGCTGTGGTTTTATTTGCATGTCCTCGGGAGGCTGCTCAGCCCTGTGTTAATTGGCACTGGGCTGTATCCTCCAGAGATGGAGCCGGCTGGTGGGAGAGTGGAGAGGAGGGGGGTCTAACATTCCCCTGGTCTGAGGAGGTGATGCTGAGCAACTCCCTTAGAAGATTCAGGGCTCTGGTAGGAGCTGAGCATTGCTATGCCCTGCTCTGGGGCTCGTCCCCACCCAGCCCCAGCGAGGGGTTTTGCACCCACTTGGGCAAGCCACAGCTGCCACAGCATATGGTGCTCATGGTGCTGTGGCTGGGGACCGGGTGGGGGTGGCATTGGCTCCTTGGGGCTGGGGTAGCCACTGACCCCTGCCAGGCTCAGGGAGCTGCTTTAGGAAGGAAGGGGCTAAAGATGCTCATGTGGGGGCTCACCCAGAGAAGGCACTTGAGGCAGCTCCTGCCCAGCCCCACAGTTAACCCTGGAGCTGGATGTGGAGTTTCACATGTAAAACACAGGAGCAGAAGGACATATTGCTGCCTTCCCCAGCCCCCTGAACTTGACCCAGGATACAAGTAGCATCCTGTACGGACCACTGTCCCCCTGGCAGGAGCTCTGGGGCACGAGGTGCCATCACAGACCACCCTGGGGGGATGCCTACGGTCCCGTGCCTTCCATTTCTCTGCTGCACCGGGTGCTCTTGATGCTCTCCAAGAGCAGTGAGGCTCCCAGTGCTCAAACCCTTTCACTCTCAGAGAGAAACAAACCAGGAACACGCACGGCAAAGCAGAGTTACCGGCATGTCTGGAGAGGCAGGGAGCTGGAACAAGACAGGCTCTGACAGCTGCTTTCAGGACATCTGCAAGAGACTGAGCAACATGTCAGCCACGCATAGCTCGTCCTACAGAGCATCAACCCCTGTTTTGCCTGGCTGCCTTTTGGCACGCACAGCCTGTCCACATCCCAGGAGCTGCCTTGCTCTACCTGTCCTGGCTGTGAAATGCATTTGGGGTGGGCACTGGGGCAGCAGCTGTGGGCTGCTCCCTCGTGGGACAGTGTCTGAGCAACGGGGATGCACTGGTCCCGGCAGTGAGGCTGGTAAGTAGCATGTGTTTCCAGGCTGAGTCATGCTGAGGACTGTGTCTTGTTCCTTGTTAAGAGTCCAGATACAATATTTGCTTGGCAGAAGTCAGCTTATCATCCACCTCTGCCCACCTGTCTGTCTGTCCGTCCATTTCTCCCAGCTCCTTCACATAGCAGCAGAGTAGCATCTGTAGGGAAGAAAAAAACCCTCCGCCTGGAAGATTTGGGTTACTCTGCAGGGCTGTAAGGTCAGGAAAACAAAAGCTGGTGCTTGCTATGCAGAGCACGGAGCCAGCATGCAGGGCAAGCAGGTACTTACTCAGCTGCAGCTGCGAGGGCCGTCTTTGTCCTGGGGTGGGGGCTTGCATCCATAGGAGGGGGGAAGATAACACTACCAAGGCCAGAAGGGGAGCAGAGGAGATCGAGACAGGCTGAGCTCCTGGGTGGGACTCGCCATCCCCCATGCCATCTGGCCAGCCAGGCAATCGGAGCTGCGGAGGGGCACAGGGCTCCTGCACTGCTCTGTCTCCCCCTTACCACATTGTCTTTGCTCAGCTGCTCTGTGCCTAGGTTATTTTAGCTTTGATTCAGCTCTGAAATTGCTTTGGCTGAAACTCTGTCTCTATTGTTTTCAGTCTGCAGGAGCATCATTGAACGTGTCAAAAAGATAAATTGGAGAAAAAAAGAGAAAGAAAAAAAAAAAAAGAGGAGATCAGTGCAGTTGGTGGGGAGAGCCGTGCCGGTTGTGGTCTCCCAGGGCAGCTTCAGGGAAGCTGGCTGCTTCAAGCACATGCTCCTTACCCGGAGGCAGCTCCTTGCTCTGCTGCCCAGCTCCCTCCCCACAGCCCTGTGCCCTTCTCTGCAGAGCTGAGACACCCTTCTGGATGTTCTCCTTCCCTTCTGCTTGGAGGGGGTTTTCCCCTGGGCAAAGCTCATTTAGACTTAGCATCTGCCCTATGCAAGCCTGGCCTGGGAGCAGCAGCCTCTGAGACCTGCTCCCTGTATTTGCCCTGGCTGGGGCTGAGATGCCAAGTCCAGCCCAGTGGACAGTGAGCTAAAGCCCCTGTGGATCAGCTGAGAGCACTGTAGCAGGGCTCTGGAGAAGAACAGAAAAGAGGTAGGAGGGAGCGAGACAAACCCAAGCAGGACAGACAGCGAGAGGGGTCCTGGGCCCTGGGTGGGTGCTCCAGGCAGACCTGTGTGCATCCCGAGGGGTTTCACTCGCTGGTGGGCTTGTGCATGTCTCAGGGTACAACATGCTAATACACCTGGTCCAGGGTCCATGGAGCTGGGGAATGTCTGTGCAATGCAGACCCAGTCTGCATGGGTTGGCTTGGGCTCCAGCCCAGGCTCTCTAAGGAGTTCAGGGGACCCCTGTCTCAACTGTTCAAAGAGGGTTCAGGCTTCTGCATCCCTGGAAGGGTCAGGCCTGAGCAATGAGGTTTGGGGGTTATCTGTCCATTTGGGGTTATCAGTCAATGCTGGAAGACATGGCACCATCTAAGGGCTCCTGGAGCCAGTGCTGGGGATGCGGCATTGAACAGCTCGGGGCAGGTTGCTCTCATAATGTCTTTGCCACTGCTAATGCGATCAGCCTCCTTCAGGACACAGCTACAAGGGGAACCCCTGCCCTGAGGGCTCATTAACTGCCAGGCAGAGAACAACCATGTTCCCAGGGGCATCAGGAGGGTTATACCCCACCGAGGCACTGGGACCCCTAGTTTGGCTCCTGGGAAGGGTGTTCGCGGCAAGTTATGGGAGGTTGAAGGGGCGGTTGTTACTGCTGCTGGGGACACTGGGGCAAATGAATAGCCTATTAAATAAAATGTCAGCCAGAAATGGATAAGAACTGGCATTGCATTTGCAGCCTGCACTTTACAAAATGAATGTCCTTGTGCGTGGTTGATTTGCATATTCAAAATAGGCCACGGTGGAGGGGCTCTCCTTCTGAACCCGCTGACACCAAGGTCTAAATTGTGTAAATTTGCTTATCCAAATGCTCCTCTAAATGACTGGAACAGTCTAACGACATAATCCATTGCCAGAGGAGATGGGTTTTCAGAGCCTAAGCCCCTTTGTTTCTGGAAATGACGTCAACTTGTGTGTGAGAAATGAAGCTGAGAAATGGCCGGCGAGCACTGAGCTGAGTCCTGTGCTGGGGCAAGTGAAACTGTTCCCTGCCCCAGTTGCCTTTCACACCTGAAATGGGGAAGATTGATCTGTGTGAAAACTTCAGGAGGCAAATAGTGAGTGGATCCCACTGAGTAAGGCTGGTTTCAAATAGAAACTGATTTACTTGGGCTGATCAAGCTAATTACTACAGCAGAAACTCGGGAAATCATCAGATTCTTACTCAGCAGGACTTCTGAGGTCTGCTGCTATGAAGCTTGGTGCGTAGATGCCTGCCAGCATTACCGTGCCTTCAGCAGTAGCCACACGGGCATCTCCGTCAGGAGCTGTGCATGGGACATGGCAGGCGTGCTGGCTCTGTTTGAGGTGGTCGCTGCTTGCCTGCCAGCAGCAGCCTGAGCTGTTGCTCCCCCTCGTCTGACAGGGGAGGCAAACTCATGACATCTATAATTTATAAATCATTTAGTCTGGTTTAGAAACCTGTTGGGGTGTTTCTCTGCATTACCGATGCTTTCCAAAGGCTGTGGTATGTGCAGAGCCTGACGGCCCCACGGAGCAGTGCCTGATGGCATGGGCAGAGCCAAGCCACTGGCGGTGGGGGGCACCCTCACAGCACATGGGTAACGAGCATCTCGCTCTTGCTGGTAATTTGGTCCCATCTGGTACGCTGGGGACCGAAAGGCTGCACTGGCATCTGCGCTCCTTCTTCTGCCAGAGCCGGGCAAGTGCGACCTTGGGTGCTGCCTGGAAGCCGTGGCAGAGCACAGGGACCGGGTGCCAGTGGGCAGGCAGCTGAGTGGGTGACCGGCAGGGATTTGTGCCGTGGGCAAGTGGTATCTCTTTGGTAGCATTTGGCCTGGTGGAAGGGAGGTCCCTCGGGCGTTCCCAGCACCCCTGCCTGTGTCCCGCAAGGGACCGTGTGTGCACGCGTCCCATAGGAACCCCAGGTGCCTGTGTCCCGTGGGGGACCATATGTGTGCACATCCCAGAGGAGACCATGCATGTCTGCATCCCACAGGGAAGCACACTTGTGTGCATCCCACAGGGACACCGGGGCACGTGTGTCAGGTCATGCCACTGCAGGAGCAGCTCCGCATCCCCATGCCCGCACCATTTCCCCAGGCGAGCACCTTCAGGTGACTTGTGGGCGAGGAGGCGTGCGGGTGGTGAGATGCACGTCTCCTGTCGACAAACAGAGAGACGCCGTCTCCCGAGGCTGCTGGTTCAGTGCAACGTTTGTACACACACGTGTAGAAAACAGAGTATGTGTGGGCGGGTGTGCTTCTAAATATAGGCTTGATTACCTGGGAAGTGTGCTGCACTCGCAAGCCCACTCACTGCAGCTTGCAGAGTCCCTTCCTCGCCCTGCACCCCCGGGAGCACACTGGCACAGGCAGCAGAGCTCGGAGCAGGTTATAAAGAGATTATAAAGAAGTATAAATTAAGCGTCTCTGGTAGAAATGCTGGCAGCCCCAGGCTGAAACATCGCGCTCAAAGGCTCCCCCTGCTCTTTAGCTTTCTTCTTTTTTTAATGGTTTTGCCTTTATCTGGCATCAGCTCAAGAGCTTTACTGAGCCTCAGAGCATGGAAAGGGGTCCCAGAAAAAGCAGGGGTGGAGGGGGATCCAGTGATGCTGTGTTTGTCAACTCCCATAAGTGGGTTCCTGTGTAACTCTGGTGAAGGGTGGTGACAGTGTCGGTGGCTTGGTGGGACAGTCCTTGCTGCCACACAGGCAGGCTTGTGGGCCAGCTGTCATGGCTTGCGGGACCTTCTCGCCAATGTTGTGCTGCCAGAAATGCTCCAGGGTTTGCCACCTCTACATCAAGGTGAGCTCTTGCCCTGGAATAACTGACAGGGCTGAGCCGTGGGTCGCTGGACCACACTGGGAGGTGCTGGGTGAGTTCACTGGGTCCAACTCATGCTTCCTCTGCACCCAGGAGCTGTCACGCAGCCATCAGGGCTGGGAATATTGCCGTCGTTTCTGTGTCCTCTGTTGGCATCCCTTCCCCCAGGCCACTTGCCTGCTCTGCGCTGCACTGGGTGGAGATAGCAGTCCCGAAACCCTCCAGCAAGTCATCAGCTGAGCAAATTGCTCTCTGTAAATCCAGAGTGAAAGTCCTGGGATTCATGAGGGCCCGAAGGAAAGTGCTTGATTGGATTTTCAAGCCTCTTTCTGCAGCACTGGGAGAGAGGGGTTGACAGCCTCCCTGAATCTTCCTCACTGTCGCCTTGGAGGGGGTGCAGACTGTGCCCTCTCGCTAATGGGAGGTAAAGGTTCTGTAACTCTCCCCCCTTTATTTGGCTCCCCTCTGGACTTTGTATGCAGCAATAAACTTCTCCTGCAAATCCTTGGGAGCAAGGCGGGCAGCTGCGAGGTCCCTCACCTAGTGCCCAGGCAGGCGTGGAGGGAGCTGTGCTCCTGCTGCCTCGCCACCAAAGAGGAGCCGCCACACCATGCAGCAACCAGAGCCTGTCCCTGAGGACCACGAGGCTCTAGGGACACGCTGTGTGCATTTGGGGTCTCTTGAGTGAAAGGCTCGGTTTAAGTTCAATCTGCCTGTGCCAGCATGAGAGGCGCAAGAGTGCCTGGGGCTGGCACCCGTCAGCCGGTGTAAGCCCCCTCCTCCCCATAGGGCCCAGAGTGTTCGTCTCCAGTACCGCCAGAAAGCAAAGTTAATGCAACATGAAGGTCTCCCAGGTTAAAATCAGAGAACTCAGGAGCTGAGTGGTTCAATCAGCAGCAGTAACTGAGTGGCAGAGAGCGGCCAGGCTTTGGTGGGGAGCTGGTGTCACTCCAAACCCCCATCACACAGCTGAAGTGTCACGCAAATAAGGGAGAAGAGTGCTGCAAATTTTATTCCATTGCTCCTTATCTCTGATTAATCCTCTTACGTGTTCATCTCATTTTAGCCCAGTGTTGACTGTCTGTTTACTGTATTTCTATAGTCCTCGCAGAGATAAAAATCCCTCCGAGTCTGTAACGTCTTCCCCAGCGCTGCCCTGGCTGGGCAACAGGGGCTCCTGCCTGCTGACACCGGTGGAGCGCCGCGGAGGAGAGGACCAAGGTAACGTGCCCGTAGTCACCGCAGCGGATGGTAGCAGAGGAGGGGCTGGAAACCAGTTTCTCCCAGACCTTAGATTAGTGCCCAGCCACTTAGGCATCCCTGAAGGAAAAGAGAAATGTCCTAAAAAAATTGTCCCATGGCGTGGCTTTTCAGCCCATGCTCAGGGCATGTGCTTACTGCACTGGAGAGGAGACAGGCTTTCCTCTCACCATCCTTCTCCCATTGCAGGCAGATTTGGTAAAGCCCTGCGAGGGAAGCCCTGCCTGTCCCAAGTCCCTCTCCTCCGTCCCAGGCTCTCCAGCTCAGCTCAGTTTTGCCATCAGCCCCTGGGTAGCAGCTCCCGTGCCTGCTGCTGGCTGAGGCAGGAGCACAAGCCTTCTGGGCCTGACCCTGTTGCTAAAGGAATTTGCTTTGATCCTCTTCTCGGCAAGGTGCTTCTTCAGCTGGGGAGAACAGAAACCCTTTAAACGGCCAAAAATTGTAGGGAAAATTGGAGGAGAAAATGGTGGGAACCCCCAGGTAAAAACAGTTTGTATTTATAGAACAGTGTCTGTAACAGTGTGGAAACACACACAAATGAGGCAACCGGCTGTCTTTGGGGGGCATTCAGACAGGATGCACAGCACCCCAGCCTGTCCCCAGTTTGTACGGGCAAGGCCAGGCTGTGTGCGCGGATACCCTGGAGGTCTTCATCATCTCACACTCAGCATCCTTCACTCCTGCAGGTACCCGATGCCCCGCAGCACTGCTGCCAAGTGCCTGCCCTGGAGCCCTGCTCCCTCCTGAGGGCACCTGGCAGCACACTCGGGCACGTGCAAGCGGGGTCCCATCTCTGCCACGCTCACGCGCACCTTGGGGAGCCCATGCCAGTGGCCTGACACACGCAGGTGGGTACGCGCCCCATCGGTGTACTGGAGAGGTGGGCTTAGGTCCTCTCTCCTGCTGAGTATTGAGGGAGAGGGCTTATCCCAATCAGACTCTTCTTGGTGTAAATTCTCCCAGGATTTGGCAAGCTATAGCATGGGAATTTTGGAGGGCTCTGGCTTGAGTAACTGAAAATTGCTTTTCAAACCCAGTTGAATTTACAGCCTCCCCGACATCCTGTGGTGGCGAGCTCTAGGCATTAATTGGCTCTTAGGTGGCAAAGTCCTGCCTTTTCCATGTGTTAAACCTCCTTCCACAGGTGCCCTCCAGTTCTCATGTGGTGCTAGCTCCCTGCCCTCTGTCAGGCTTGTTTTAGGAGCCCCATCACAGTCCCTCTTCCTCTTCTTTCCAGGCTGGAGAGCCCAAGTCTTAGATGGGGAAGATGATGTTTGTGAGTGTTTGCCTGTGGAAGGTGCGATCCAGGCTGGGCTTCAGATTCTCAGTGGTGCTTCTGGCTTTGTCTCACAGGGCCTGTTTCAGGACAGTCTCTTCCCGCACAGAAGCTGTTTCTTCTGTTGACCTGATCATGTCTGGAGGTTGGGGTGCAGGGTCTTTGTTAGCCATGCTCGCACTGTATTTTCTGTTAATAAGCAGCATTACTTTGGAAATGGCCCCTCTCGCCCTCTAAGATGCAGCTCTGAGTGCCAGGTCAGGATGGTCCCACTCCCTGCCAGGGGCTTGAGCCCCTCTCCATTCCTCTCTGCCCCCCCTGGGGTATCACAGGTCCTGGGATTTCCACCTGGCCCCCATCCTTCCCTGCCCCTCTGCCTGTGTTAACCTCTAGCTGAGATGCCAGGAGCGTTTAAAAAGCTGCAGGCTGAGCAGCAGAGAGCTGCGGCTGCTGCTCGGAGCCAGGCTGCGGCTGCTGCTTCATTATTTACAGCTGCCTTTGGCTGCTCACTGGCTTCTCCAGCAGCTCAGCTCTGGCTGTGCTGGGGGACGCTGCTCGCCGTCTGCTTGTTCCTGCGCTGAAAGCCCAGGAGTATTTTTGCCCTCAAACAGTTGCCATCTGGCACCCGATCTCTGTACCAGCAGTGTACCTGGTGTACCTGCCAGGTCAGGACAGACCCAGTGCCAATGGTAAAGCTAACCCTCGCTAACCCTTTTGAAGAGTTCTACTGATTTTAAATTGCTTCCTAATATTGACAGCAAATCCGAGCTGGAGCACAGGGAGTAAAGTCCTGTGCCATATGGCAGAGCCGTATGCAGGCTGCAGTCCTCTAGGCTGGGTCCATGAAGGACTTCAGCCGTGAAGGCCTGGGTCATGCTGCTGCCTTTAACGTTGGTCTCAGCCAGGCTGGCACCCCTCCATCCAGCCCTCCTTGCTTCAGCCAGCTGTTAACTGCTGCCAAAGCAAGGGCAGCCATTACCAGGCCATCAAATGCTGCCTCTGTGTGCATTGCACGTCCGAGCAGCTTCGTAGTGGTCTGGAAATACATCTTCTGTTTGCCCTTGCTGGGGACATCTGACATGTTAACGTGGTCCAAATGGCACCTTCCAAGGTGACCTGATGCTTGCTGGGCACAGATGTGCAGATCTGACAGAGCAGAGATGCATGTCACAGTGGATCCTGTGCCAGCCAGCTCTGCCCCCTCTACTTTTGTCCCTGCCGTTGGTCCCCCCGTGCCCTGGCAGCCCTGTGGGCTCCGTCTGAGATGGAGACCAGCATGCAAGGCTGGAGCTGCCATATGCTCGCCATAAAAACACTTCTTGGCCCATTCCCCGGTATTTCCTGCCGCTGCCACACATGCTCAGGATCCCACATGCCTCGCAAGCCGTTCACCAACTGCAGCCCAGCAGATGGAGGAGCTGGGCACAGTTTTGCAGCAGGAGAGACAGGAATCCACAGGCTCTGTTTGTTCTTGGGGTGTTGATGGCAGCAGAGGAAGGGGGAGGAGAGCTGGCACCCACCCCTGCAGCACCGTCTGTGCAAAATGCCCCTCCACAAAGGGCTCAAGACCTTTCCGTACCCACTCATCATCCTGGGACTCAGCCATAAGTTAAAGGTGGTTGGAAATGGTGCGACTGTCCTGGGTAGATGGAGACCATCGCTCCACCCAGGCAAGTGGTACTGGGTTGTTCTGGTGGCGTTTCCCACTAGCGGAGATGGTCAGTCATCAAAGGGAGAAAAGCAGTCCTCAGAGGCAGCAGAGATTTATTGCAGTAGGAAATTAAAAATGCATGCATCAGCTTTTAGAGTAACTGTTGCTCTGCCTTTACCTGTCTGTGGGGAAATAAGGGCTCTGGATTCAGCCCTGCTCTGTAGCACGGAGGTCTGAAGGTGCTCAGGAAGCTGAAGGCACATCCTTTGGTGGCATATCGTGGTGGAGAGTGACTGGATGGAGCTCATGTCTCTCTTACCTTGGGTAGCAGAGCGTGACTGGATCGGTGTCTGAGCTCTGAGCACAAAAGATAAGTGCCTAAGCCCCAGGAGAGGGGATATCTTCATGCCATGTTGGTCAAGACACTGTGAAGAGCCAGCTGAGGAGCAGATGTCCTCCCATGGGGGCACATCCATGGTGGGCTCCTACTGCTGAAACAGGGGGTTTCTACTGGTGAGTCCTTTCGCCTTGTGCTGAGCCATTTTCCAATGACCTTGTGTCTCGGTGGCATTGCGCCACGGTGGTCCCTGGAGACATGAGGGGACACGGTGCAGCCTCTCAGGCTGCGGGCAGGCAGCAGGCAGGCAGAGATATAGGCAAGGTGGGGACACAGACATGAAAGGCCATTTGCTCCCTGCAGTGGGATGGGGTCAGCGCTGGTATGTGCCCACTGAGGGGGGCGGTGTGTGTTTTCCAAGCAGCGTGGCCCGGATCACCAGCCTCTGAGCCCAGGATGGGTCTGGGTTTGGGTGCTGCTGATGGGGCAGAGCTGCTGAGCTCCAGGGGTTGTTTTATAGTCCCAGTTCTGTGCTGCGAGAGCAAAGCTGAGAGATTTGCAGCCCAGTGCACTTCTATGCTTGGGAATTAGAAGAAGAAACACAAAAAAGAGGCTTCAGGGAAACAATGGCTCCTGTGGTTCTGGGGTGCAGCCAACCTGTAATTACCAGTGTTAGGGAGAGTGTTACCTGCTGCTTCTGCTGGTTTTCTCCGACTTCTAGCTCTGGGCCAGGGCAAGCACATGTTGTGCCCCAAGCCCAGCGTGCAGCCCAGAGAAGGCATGTCATACCTGCTGCTGAGCACATTACTGCTTCTCCGGGAGTGGATAAGTCCTGCTTACGAGGACACTGCTCCTCTTTTATTTAATTTCCTGGTAATGCTTCTGCAGCATCAAAGTCTTATCAGGAGAGGAGCAGCTTAAGAGCCTGGTAAAGGAGTTTTATTGTCAGTATCCAGCTCTTTATTCCCCTCTTCCCTTTAATGCTGGACAGCAGGCTGGTTGTGGCTGAAACGAGGTGTGCTTTCTTTTCCTTTTGTCCATTTAAGCTGCTAAACTTTTTCTGATGGTAACTCAGCTGCATGAGAGGCTGCTGTTCCTGGGCAGTCATCGGAGGGTCATGGCTTGGCTACAGGCTCCGTGAGGAGGAGTGGGGTTGACACCCACTCCCAAATTGCGTGCAAAAGGACAGATATGGGGACACAACAGCTTTAACTGGGCAGCTGTAGTCCAGGACTTGTCATCCACTTGGCGAGCAAACCCCTGCCTCGGTTCCCCAGAGCAATCGCACTGAGCTCAGCCACATCTCTGAGGCATCCCAGTGCTTTGAGCCCCACAGTTCATTCTCACATTCATGCACTGTGGGGGCTTGTTGGATGGGGGGGCTGGAGTTGCTGTGGGCAGTTTGGGGGGAACGAAACAGGTCTCCCCTGGGAAGCCAGCAGCTTGGTGGCTCTGCTGTCTCTTGGCACTCAGCTCCATCTCTGCAAACAGCTGGCATTCTCCCCAGCCATGCCAGGCATGCGGAGATGCAGCGCTATGTTCAGTCCCCTTTTCAGCCACAGACAATGGCTTTGGATAACATTCATTTGAGAAAATTGGTTGAATCGTGTGATTTTTTTTATTGTTGTTGCTGTTGTTCTTTTAAATGATCATGGGAGTAGCAGAGCAGGTAATGAGACGGCGGGTAGCCAGTCACAGGAGAGATGGTCTCACCTGCGCTTTCCCACAGCTGCACTCTCCTGGCAATGCAGCTGGCCCTGCACCCCGCACCTGTGGGTGCTGCACCCCCGCTGGGACCACTGGCGGGTGCAGGACTCCCCACGGTCCTGGGAGATGCCCGCACCCTTCTGCTCCTCAGCAGTTCCCTTCCCTGAGTCTCACTGTTTTGCTTCTCCAGCCATGTGCCACTGCATGAGGGAGGAGAAAGCCACACGTACCCATCTGGCTAGGCACCGGGTATGGGTCAGGGTGGACCCAGCAGCGGTGGCATCCCATCACCACAGAGCACAGCTCATCCACAGCCACTGATGTATCCCTGACACTGGGTGGAGGCGCCCGGTGCTCAGAGCCCTCCTGGCTCCCATGGGAGACAAGGCAGCAGGGACAGGGACAGACCCTGCTCCCATAAAGGATGTTGGGACAGGTCACCTGGGGATGAGGGCCGGCACAGGGCTGTCTTTCCTGGCAGCAGTGTGCTCAAGCCCAAAGCTGTGCATGTGCTGGCGTGGAGCTGCAAGAAGGTCCCGTCCTCTTTTGGCCCCATGTGCCATCCCTCTTCACTCTGCAGCATGTGCCAACATGCGGTGCTAGGAGTGGGCTGGGGGGTGTCGGAAATGCAGACAGTTTACATTAGATGGATGATACGTCAAATCCTAAACTGGTAAGAGTCAGAACAATTCATGTGTTGCCAAAAGGCCAGGAAAGATCTATTTTAATAGTCTGGACAGGAACAAGCAATGAGCAGCACAGAAACAATGGCACGTTCATCACTTTGTTTTTCTGGTTGCGGCCATGCACGTTGCCATCTGTCTGTGCTGCGCTCTGCCGCCATCCCAATGGTGCTGGGATTGCTCCCTGATAGCAGGCTCACAGCCTGGAGCCACGGCTGGCATTGCTCTGGGATTCCAAGGGCAGGTTTGGCATGACCTTGTCCTGGGCTGAGTCTTCCTGTCTTCTGGCTGTCAGTGCTTTGAGGAGTCCTGGGGCTGGCCATCAAGACTCAAGTCATAGGGCCAGCAGCCATGGCTGAGCCTGCCTTAATCCCAGTTTTTAGACTGGCTGAACTTGTTTCCACTTAACTCTGATATTGTGCAGCCCTGTTACACAGCATGAAAAAGCCAAGCATGAGTTTGTTCTTAAACCTCCGCAGAATGGGCAGAGAGACAGCACTCCAGCCATGCCAGGGCTGCTGCCTCTGAACCTCATGGCGGTGGCATCCCTCAGGTAATGGCCAGAGTCACACCACCAGGAGTTTATCCCACACATGTCTTCCACCTAATGAAGTGAGATGCTGGGACAGGGTTGGGACAGTGAGATGCTGGGAGAGGGTGACATGATTTACCCTTGGTGGGTATCTCCATGAATGTCCCCTGCCTCAGCTGCTGGTGCTGTGGCAAAGACAGGCACTGAACAGCACCGCTCTGCAAAGGAGGATGGGGGGCTGCGGATGTCCCAGCAAGCTGCTGGGACCTGCCGTGCTGGCAGCAATGCAGGAGGCAGGTGGAGCGGGGCTGCCCTCCGGGTTGCAGAGGGCTTGGGGTGAGCAGGGAGGGCTGCCATGATAGGGTGCATGACAGCCTGCCCCTCCACTCTGCAGCGCAGCCATGTGATGCCGGAGGAGCGTGGTGGCGATGATATGGAATGTGGGCAGCTGTCTTCGGACACTCTCCGACAGGTGACGGTCCAGCGCCACCCCCACTACGGATTCGGCTTTGTGGCCGGCAGCGAGAGGCCGGTGGTGGTGCGCTCCGTGGCAGCAGGTAAGGTGTGCGGTGGGGGGATCCCTGGACATGGCCACGGGGTGCCAGGAAGCACAGCGGCTCCTTCCCCTGGTGGGACCCCTCCCTGGGCTCCTGTCCTCTCCTTTAGCCTCCCGTGGACCTGCGGGGTGCCCTTCACACCCACATACATGGGCAAACGCTTTGGGGGTGCTTGGGACCATCCTGCTTCCCTCCTACCCCACAGCCCCAGGATGCCTGGGCTGGCCCTGACCCTCTCTCCTGGCAGGCGGCCCCTCTGAGGATAAACTCCTGCCAGGAGACCAGATCTTGGCCATCAACGATGAGGATGTGAGTGAAGCCCCCAGAGAGAGATTCATCGAGCTTGTCAGGTGAGGACAACACTGGTCCCTCATCACCTCTGGGGTGGGGGCTCATGCTGTGTCCCGACTGGAGCCTTGGGGTGTCGATGCACAGCCCAAGGCTCTGCTGTCACCAGTGCTCACTGCTGGCATGGGGAAGCCTCAACTTGAGCGTTGGGAGTGCCTTGGAGCAAGTGCCATACCTGTTCCCAGCTGGCCAAGGGGTCAGCAGTTCTGGGAGAGCACCCACAGACTTATCACCAAGCACCCCAAGGAGCTTATGAAGGTCCTGGCCACCAGTGGGCTGGGGAGGGTGGGATGTGTTCTCGTGATAGCCAAATGGACATGTTGAGGTCCACCACCGTGGAGGTCCCATCCACCTTCACATTTTCTTTCTGTCACAGGAAGGCCAAGGACTTCATCATCCTCACAGTCCTGCACACCCACCAGGTGAGACGGACAGGGCCATGGCCAGCACTGGGGGAGGCAGGACAGGGGTTAAGAGCCCTTTGGGAGACTGAGGTGGGGCCCCTAGAGACCCCGGGTGACCACTCAGGCAGCTCAACTGAGGTGTTGGACTGGTGTCCCACCACCCCAAGGCTCTTCCAAGCAGTTGGGTCTGAGAGCTGCCACAGGCCCACAGGGTCAGTGTAGGCATGTAGCCATCTCCCTCTCCTCATAACTACCTCCTTGTAGGAGGGAGGGAGGAAAAATATCCCCAGACCCATACGGTTTGCTAAGGGCATCAGACGCGTCTGATGAAGTGACCCATCATGCCAGAGGTGGAAGGGAGGGACGTGCTGTTGCCATTCCCGGCAGGCTCGGCCAGGGAGTCCCTGGGTAGATGGGAGTGCAAGACTCTGGGCCCTGAGCCATGTGGCTGGCGGTGGTGCTGGCACCGGGTGGTGATGGTGCACTGGGGCTCAGCACCTGTGGCGCTGGAGCACATTGAACCGTCATGCTGGCAACAGTGGTGGCAGGGCATCATTTCTGCTTTACTGAGCCCTTTGATGTCGGTGAAGGAGATAAGTGTGAGAGCTCCCCTGTGCTCCCCTCCTCTCTGGGAAGGAGATGCCACCACCCAGTGCTGCTCCGTCAGGAGTGGGGCATGTACCAGGCTCCAAAAAAAGCTTTTTTATTCCTGGTCCTGGATGGCCGCCAGCCAGGACAGGCTGCTCAGCAGACACCGGCGCCCTCAGACGCACACAGCTCTGTGGCACAACTGCCTCCGTGCCAGAGTGTGTGCAGGCAGAGGCTCCCTGGCACCTGGCACTGCCACCAGAACGACCCGCAGGGCTGCCTGGGGTCCTGTCATCTCCCAGCCACCCAGCTCCTCCCTGCGACTGCAGACCCACATTCGAGGGGCTCGTCTCTCCCATCCGAACCAGTGCTGGTGCCTCCAAGTGAGCCCTGGCTCATGTCTGCTGGAGCTCAGCCTGCACAGGGGATGCCGGACAGATGTGCCCACTGGGGGTGCAGCCTCTGCCATCATGCTGAGGGTGCTGGTGTGACTTCAGGGGCTGCTGCTCCTCATTCTGGCCCTGCCTGCAGCACTGTATAACCACAAGGGGACTCGCTTTCCCCCACCCCCCATTTCATGGTTCGCTGCCTGCTCCCCGTTGTCATGATAACTTCAGAGAGGATTTCTCTGGTCCCCTTGTCTGGCTTTCCCCGTGCCACAGCTCTGAGGGCAGGCAGGTGATTTACCCAGTGCTCTCTTTCCAGTCTCCCAAATCTGCTTTCATCAGCGCAGCCAAGAAGGCGAAGCTAAGGTCCAACCCGGTGAAGGTCCGATTTTCAGAGCAGGTGACAGTCGGCGAGACAGACCCAGTAAGTCCTTCCCTGCCTTCCTCTGTGATTCAACCCCCTAAGGCATCCCCAGGACCATGGGGCATGAGGTGGCCGGGGCCACAGGGCTCCTCTCCCCTGATTTGGGCTCCGCAGGTGAGAGCAGCCCTCTGGCCCAGGGAGGCCCACAGGCGAGATGTCCTTGGGCACACTCAAGGCATTTGGTCAGTGCTGGGGGGACATGCCATGGTCCTCCCCTGTCCCTCCATCTGGATAGAGCCCCAGAAACTGTCCTTGGAAACCTGGTCCCACCTCAGTCCCCCTGGGCAGCCAAGGGTGATGTCTGGCCAGTGCCAGCACCTGCCCTAAGGAAGGTCTGTGGCTTCCAACCTCGTGCCAAAGGCTTTGCAGGAGCACCTGTGCATGGGGCAGGGTGACCAGGGCACTGCTGTGTGACAATGGAAGCTGTTACGCTGCAGTAGCATTCCAGCCCAGTGCCATTATCTCCTAATTGCAGAAAGGCTTTATTAAGCAGCATATTAAAAACAAAAACAAAAAAAAAACAAAACCCAAACTGCAAAGTGCTTCTAGCAAATTTTATTTTTAGGCAAAATCAATTAAGTAATTATCTGATCTAAATGCTTCTTGCCAAATAAAATCGGCCTTCACCCAACTTCCTGCACAGGGCATGTGCAAGGTTGAGGTGGGCTAGGCTTGTGTTAAGGGTCAGGAAAGGGGTATCAGCTCTGAGCCACCCTGGCCATCGCCTCCCCTCTGGGACACCAGCTGGGGAGCGGGACAGGCTGCCAGGCACAGGCATGGCTCTGGAATGTGCCGGATGGACTGGGATGCTCCATTCCTGCTGCAGCTACTGGGAGCTGGAAGGGGAATCTGTCAGCTCTGAATCGCTCCAGCTCTGCATTTCTCAATGGCTCAGCAGAGATGCTGGATTTCAAGGGAAATGTGCCTCTTAGTGCATAAGCCCAGAGAAGCAGAGGATGCCGTAACCATTCCATCACTGACACTCATTCTCTCTCTCCACCCTCCCTCTGTCTCTCCATCCCCCCATACTCCTTGCCTCTTCTGTTGCCGGCCCCACGTACCAGGACATGTTGAAGAAAGAAGCTCTCCTCCTCATTCCCAACGTGTTGAAGGTTTTCCTGGAGAACGGGCAGATCAAATCCTTCACATTCGATGGCCGAACCACTGTGAAGGTGGGCCCCTCCTCTCCCACTACAGCATCGTGATGCTTCTCTCCTCCTGCCTGCCCTATCCATTTTTCCTTGTCTCCTGCTTCCTTGCACAAACACCGCAGCGGTTCTTGGCTGGCTGCAAACTGCCACTGCATGATAGATAGCCCCTCTGCCTCCCTGGGTGACACGATTTGCAGCTAGCAGGAATGGGATTTTGCTGTCTTTCTCCCACTCCTAACTTTTCTCCTTGCTGTGAGCCTGCCCTCCAACCAGGATGGAAGTTCCTGTGAGTCCCCCTGCCAGGGGCCACCTCCTTGCAGCCCCCCCTCCAAAACACCACAGTGTTACCCTAGGTGCTGGGGGTCTGGCTGCTGGTTACCTCCTGCTGCGAGGTCACTTTGCCCAGCAGTGGCTGGGTACTATCCCGCAGCCCCTCTCAGCACTGCAGGGCCTCATCCTGCACTGGTGTGACCCAAGGTGCCAGGGAGGAGGGGGGGTCTCAGTGGGGTGCTAGCTCCCACCCTAGGAGGGAGTCAGTGTCTTGCACCCAAGCCTGTCTGTGGTGTTTGCAGGATGTGATGGTGACATTGCAGGACCGCCTGTCCCTGAGGCACATCGAGCACTTTGCGCTGGTCCTGGAGTATTCCAGCCCGGAGCGGAGCCACCGGTTTTTGCTGCTCCAGGACAAGCAGCCACTGGCCCACGTAAGCCACTGGGTGCGGGAGGGCATTGGGATGGCCATGGCCAGTGGCTGGGGCACAGGGATGCTCTTCTCCCACCAGCGTGGGGCTTCACCAGGGTTGTGCGATGGGGTGGCGTAGCCTCTCCTTGCCTCTGGCATGGTCCTGCAGGCTCGGGGGTGCAAAGGGTGGCCAAAGAAGGAGACAATCAGGGTTTTACCCATCCTGCCTTGATAGCACCATGGAGCTGCTCTGTGCTCCAGCCTGGGTAGCTGCAGACAGCATTTGTGAACAACCTTGGCTTGCCCAGCAGAGCCAGGAATCTGGCGCTGCACGGGACCAGGGATAAAATGGGGGTTGTGGAGGAAGCGTTAGCCTTGGTGGCATAAACCCCTGCAGCACCAGGCAAGCTCTCACACCAAGGAAGGCTGGGCTGTTCCCGGGATGAAAGCATCAGGCAGTGCATGAAGAGAAGAAATCAAATCCCCCCCCAGGGGAGAGGAGACAGGCTCTCGTGCCCTGCAGGCAATTATACGCAGCTCCTGGGCTCACCGCTCCCCTCTGCTCCTGGCACAGGTTGTGCAGAGGACACACTACCATGGCATGAGATGCCTCTTCCGTGTGAGCTTCTTCCCAAAGGACCCAGTGGAGCTGCTGCGCCGGGATCCTGCAGCATTTGAGTACCTGTACATCCAGGTAGGGGACTTGCCCTAGGAACTGGAAGCTGATGGTGCTTGTGGCCCACGTGTCTGCCCAGCCTGGGTGCCCTGTCCCCATGGCTGTCTGAGGACACCTCTCCTCCCTCTTGCAGAGCCGCAACGATGTGATCAGAGAGCGCTTTGGCACAGATCCCAAGCCAGAGATGCTGCTGGGGCTGGCTGCCCTCCACATCTACATCACCGTCTCAGCCACCCGCCCCAGCCAGAAGGTCTCCCTCAAGAACGTGGAGTGAGTCCTCCTCCTTCTCCCCACACTCCCGCACAGCCCTCCTCTGTGTCCCCTGCCTGTGTTCCTGCTCACAGCCCCTGTGTAACTGGGGTGCTCCCAGCAATGTTTTGGGGTGCTGAGCGTAAGATGCCCTGGGAGCCCCCCTGGAGCTGCTGGTGGCTCACTGGCTTGGCAGCAGTGACACGCAGCCCCTGGTCCCACCACACGTAAGACCCCCGCACGCTGACATCCAGCCACGCATGGCAGCCTTGCCAGGGCTGGCAGGGATATTTGCTGTGAGCCCAAGATCATTTCCATGGGAACCCGGGCTGATTCTCCACATGGCATCCAAGGCAAGGAGAAGACACTGTGGCTGTGTAATCTCAGCCCATCACCAAGCCGCACAGCCCTGGCTCAGCCCTTCTGCGGCTCCCGGCGGTCTTAAAATCCATACAGAGTCAATCTGTGCAGGCTGGCCTTGCCCCGTGTGCACAGGGAGGAAGGGGGGAGATGGCACCTTTTGGGGAGGACCCCAAAAGAGGTTTGGGGATTTGCCCTGCATCCCTTAACCTTACATGACGATGAATGGGAGCTGGACTTGGCTGCAGAGCCTGACACTGCTGCATTCCCCAGCCCAGTGCTGGTGGCTGTGACACCAGCTGGGGCTCCCATCCCCTGGGGTACCCAGGCTGGGGGCTGCTGCTGCTCCAGCTGTGGCACCAAGGAAGTGCTGGTGTGGCTCCAGCTCCCTCTGATGGCAAGAGGATGCTCTCGGGCAGCATCCTTGGTTTCTGGCCCTCTCTGCCCATCGAAGGGCCTCTGGCCTGGCTGCTCAGGCAGACTTCCCTCCCCGCAGGAAGGAGTGGGGCCTGGAGCCCTTCCTGCCCCCCTCGCTCCTGCAGCTCGTCAAAGAGAAGAGCCTTCGGAAATCCCTCTCGCAGCAGCTCAAAGTCCACCAGAACCAGCCTGGCGGCACCAAGGTGAGCCCGACCAGCGCGGCCATGGCTCAGGGCTGGTGGGGTTGCAGCACGCCCTCCGCCCCAGCCATCCTGTTGTCCCCGGCTGGCCAGGGACTCCTGTTATTGCTGCTTAAATCCCCTTGCATGGGAGATAAATCCTGGGGTGACATCCAGGCAGCCACTCTCTCTCCTGAATCTACTTCCAAGAGCTGATCTGGATTTTGGGGACTGCGGTGTGGATCAGTGGGGTGAGATCAGCCGAGAGCCAGTGCTCAGCTTGACCAAAGCTGCACACATCAGTTAAGCCTGTGTTTATTGTTATCTCTGCTTCTGGGCTTGGAAAGATCTGGAGGAGGCTGCTGAGCCACTGACTTGGTCCCTGCAGCCGTCAGAGCTCCCTGGGGGGGTTATATATCCCCCAGGAGGGTTATACATGTCGGGGGGGATTATACATCCCCCAGGGGGGTTATACATCAAGCGTCTGGCCTCCTCCCTGGCTGTGCCTCTGCTCTGAGTTACCTCCCAGCATCTGCCCAGGGCAGCAGGGGAGAGGGGACCCCCTCCACCCCAAGTCAAGCCCCCAGGCTCACTGCCAGCAGAGCCCATGCCCTGAGCTGCCTGCCAACATGCTGCGCACGTCTGCTTGGGAACTCCCAAGTTTGCGCCAGCCTTTTGCATTTCTTCCCCCTTGTGCTCGTGGTGATCACCTGTGTGGTGTGTTTTATCAGGTCTCCACGGCCCAGGCAAAGCTGCAGTACCTGAGGATCCTGAACGAGCTGCCCACCTTTGCTGGGGTCCTCTTCAACACAGTGGGACTGGTACGGTAATTCAGGATGGGCAGGGAGGTGCTTGGCACTGATCCTGAGTGTGTGCTGGAGGGGAGAGCCAGGGGAGATGTGGCTCCCACAGAAATTACTTCCCTCAGTCTCTTGCTCTGCCCTGCTGGGGTCCAAGCCCATCCAGAAAAGCCTTCAGAGCCTCTGCTGACAGTAGATCAGATCTTCAGCTCCACAGGGTCAGGGTCAGCTCTGTTCTTGACAGCCTTTTGGCCAATGAGATGACCTGCTCAATGAAGTTGGAGTAGTTTCAGACACATGCTTATAGCTTGGTACTGCCCTGGCAGCATCCTGCCATCTGTCTCAGAAGAGAGCCACCCTTGGCAAAGGCCACCATGTTCATCGCTTGTCCGTGCAGGGAATAGCCCAGCTGGCCTTACTGTCTCTGTCCAGCCTGACCGCTGCTTGGCAGCTCTCAGGAAGCTGCCACCACCACAACCCACTCCTCCCTCATTCCCATCAGAGGCATCTCCACCCCTCACCCAAGCCACCTCATTTTCTCCACGGCAGGAGGAAAGCCACCAAGCCAAACAGGAGAATGGTGGACCTGCTAAGGCTCCCCACTGCCTGGCTCACCTCTCCATCCCTCTTGCTCTACCTCCCATCCAGGGATCTCCATGTAAGTGTCACCTCTCTGCCACCCTTCCCTTTACCCCCACCCAAGATCTCAGCAATTCCCTGGCTTCCCTTGCTTTGCCTCCTGGGTTCCATCTCTTGCAGCCTTTGATCTGCTCTGCTTCCACCATGCCTCAGAGCTCCTCACCTTGCAGCTCAAAGGGCTGCCTGTAGGAAATTGGTAAAGGCAGAACCATATGGTGTCTGGTCGGTGCCATGGCTGAGTGGTCAGAGCCTGCCTCCCAACACTGCCTGGGTGTGCAGCGCTGGGCAGCTCGCTTCTGATGTGGGTGCCCTGCCTTTTTTTCATCTCTGACACCAAAGCAATGACTCAGAGCCAGCCTAGGAGTTGAACCACATGAAAATGGTAAGTAGTATTCCCTTATTCTCTTCTGCACTGGTCTGCCCAGCTCCTCTTCACGTCCAGGTCTGGCTTGAAGCATCCTTCCTGGGCAGACCAGAGCAAGAAACATCTCTATTTTCAGTCAAGGCTTTAGTCTTTCTTCTTTTCTAAAATACATTCACTCACTTCTCTGGTTCCTTTTCTCAGAGGCAATGTCAGATCAGGCAGATTTGTAATATGCTCTTACTTTTCTGTAGTGACACCAGCAGGCCTGAGTATTTCATGTGGATGGTCAGTTCAGTGTTTTATTTTTAAATAGCCTTGGCATCCTGCACACCTTTCCCAGCTCCACAGGAAGGCTCAGGGAGGGTGGTTCATGGCACCAGCTTCACCTGCTGCTCTGCAAAAGCCACCCAGCACCCGGCTGAGTGGCTGACATCGAGGCTTGGCTCCACAGAGAGAGCCAGGCACAGCCCATGCAGCCCCAGGGTGCATTTATTCACTCCTGTCTGTCTGTCTCTTTCTACACATGCTCGTGCTACCAGGATGAGAAGCAGCCAGCGACCACACTTCTGGTGGGACCCCGGCATGGCATCAGCCATGTCATCGACCTGAAGACCAACCTCACCACAGTGCTGTCGGAGTTCAGCAAGGTCAGCAAGATCCAGCTGTTCAGGGAGAACCAGGGGGTGGCCCGGGTGGAGACAAGCATCCTGGATGCCAAGGTAAGCAGGGGTGCCCCAGAGGCAGGCTCTGGGAAGAGGGGCTAGTGCAGAGGCTGTAGCTGGGTGTTCCATGCTCACCTTTGAGGGGGTTCAGGACACAAGGGCATGTTGGAGCATCTGCTTGCAGATTTCTAGGGACTCAAAAGCCGCTTTCACATTGCGGTCACAGGGCACATGGTGTGCGGCATCTCCCCTGCCTGACTGGCTCCTTGTGCTGTAGAGGCAGGGACTGACGCCGAGGGTGCACGGTGCAGGCATGGTGGTGTTCTGGCCATGATCCAAACACCTGCCCAATGGTCCAAGCAGGGTCCTTGGGGCAGATGGGGATGACACAGGCCAGACAGGTAGCAGGGCCCATTGGAGGCAGGACAGTGCCTTTGCCTCTCCTCAGGGCTGGAGAGGAGCAGTCCATGGCCATACCTGGGCTGGATGCAGGTACTGGAGGGGACTGGTGGGGTTTTGTGTGTTAGTAGCACTTGTGGAATTTGTCAAGCCATGCAGGATCATTGAATGAACTGGAAATGCTGGGACAGGGGGTGTCAGGCTCAGAGTGCAAGAGATCGCTGGGCATCCCTGGGCATGGGTGTCCCTGGCTCCAGTAAGCCACCCCCTGGGTATCTTGCCAGCTGCCTCCATTATCCTCCCCTTCAGTTCATGGAGCAGTCTTGCATACATGCCCTCCTTGCATGCATACTCCTTGGCATACGTGCCCTCCTGGGCCCTGTGTGTTATCATCCTGCCATTCCCTGCTAGTTGTTGCTCAGTGCAGTGCTGGTTCTGGCAGTCGATCCCCATGGTCAGGCCCCACCACCCCTCCTGGGTCTCTCCTGGGTTCCAAACCCTTCAGAAGGACTGTCAGCAGTACAGTAAGAACTTTACTGACTTCTTTGGTGTCTGGTTCTGCAGCCACAAGATCCTAAGGACATCTTTCATTGGCCTTTGCTCAGATTTTTAATAAGCTAGGACACATCTCCGGCAGACCTGCAGGCAGGTAGCCATGTACCTGCTCCAGGGCATCCTCAGTTTCACTGCCTTCCCTTGACCAGCTCTTCCCTGCCCTGTAGAGAAGGACAGAGCTGAGAAGCAGCGATCTGACAGATCAATGCCAAGCCTCATCCTTTCCTCTCCTCCCACCTTGAATTCAACAGGACAGAGTTAGGATTAAGTTTGGGCCAAATTAGACAGAAGCAGTGCTGTCACGTGCCTTGACATCTGGCACAGTGCAGTTGTGACTGCTTTGGGGCATGGAGATGCTGCTGCACAGCAAACAGGGTGTATCTGCACAAGCTCTTCAAGCCTTTGGCTGTAGGTCAGTTTTGCTGCCCCCGCCTTCATCCATTTTCCCTCTGAGGCTGATGAAGTTGAGCTGCTTTGCTGGCTGCCTCCATGTTTCCTCATCTCCTGCAAGGTCTCTAAGGTCAGCCGTCTCTGCAGCCCTTTCCTTGCGCTCTCTATTGTAGCCATAGCCTCGCAGATGTAATCATGGTGGATTTGTTTAGGATTCTCCTGCTGCCTCCTCTCCTGGTGGATTTTAGCACTTCCTCCCACCAGACTCATTAATTCCCCCACGTCTGTTTTCCTGCTGTTGCTGTGCCTGGTCCAGTAGCTCTACTGAACCGCAGTAACACCCCAGTACCCTCTGCCAGAGCCATGCTCATCCTCATCCCCTCTGCTTCAGCTGTCCCCTCCAACAGCCTCGTCGGTGAAGTCCTTTTTTTGCAATTGTAATTCAGTGGGTATTTGGTCAACTGTAGTATCTGTAATATTCCCTCTTCTGCATCCCACTGAGGTCAGTCGTTGCCCAGGTGAAGTCCTGGTGTCCTGCTGTGCCTGTCCCTACCCTTCAAAACCCTCAAACCTCCCACCCTGCAGCCTGTGCAGGTGGAAACCCTCCTTGCCCTCTGGCTGCCTGGGCTGTGCAGGAGCCCACTGGATCTCCTCCTTACTGCTTATGGAGCAGGTACAACCAAGGGATATAGACTGCACCATGAATAGCCCTTCTGGTTCCTCCTGGTGCCCAAACCCCTTGGATAGGTGTGTATAAATCATGATATTCATACATTAATAATAGGCTGGTCACAACCCTGTGATGGCTCATGGCTCACTGTGAGCACTTGGAGCACAGCGTGTTCCCACTGTCACATAGTTCCATGGCCATCTCACTGGCTGCAAGTACTGCACAGGAGATGTGCGGTGTTAGCTCTTCTCCACACGGTGCTGCTCAGCCCTGGGAGTGCATCAAGCTCACGGTGGCATGCACAAGCCTCTCTGGTGCCGCCGTCCCTTCTCTGCCATGGGAGAGGGCAGTTGTACCCCCCGGCACACTCCGGTGTGCAGCTGAGACTGGCCACAGGAGTGGCAGGTGTGATGGAGGCTGAGGTGATGCTGACATCCATCCGTTATAAATTAGGTGGCAATTCCCACACTGCTTCTCCACAGATCCTGCAGTGCCGCTCCCCTCAGCCATGCTCTGCAGCAGTAATTAACTCTGTAACACCACCAGCCCTTTCCTGCTGTAGGAGTAGTCTTTCTCCCATGTCCCCTCTATCCAGCCTCCCAATTGCTGGATAAAAGGCAGCTCACATACAACTTGCCACAAGCACATAGGCATGCATGGCAGCTTTACTTCCCTGAGAAATTCCAGGCAGCTGCCTACAGCCACCAAAAGCCCCTCTGCCTGCCTGGAGTGGAGCGAGCATCCCATTTGTGAATCTCAGCAGGCTCAACAGCACCCTGCCAGTGCAGAGGCTGCTGTTATCTGTCTTCATTTAACCGTTATCCAAAAGGCTGGGTTTTAAAGCCAGAATGTCTGCTCCAAAATGAGGCATATGCTAATCCTACGTGGGACAGCGATAGATGAGGCAAGGCTAAGAAAAGCAGGCAAAAAGATCATTACTTCGCAATGGTAATCTGCTTTCTGCAATTATTCTATTGCACTGAACGTGTCGCTGGCTAAAGCCCTGGGCTGCAAATAAATCTGTTTCTGCTGTGAGTCATAAACCATTAGAGGGTTGTGCTTGAAGTAGTGTCCCGACAGCTCTGGGGTCCTGCGCTGAAATCCATATCACCCCTGGATTGCAGAGCAGGTGGGGGTGTCCCTGGGGGCTGTTGCACTGTGATGTGTGGCGCTGCATTGCGGGATGCTGGTGCTGGGGCAGCTCTGGAGCATTCCCCAGCTTACGGCAGGGATGCAGGTGAGCCAGCCTGAATCGGTGGGGTGGTGGCGGCCGATTGCAGCTGCTCGCTGAGTTACTGTGGAAACAGCAGATGGGCAGTGACGGTTAAGGGATTTGTGCAGTAAGGCCATTTTGAATTTCTAAGCACCAGGTTTATTGATGCTGTGTAGTTGGTCCTAAGGGTTAAAAAAAGGGGTCAGGTCACGGAGCAGCCATCAGCCGGGAGGTCTGCACACCCCGACCGCACCAGCCAGCGCTGCCCAAACATCCTTATCTGCTGCTTGCCTGCAACTGCAGCTCAGACGTACCTGCCAGAAGGAGCTGGGGAAGATTTTCAGGTAACAAGCAGGCTTGAGGAGATTGTAAACCATTTGCATTTAGTTCAGGAGGAAGAGAAACGGTTTGTCTTATAAATTATTCACTGGGTAGTTAATTGGTTTGCTTTGGAGCTTGTCCATCCTGGGCTTCAGTTTCTGTTTAAAACAGCCCGTTTCAGATACAAACCCAAGGGCTGGTGTCTCTGCTTTGCTTTCTTTAGCTGTTTGCCACTGTAAGGGTGGCAAGACAGGGGCAAATGCTGGCAGGACCCCTCGTAGAGGAGCCGTGGAACCTCAGGACAGAGGAACAAAAGCCTCCAGGTCTCTGCTTCTGGGTCCAAGAAGGATTTTTATTCCCTGCAGTGTCCAAGGGAGCTGCTGGGAGGAGAGGAGCAGGTTTTGCCTTGACAGCCACAGAGGGAGCAGGGGAAGCTTGCTTGGAAATGCTGAGAAAGTTCACAGCACATGGCTGGAGGCAGGACAGTGCTTCCCCAGCTATGCTGCAGTGGTGCAGGCATTTTGCAGGATCATGTGGTCATTCCCACCTGGCCAAGGCCCCTCTTTGCTGGGGCTGTCACTTCTCCACTCTTCCTCCTGTGCTCTGGACTCAGTGGTGTTTGAGCATTGATTGTGGAGTTCATAGATTCAGTGGGGACAGGGTGGTGGCACGTGGTGTCTCCTGTGTTCTTTATGCATTAAATGCAGCTTGTCTCGGTGGTCTGGGGGCCCCGCAGGACTGCATCTCCTGGGGGCTTCCCCCTCCAGCTGCCTGGCACTGCTGGGACCAGCATTTGAAAGCACCCAATCCTTCTGAGCCAGCTCAGATTTGGGCTTCCACACATGCATCTCCCCTCCTCCCCAGCACAGACAGGACTGCAAAGTCCTCTTCTACCTCCCAACATTCCCAGAAGGGTAGTGTCAGCATCTCCTGCCCGGCATCTGGGCAAGCCCAGCAGCACCGACGGGGTGCAGAGGAGGCAGAGGGGCTGCTGCTCGCCACGCTCACCCAAGCTCCCCAGTGCAGATGACACGGGGAGAGCTGCTCAGCTCCATGGACACGCCAGAGCCAGCTCCTGATGTCCAGCCAGGTGGCTCCACCAGGTCACACCCTTGGCTGTGTGGCTTTGCAGCTCCTGCAGAAGCAAAGGTTTTGTTCTTACTGAAATGCCTTTTCAAATGGAGCATTTCTCCTTTTTGATTTACACAGCTACACACCACTGGGCTTTTTATTATTAACAGTCTTGACACTGGCAAAAAAGCTACTGAAGCCCTCTGAATGGGAATGAGAGAGGAACGCTCAGGGGGCACCTGGATCGCCTGAGCCCAGACAAGTGTCTGCAATGTAACGGAGGAGCTGTCCCAGGCTGCACCTAGTCCCTGCACCGGGCTGTGGGGCAGGAGCCCACGGTGGCTGGCTGCTCGCCAAGCGCAATTCAGTCAAAGGCAGCGGGGTAATTGACTTCATGTCTCCCAGCAGGGCCTGTAGCCAGCCAGTGCTTTAGCCGAGATCAAGACTCGACAGAGGAAAACAAAGGAAAAATTAATTCAGAAAGGTCCCCGGCTGCTGCTGTGCCTGGAATCTGGCTATTGATGACAGTGTCCCAGGGTCCCTGGCATGCTTCCAGCCTGCCACGGAAATAAAAAGCAGCCGTGCATGGCTGGGATGCAGCCTTCTCCTCTTCCCCTGCAAGGAGCCAAGTCCTGCCCGCTGGCCACCCCTCCCTCTCATTGGCGATGGGATGGTGACCCCTCTGCCTCCAAGCCTTCCCTGCCGGAGCCGGCAGCAGCGGGTGGTGGTGGGGCCACAGCTGGCCCTGGGCCCAGCAGTGTTCCTGCAGCTGAGCATGGCAGGGATGCACTGTGGGTGCCGAGGCCAGTGCCGTACGTGCGTTTGCCAAATTGTAGTCTGAAAACTGCTGGGGTGGGGAGCCCCATCAACTGATGAGGGCAGGTGAGGCCAGCATTGCTTCCGCTCGTGCAAGCAATGACTGAAGGCCATTGGATTTCTCCTACACAAAGAGCGAGGTTTTGGAGTGATGATGGACCTAAAGGCTCTGGTTCCCTAAGCTGAATTCATCTTTATTTGCATTAAGCCATTCTGAAATGCTGTCATCTTGTGGGAGAGAGGGAGGGACTGAGGCTTCCTTTGGCTCAGTACCTGGGGCGGGAGGGGCAGATGCAGTGTCCCCCCCCTCGCAGAGCCTTTCTAGTGGGATGCAAAGCAAAGCATGTACCAGCGTGTGGTGCCAGCCCTGGCACCACCCGTAGCGCTGCCCACGGGCACCTGGGACGGGAGCCAGCCGGAAACACGGGAGCCAGCCAGAAACACAAGAGTCAGACAATGTGGAGAGGATGAGTTTCCAAGCCTGCAAAGCCAGGCTGATTTGTTTATTTCAAAAAAAGAAAGAAGAAAAAAACCCCAACAAACAAGCAGACCTCAGGCATCCAGTGCTGTGGGCGTAAGCGCAGCCCGATGGTGCTGCAACCTTGGGAGTCCTGAGAACTTGTTTCAACAAATAGGAAATGTGGAGGATGCCAAAAGTTCCAGGAGGCTCTGGTTACTAGAAATCCCACAGGGAAGAGCACAAGCCCTTTGAGTAGTCAGGGGGAAGATGAAAGCCAGCCAAGGGTGGCAGCTGCAGCACGATGGGAAGGCATTGGCTGGACCTGTGCCTTCCCCCAGAGAGAGCAGCACCACAAGGGACACAGCATCACCATCGGAGTGGAGAGAAGGAGACACCTACAAATTCGCAGTCTATAGTGCTACGTCCCCCTCTGCTGTGACATTTTGTGGGACCATGCAGGGAACGAGGAGGGCATCCACCCAGCGGAGGTGGTGGCTGCTCAAACCCTAAGGAAGGAGACGCTGCTGCAGAAACCTGAAGGTCTGCTGCTAACAAAGGCAGGAGGTTTATTGATCAACAAATGGGAAATAATGGTCGTAATCACAAGCAGCCTGGTATTGATAGAGCTGAGTTAATAATGCTTAAAGGGAGGGAAGGAAAGGTCAATGTACAAGTGAAAAATTGACTGCTGTCTCATTAGGCCCCAATGCCTACATTATAAAGTATAAACTTGGCAGCGCATCTCAAGTAAACCAGGGAACATAAATTATGTAAACTCATCTCCCACCTTTCTACTGCACTACATTAAAGGAAGCAGGGTAAGACCCAAAGTACATGATAAAGGGGGGAGATTAAAAGGAAATGCACATAAGCTTAAGGGTTATAGCATGCACAGATTGGGTCATAAATTAATTTAAATATGAGGACTGTTAAGATCCTCTAGCATAACCCTGGCCATAAAATTTGCTTCAGACGTTCTTCTATGAAACCTTCACCTCTGTCTGAAAAAGAGAATATCCTCCAGAAGGACATCGAGGTTTGATTTAAAGGCAGGGCATAATAGAAAAAGCACTATATCCTTAATAAGCTAATGGAAAACTCATCTCTCATATCCAGTATAAATGTATTTTGTTTTACTTTCCAGAGAGACTGGTTGCCAAGCAGGAAAATTTAAGTGAAAAAATATCCTTTTCTCATTATGACTAGAAAATCTAGAAAACCAGTATGAATGAAAGATCAAAATATCAATAATTTCAGGCTGGTATTATGCATTTAGATGTAGAAAGAGCATTCTCTTTAAAATTCTCTTCTTTTCATGTTGGCATATTACAGGTCAGAGATGAACCGTTACCTGTGTGTCCCGCTAGGAATCTGATGTTTGGCATCTTTAGAGCAGTAGGATTATCCCACTAAGTTTTGCTTCTGTGTAAAAACAGCTTTCATTCTAAAGGTGCTGCTGCCCTGACAAAAATCAGACAGGCATTTCTGCTCTGGCAGCCCAGGGAAGCAGAGTCCTTGGGACCACCAAGGTATGAGCCCCTGCTGCTGTCAGCAAGAACATGCTGGTGAGGAGGAGGAAGAGGATGGGCTGCTTCACATGAGACACGCCATCAGTGCGTGGCAGGATGACAACCAGAGGGTTATCCTAGTTAATAACTTGTTCCCCATCAGTGATTAACACCATCTCCTGATTAACAGCTGGGAAAGAGGTACTGCATTTTGTAGCCACCTCCAAAAAAATCAGTGCCAACAAGGCAGGGAGCAGGTCTTAGAGGAAGTTTTGTTCCTGCTGCATCCTTCCCTGCCTTCCAGCTGCTCACAGAAGTCTCTCTGCTCTACCACACCACCGGGCTTAGAAAACTTATGAAGATTCATGGTCTTTCAGATTGCTGCCATTCTGTCAGATCTGGCTGAGATTGAGCAGTGAATTAAAAAAAGTTGCAGGGGGAGGCAGGGATGTTGCATGAGCCCCAGCCCCTTGGGGGCCAGGCCAGTACTGACCACAGGCATGAGCCCTTACTGCTCCTTGCAGAATGTTTCCAAAGGAAAGGACGTCAATCCCATTTGCTGCAAGACACAGGTATCACAAGGAAGCCCAAAGCACAGACTACAGTCCTGCGTTGTTGTTACTTAAAGCAGGTCCCTGCAAAGCTGCCCTGGATTTACCATCTAAAACCCCTAGAACATTAGTTGGAAATTTTTCATGCAACTGTTCAGAAAGTCAATGTCTGCTTAGCTCGCCTATGCCTGGCTATCTCCGCAAGATCTCATTTGCCTTGCCTGCGTGGAACAGGGTGACCAAGATTGCCAATGTCTAAAATAGCATCTCCATCCCTGACACCTCCTCTTTGTAGCCTGATTTCTCAAGGAAGCAAGGCTGCTGTGATCATGTTGCCTCTTTGCCTCTTGACCCCACAAATCACTTTCAGATCTGTTGGCCACTTCCAGGGAGATGTGGCAGCAGGGTGGAAGTCTCAAAGGCAGCTGAGCTGCTGCAATCTCAGGAAAATTATCTAGGTGCATGGAAGAGAGATTCAGTCTTGCAACCCCACATGGGAAAGGGTTACAGCCAGACCTCTGTTGGTGAGAAGCAGAGAAGCCACTGAGGCCAGGAGAGATGCACAGTCCAGCTGCAGCAGCTTTGCTCACATTCAATATCTTTTTAAATAGCCATTAATCCATCAGCAGGACACAGAGCCCCTGCAGCATGGGATCCCAGACCATGGGGAGTTTGCTGGAGCACTGCCGGCAGCGCGGGTGGATGGCTTCAAGCTGCCCCTGAACTGATTTAATCCCTAATAACAATATTTGAATGCTTGACAATTAGAGAAGAGCTCTCACACCGCTTGCTTGCCAGGATGTGAAGTAATTGTTTCTAAGAACCCTCGCTAAGCTGTAATGCTAATCAGTATTAAGATTCCTCTTTTTCAGAGCAGCGTGCTACAATTAACCCCAGCATGCCACACACTGATTGCTGGAAGCTGGTCTGGAGGCTGAGCTTGCTCGGAGACCTGGCAGGGAGCTCACGGCATCTTGGTGCGTTGCCTGTGTTTTATTTGTAGCCAAGAAACACCAGTCAGGTGTACCACTACCAGGTAGTGGTATCTCAGTCCTGTCTCCCTTCAGGAGGATTGATCCAGGGGCTGCTTCTTGCCAGCAAGAACCTACAGTCCCATTTCTGGATAGGTGGGTGCATCCTGAAGCAGAGGTATCTGAACAAAGATGGAAATAGGGCTGGATCTCAGAATTACGGGTACCCAGCTGGGGTACTGGGACTGCACTGTGGGCTGAACAATGAGTGCTGACAGGGAGGCAATGAAGGTCCATGACTCTGTGCCACTCAGCCCTGGTGTCCCTGAGACACACTAGCTGTGAATCTCTGGTGTGTGACTCACATGTGGTGGAAACTACCCCCCATAGCTTTCCTTTTGAAAGGGAATTCTCAACCCACCTTGGCCTTTTCATTTAATCTCCCAGTAGTGGATACTCATCAGCAATTGCCTCCCTCCCCTTGGCATTTGCTTCCTTTCTTATTGCTAGCTAGCACTGAAACCCTCACTGCTGCATAACAGAGGTGGGAAAATGCACACATGTCTCTTTATTCAACAGATGGCTTGAAAAACCCAAGAAGGCTTAGCCCTATGTAGAAGGCACTTGTTTTAAGGATGCTTCATATGGCAGAACTGGAACACATGGTTTCCTTTCATCACTTATGTCAAGACTGGAGCTGGGCTAAGAGGTGTCATACACACACACACCCCCCTCACCGCTGCATGCCTGCTTCCTTCAAGCTATGTGGAGAATCTCTTCTCTCTTTTCTCTCTGTCTTGATACTTTCCCTTTGATCTGTGTCATCTCAGGTTTATTTTCCATGATGCAGAAAGAGCCCCGTCAAGTGGGCAGGGGCAGAGCCTCTCAGCAGAGTGTGTTCGCTTGTCAGGTTATTTCTCTTCTGCATTGGGTTATTTATTTTCCTTTCTCTTCCTGTGTAGCAGCCAAGGAGGGAACTTCTTTACCCTGGTCCTAGGAGGAATCAGGCTCCTGGCATGGCTTTGGTATCACACGCAGCTCTGCCCAGGGCTGATGACTTCACACCCAGGTTAATTGCGTTGTATGGTCCAGAGCATGATGTACTGTAAAGCCGGGTCTTCCTTTGCCAGAGTTGGCTTGTTGGATTAAGAAAACAAGTGTTGAGCAGAGCACAGAACTGGCCAGTGGGTGCCAGGAACTTCCTGTGGTTGTAAAACAAGAAAACTTTAATGGTTTGATAGCTTTAATGGTTTTCACACTGCATAGGCTTAAGTGGTTTTTAAAACATGCTTGGTTTGCCCTGGATGTGGTAAACAAGCTCTTCTGAGTCCTGGAGGGCTGTCAGTGTGCAAGAGACTGAGCATGGCAGGACAGGCAGCCCAAGCCACAGCAGTAGCTAAACATCCCCCAGTTGCCTCAGATAAGCCCTGTACCTGGGTACAAATGTCCTTTAGGTAGGGGTGCTTTGTGCAAGGGGTAGATGAGGACTAGACCTGCCATGCAGTAACTTTATTGAAGGCACTGTCATTTTTTTTTCCATCTCATGGGTCTGCCTAGTACGGTGCTGGGGGCTCAGACCAAGTGTGAACTGCTCGACTGAGGTATGCTGGCATAGGCTGCTCTGCCCAGGTGGGTCCCAGCAGCGCATGGGACCTCACCAGGCAGGTAAGAGAGTGGATCCAACCCCGACAGCTTCCCCAGGCTAGCTAACCTTCTCCTTGGGACAAGCTGGGAGTCGGGGAGTCATGGTGCCTGCCACTAGATTGTGCAGTGAGGTTATACGTGGCACACAGATTGTGTCTGATTTTTTTCTTCTCTTTAAAGCAAAGACCTTTTTTAGTGTGTGAATAAATGCTCTCCTAAAAGAGAAGACACCATCTGCTCCTAAGCACAAATTTAATTTTCCAGAGGGTTAGATTTAAATAAGATCCACAGGCTCCAAGTGGTGGCTGGGGGAGCCTGTAATGGGTTTTTGCCCCTTCTGCATCTTGCTGGAAGCAGATGTCTTAGTTTATGGGAGGGCAGCATGGTGCCTGCAATGAAACAGGGGTTCTGGCAGCTGGAGACTCCACAAACTCCCTGAGCTCCCCAGGGCCTGATGGCTAAACTGGTGATTGCAGGTAGGCTTAGAACATTGACATGCAAACAACCAGGAGCCAGTTGGATGGGGACCCTGCCATGCACAGTCTGTGCCCTGCAGGGCTTCACTTCTTTCATCATCCTTAGGAGAGTCAGCAAGCAGGAATTACAGCTGCAGCAAGGCACTTTCTTGTGCACAGCGATTTGTTAGGTGATCTGGAGCAAGGATGTGCACCTGGCTGGTTTTTCTGGTGAGGGTACTAAAAGTGCCAGCCAGCTCACAAGTTACACCAGTGCAGGGCCCAAGCGCAACCCCTTTGGAGGACTGGTCCCATGTTGGCTGAGCCATGTGACCCTCATGTGCTTTGCTTCTCTTGCCTTCCAGCCGCTGGTATTGCTGATGGAGTGGCCTGAAGCCACCAACTTCGCCTGCCTGATTGCAGGCTACTGCCGTCTTCTGGTGGACTCCAAGAAGATGATATTCTCCAGGGCCCCCAGCCAGCCACCCCCACCTCAGATTATCAAGGCAGGTACGTTTCAGCCTCTGCTTTCTGTGCGAGCCCCTTCCCCAGCCTCCCGCTCTTCCTCCTCCCTCTGCCCAGGGCTCTGCAGCTTTAGAAAGGAGAAGGGTTTCTCTGGCATCTCCCCTCTGCTCCCATTCCCCCTGCAGAACCAGCAGACGCCTTTTAACCAGAAAACAAGAAGCAGGGAAACAAGTCCTCATTTTGGATAAGCTCTGACTTGTGGTGTCAGCTTGGGCCCTAAACACTCACTGCAAGTGTTGTTCTGGCAGCTCCTAGAGCAGATCCAGGAGGTGCCATTTGAAAAGACTTGTAATGCTGCCAGCTAAATGCTGGGTCCTCGCAGAACAGCCTGTGCGTTGCCGCAGGGATGCAGCACATGCCTCTTGGCCGGCATCCCGGCTCCGGAGACCAACGTGAGTTTATGCACTCAGCCAGGAACTGTGCTCCTGCTGCCTTTGGACACTGCTGCCTTCAGCAGTGGGGGTCTGGGCTCCAAAGGCAGCTCTGCAAGCACAGCTGCTCTGCTGATTTCCTAAATCAGGAAGGAAACTTTGGTGTCCCAGCTTTTCAGGTGCCCAGCCTGATGCAGGGAGCAGAGGGCTGGTCTGGGCACAGCAGGAGACCAGAACAGCTAAAGACAGGTTCTGTCCCACCAGGCACTGATGCTCTGTTCCTTGAGGATGGATTGCAGGTGCAAGTCACCCTCAGAATGATCGATGATTTTCAAGAGTGATTTCAAACAAAAGCCAACCATCAGCTATGTGCTGTTGTTCCATGCAGGTGTTCACATTGAATATGTTTTGTGTAGGGAAATACAGGATCAGTGGCTGGAGATGGCCAAAGTACCCACCCATCTGACTCTGGAAGGTTGCCCCTAGACCTCCCAAGTGACACTGCAGCTCCAGAGAGCTGTGACAAGTCTTCAGTTTAGCTGGCAGAGTGTCAAAACTGCCTCCTCAAGATGGGACTAGCTGGGGGAGGTGGAAGGAGTGCTGAGAGCTAGCAGGGTCCTTGGGAAAGGACTTGGTGCCTCTGAGGTCTGAGGAAGGCACCCAGACACAGGCTTGGCACATGTGGGAGACACGCTCACATGAGGCATCAGGAAAGCATCTGTGGCAACCTCAGTGAATCCAGGGAAAGACCTAGCAGGTGATGTTGGTGTAAGTATATGCACATGGTTTCCTTTTGTTTCTTCAGCTGCACCTCTTACTGACAGCTGTCACTGCTCTCTGCTCTGGGTGCCCTACAGAAACACATTTAGTCACATTTTGCTATGAGTGGAGGGTGTTTCCAACTTAACTGGCTATCATGAGAGTGGTACTTCCCTGGGTCATGTCACCCTGAGATCGGCTACAGGGACACATGGGGCACATGCCTGTGGGGAGTCAGAGGAATGCAGTGGGAAGTGGAGAGCATCCCAGAACATCCCCAAGGCCTCAGAGGGAGGCTGGCAGCACCCACAGTTACTGGTCACTCAGGGAATGTCTCAGCATGTGCGAGTGGTGCTTTTCCACACTCTAGCAACAATGATAACAGCCAGCATTTTTCCTCAGGGAGACTGTGCTTTGAGGGCATGGTCCAAACATATGCCAAAAGGGGTAGTAGGTCTTGCCCTTTTCTTGACAGTCTCAAGAAACCAATGTCACTCTGCAGGGGGCTAGAATGAGTGTGAGGGAAAGTGACAGTGTGGAAGCGATGGAGCAATCGATATATGGTCTTCATACCAAAGAGCTAGCCCCTCTCTGGATAGCCTGGTCTATCCTCCGGGGTGCAATGAAAACCTCTCTGACCAGTGGAGTGGAACAGTTTCCCTGCAGACTCAGTACACGTGGCCCAGCCACTCAGGCATTCTTCAGAAGGAGTGAATTTAGTGTGTATTGAGAAAACAAAGTCTGCTCACAGTTCTGGTCTCGCTACAGCTGCAGGCTGAGCTGTCAGGAGCTAGGCAGATCACAGGGAGAAGGGACGGCTGATCATTAGCACATCTCTGCAGGAACGATAAGAAAGCCCCACTGGGATGAATCAAGTTAGCCCAGGCTTTGACTTTTCTAGGCTGCAGGCAGGCTGTGCCAGAATCTTAAATGTAAAATCAAGCCCTGGCCCATGCTTTTTGCCTAGCAGAGGAGCTTATCCATCTTCCCTGAGGCCCATTAAAACCTCCTGCTGAACTGCAGACATTTTTAGAAATGCACGCTCTGTCCGGATGCTGTCAGTTAGATCCATCTCTCCGCATTTCCCCGCAGAGCCATATGCCAGATCCTTGCCCTCCGCAGGAAGGGTTGTGTCGTGCTGGAGCTGCGCAGGCGATTTGCTTCCCTGCCCCTTGCTCTCCCCGCTCCCACCAGCAGCCATCATCAGCCAAGCAGCTCCATGTTCTTGGTTGCTCTCAGCTCTTCGTTGGGACCTTCTTCCCCAGAGCAGCCAGCAGCTGGATTATGGATTTTAGGATTTTGGCCCCATTCGGCAACAGGCCCTGGCTTGGCATGGGCAGCCAGCAAGGCTGTCCAAGCAGGGCAGGCTGCTAGCATGACCCATCAGAGATGTCTGGCTTTGGGAAATCCTCTGCTTTGGTCCATGCCACCCCACCACAGCCCAGTGCTGAAAGCACATCCCCAGCTGCAGCAGCCTTGTGTTCACTCACACAGCTGCCATTTCTGAGTACCAGTATGTCCATAAATGAGAGAGAGATTGTTTTGATTGGGATTTTAGCATTGCAGGTGATGAACACTCTAATACAAAGATGTGTTTGGGGAGACAAATTGTCCAATTTGTTGAGCTAATGAATTTAATTAGGATTTATTTGATTTAATTTATACTTGGTAAGGCAGAGCCTGCATCCCCTTGGCAGCCATTCTCAGCACAGCTGCACAATTCAACCTGTAATGCAGACAGATGCCCCTCCTGAGGGCTGCACCACTGGCCAGAAGTTCGAGCAATATTTCAGCTGCTTGCCTTGCACAAGGGAGAAAGAGGAGGCTGTTGCAGGGAAATATTTAATAGCAGGAGCAGAGGGCTCTTTCGGAGCTAGCCTGATCCAATAGCTGTCAGCTAGACAGAAACAATGCATGGATCTTGGGCAGTGAGGGACAAGAGACTAGGGGGATATCTGTCGCTTAAAGTCAGCCAAGCTATGTTGGATGTCTCCGCGGAAGGCAATATTGCACCACGTTTAGCAGTGTCCTAAGGAAAACTGCTTGGTCTGGCCACCATTATACAAAAATGGTGACAACAGTTCCTTCTTGCCTTGTAATGTGTGAACTGGCAGACTGAGGCTGAAGGTCCTCATTCATGCATGCAGCCAGGCTGCTCCCATTGCCTTCCAAATATGGCTGGTGGCTCCATGATGCAGCATCCGCATCCCTGTGTCTCACTGCCTACTGTGCTGGCCAGCCCTCCTCTGGTTCTGCCCAGCTCTGCCTCCCAGCAAGCTACTGGGATCTTGCTTCCTCTCCCTGCTGCTGTCATGCAGCACAGAAACAAGACATTTTCCCAGGTAGCCAATGTGGATGGAGTCCAGCCCAGAGCAGTAAGAAAGCTGAGACATTTAGGAAACAGACATGTCGGGAAAGCTTAAAGGTATTTTTTGCGGTTAGTCTAGAAAAGAGATAGGTGTGGAGATGGAGAGGGAGGAACAGGACAATATTTCTGATGTCTAAAGGTCATTTGTAAAAGGGCACTGATCAGTTGTGCTGCTGGTCCACAGTGTTATTGATCTAATTCCTCACAAAAAAACATCTTTAGGGTCAATACTTTCTTATCATAAATGTCATAATATTTAACTTTGTAAAATTTATATGATTAAACTCTATAGCACGTAATCATTTTGGAGACAATGGAGCAAACCACACGAGGAGCTGGCCTGCTCCGTCAGTGTGTCACAGGACTTTTGCTGGCTGGAGCTCAACTGCTTCTAAATCCTGTCCAGCCACCCTCTAGGCTCTTCTGGCCTCCATCATCGCTATAGCCCAGCCACACCTAAGGGCCTCACTAAAACACTTCCAACAGTTCTTTGTTAATGGGAATCCAGATTTTTATTGATTTAGGAAAAAAAGGCATGACAGCTTCTTCAGTACCGCACAGGCTTCTTTTGAGCTGGCCATCTTCCATGTCCACCATGTAAATCTGTATGTCCCTCTTCCTTCTGCCTCCTCCAGGTCTTCCCTTCTCTCCTTATTGCAGGGAGGGGTTGATGTCTCAGAGCCAGAAGGTCCCTTGACTTCAGTGTCAGCAGTCCCCTCCTGCTCTTGGTGGCAACATGCATGGTGTCCCTCAGGGCTGAACCCTTTCCTTTAGAGAGACCCACGTACTCAGGTAGGGAGGCCGAGGCACGTGTGGCGCATACAGAGCAGCCCATGGGAATGTGCTCCCCTCCATCACACACACACATTTATGAAGGTTGCTTTAGTTATGGTTTTCCTGCCTCAGAGGTGGGGTACAGACAAGCTGATCACCCAAAATCCCTTCCACCTCATGATCTGTTCAAGGAGTTAGCCAATAGGACACACTGGGAAACTGCCCTCAGGAACAAGGGAGCAGAACAGAGCTGGCAGATCTTTAAGGATGCTTTCCATAGAGTGCAAGAGCTCTCAATCCCCAGGTGTAAGAAATCAAGAAAAGAAGGCAAGACACTGGCATGGATGAGTCGAGACCCGCTGGTCAAACTAAAGGGCAAGAACGAAATGTACAGGCAGTGGAAGCAGGGACAGGTATCCTGGGAGGAGTATAGGGACACTGCCTGGTTGTGTAGGGATGGCGTCAGGAAGGCCAGGGCGCTGCTCGAGCTGAACTTTGCAAGGGACGCAAAGAATAATAAGAAGGGCTTCTATAGGTATGTCAGCCAGAAAAAGGTCAAAGAAAGTGTACTGCCCTGTTGAACACAACTGGCAAACTGGTAACAATGAATGAGATGAAGGCTGAGGTACTCAACAACTTTTTTGCCTTCGCTGGCAACCTCTCTCCCACACCTTTCAAATGGATGGATGTATGACAGGGACTGGGGGAGCAAAGTCGCTCTCACTGTAAGAGAATATCAGGTTTGTGAGCACCTGAGGAATCTGAATATACATAAGTCTATGGGACCTGACAAGATGCATCCCAGAGTCCTGAGGGAATTGGCTGATGTAGTTGCCAAGCCACTCTCCATGATATTTGAAAAGTCATGGCAGTCAGGTGAAGTCCTCAGTGACTAGAAAAAGGGAAACATTGCCCCCACTTTTAAAAAGGGTAGAAAGGAGGGCCCTGAGAACTACCAACCTGCCAGCCACACCTCTGTGCCTGGGAAGATCATGGAACAGATCCTCCTAGAAGCCATGTTAAGGCACATGGAGGACAGGGAGTTGATTTGACACAGCTAGTATGGCTTCACCAAGGGCAAGTCTTGCCTGACCAGCCTAGTGGCCTTCTATGATGGAGTGACTACATCAGTGGACAAGGGAAGAGCTATGGATGTCATCTATCTGAACTTCTGTAAGGCCTTTGACACGGTCCCCCACAACATCCTTCTCTCTAAATTGGAGAGAGATGGAGTTGATGGGTCGACTGTTCAGTGGATAAGGAATTGGTTGGATGGTTACATCCAGAGAGTAGTGGTCAATGGCTCAATGTCTGGATGGAGATCAGTGATGAGTGGTGTCCCTCAGGGGTCCGTATTGGGACCAGTACTGTTTAATAACTTCATCAATGACATAGACAGTGGGATTGAGTGCACCCTCAGCAAATTTGCAGATGACACCAAGCTGAGTGGTGCAGTTGACATGCCTGAGGGACAGGATGCCATCCAGAGGGACCTGGACAAGCTTAAGAAGTGAGTCCATGTGAACCTCATGAGGTTCACCAAGGCCAAGTGCAAGGTCCTGCATGTGGGTCGGGGCAACCCCTGTTATCGCTACAGGCTGGGGGATGAAGGGATTGAGAGCAGTCCTGCAGAGAGGGACTTGGGGGTGCTGCTGGATGAAAAGCTGGACATGAGCCAGCAATGTGCGCTCACAGTCCAGAAAGCCAATTGCATTCTCGGCTGCATCAAAAGAAGTGTGGCCAGCAGGTCAAGGGAGGCGATTCTGCCCCTCTACTCCACTCTGATGAGACCCCACCTGGAGTACTGTGTTCAGCTCTGGGGCCCCCGACATAAGAAGGACATGGACCTGCTTGAGTGGGTCCAGAGGAGGGCTATGAAGATGATCAGGGGGCTGGAGCACCTGCCCTATGAATACAGGCTGAGAGAGTTGGGCTTGTTCAGCCTGGAGAAGAGAAGGCTCTGGGGAGACCTTATTGTGGCCTTTCAATACTTATAAGAAAGATGGGGATGGACTTTTTAATAGGGCCTATAGCAATAGGACAAGGGGTAATGGCTTTAAACTAGAAGAGGGTAGATTCAGACTAGATATAAGGAAGACATTTTTTATGAGGGTGGTGAAACACCGGAACAGGTTGCCCAGAGAAGTTGTAGATGCCCCATCCCTGGAAACATGCAAGGTCTGGTAGAATGGGGCTCTGAGCAACCTGATCTAGTTGAAGATGTCTCTGCTTATTGCAGGAAGGTTGGACTAGATGCCTTCCAACCCAAACCATCCTATGATTCTATGATCTGCATGTGCAGGACATTTCTTCCTGCAGTCATTACTGGCAGGTAAGCCCAGCAGGTTGCAGAAGATGGTTTTTCAAAAGACAAGCCAGGTGACCTGGCTGTGCCACAGGGAACACCCATGTTCCACTGCAATCTGGCATGCCAAGGGCTGGAGGGCAGAGAACACGTGAATGCTTCTCCAGGGTGAGCAGGAGCTTCCCTGTGCTGTTTTCCCTTCTCCCAGATGCTGCTGCTAATGTGCCTGTTGTGGTTTTTGTTTAGATTACATCAACACACACAACCTACACCGGCCCGCTGCGGCGGGGCACGCGGGAAAGAAAGAGAGCGGGTTGGTGGGTGGCTCTGCCACCGGCACCGGAGCAGCTGGGGTTCCAGCTGCCAGGGCTTCGGACTCAGAGCTCATCAGTTTTTGCTACCTGCACATGCGAGAGCAGAGGAAGGAAAGAGAGAGCAGGACAGATATCAATGAAAACCTGATTTTTTTTGAGGAAACTCGTCCCAGGACCAAATCCGACCCCACTTCCAAAAGCTCTGGCCAAGGCTACAATGGGGCAGCTAACCAGTATGACCCAGATGGCCTTGACCAAGACAGGCACGCAAGCAGGGCCAGGGCACATACCATAGACACCCACCTGCGGAGCGATGCCTCACACTTCTACTGTGAGTCCTGCCAAGCCAAAATCAAGAGCCGGCTGGCCTCATGCAAGGGGGGCAAGCCTGGCAGCACCCGGGACAATATGGTGGACTTGATGTCACTTCCCCCTCCCGGGAGCGATGAGGAAGAAGACGAGACAACATCCCTGCTCCCTGCCATTGCTGCCCCCCCTCCCGGCTTCCGAGACAACAGCTCAGATGAGGACGACCCCAAGCGCCGGGCAGCTGCCCAGAGCCACGAGCAGGGCCGGCACCTCTGCGGCATTCTCTATGACGAGATCCCTGTCACGCTGATAGACAACGTGCAACCACGGACGGTCCGAGACCATGCCCAAGAGCTGGACGATGCCCTAGTGTCCACCCTGCAGGCACTGGAAGCTCTGGCTGCTTCAGAGGATTGTCCGCATCCCCCACCACAGCAGACAGCAGGTATTTCGGTGGCTGTGACTTTTTTTTTTTTCCCTATAGCCTTTCTTTCCTATGGTACATCTTTCCCTTTAGTCTCCTTCTCCTATCCTATATGTGATTGTGGAGCAGCTTCTAGTAAAAACTAAGTTGTAGCAACAGGCTCTAGCAGGAGCAGCCAAGCTGCTGCTCAGAAGATTTCTAAGAAGCTGAGGTGGGACTCCTCTCCCTGACAGCGGCTGAAGGAGTCTCTTGATTATCCTGTATCTGCCATGGTCCACGTGACACGATGCTGGGGTGAGGCACTAACAAACCAGTACTGTGAGCATGAGTTCCTCCCTGCTGTGACCCCACGCAGCTGATACCTTTGGCCCTTTGTCTTTGCAGGCTCCCACCCAGGTTTTGAAGTGTGTAAGCCCTTCACAGGGCAAACCTGCTGTCAGATGGGTGTCCCTGGAACCAGCCTTCTGGCAGCATGGTCCTTTGTCCCTCTCCCCATCTTGGTTGCCCTACTCACTATGGCAGAGTAGCTGTTGCCCAATTTTCCTTCTCACTCCAGACAAGTCCCAGTAGCTCTGCTATCACTAATGCTGGAAGGCTTCCCAGGACCTTTTTCTGGGCCAAGAGCTCTTGCTGAATTGAGCTAGCAAGCCAGCTCAGTGCTGACAAGTGATCTCTCCTAAAAGCATTAACTCTTGGTTGCGGGAAGTCACTAAAGTTTCTCCAATGGGATGCTGTGTCCTGCATTCCTGGGACCCTCCTGCTGCTTGAAGTTCTCCTTTTCTCTGCAAAGCAGTGTGTGTGGATGTTGTCGTGGGGTTTTCTTTATGTCCCTCTTCAGGTCTTATTGTCCTGGCTGCCATTACTCCTGAGTCATCCTTGGATTCTGGCCATGAAACCAACTCTTCAGAGCTAACTGATGTCTCAGAGATGGTCTCTGCTATGAAACAGCATCAGAACGCAGCCTACTTCCTCGCTCAACACATCAACAAAGAAAACCTCCTGGCCAGAAAAGACCTGCCTTTCCGAATACAGAGCTGTGCTGCCCAAGCTGTTCTCACCTCACCCTACTCCCTCAGCCACCAAGAGCCAAGCCCTTCACTGAAGCCAGCTTTCCCTCACCAAAGCCCCAGCCTTAGCAATTCCAAGAGCAAACAGGAGCAGCAGCATGCTGATCGGAGCTACACCTTGGCTGTCCAGCCGATGCTGACCCCACAGCTTAATGAGCAGAACAGGGGGGCTCCAGTGCCAGGCTCTGAGTGCAAGGATGCAGGCCACACAAAAGCTGCCTTTGAGGTATCGCTGCATGCCACAGGAGTCCCAAGCAGGGAGAAGGCACAGGATCTACAAGAGAAGATGCTCAAAGAGGTCCAGCCGAGCTCCAAGCTCCTCCTGGATCAAAAAAGTGGTGTAAATCCAGCCATCATTTCAGCTGCTCTGCAGCAAGTGGCAAATGCAAAAGGCTCAGCTCCCCAAGTGGTAGCAGCCTCAAAAGAAGACAAGAACATGAATGGTACCAGCAGCTGTGCATCAGCCAGCAGCAAGCCTTTGAAACTTAAAGGAGGTCCACAAACTGCAGAGATATTATGCAACTGTCAGCAGCAGCAGCAGCAGCAACTCTGTCCACAGCAGTGCTGTGAAGTTTCTCCAAGTGCTAAAGAAGCCCATGGCAGTAAGGCTGAAGCTTTCCACCTCGCCTCAGCAGGTGAGGAAACAATGCCTGGTAAGACTTTTGCCTCTAAAAGCTACCAGCAAAAAGTGAGTAGAGATGCTTCAGGAAAAGCCACAAGTGGAGAGCCAGGTCAGAAGGCAGGTGGGGAAGCCACAAGCCTCGTCTTTCAGAAACACACAGCTCCTTCAAACCAAGGACAAAAAATGCAACAGGATAGTTCAGCCAAAAGCTTAAAAGCTGAGAGTAGCAATCTGCACTCTCCATCACCTGGTAGCACTTTCAGGAGCACCAGTGAGGAACCCAAAGGGCCAGTCCAGCTGGTGCCCAGATCTGAGAGCCTGCAGATCAGCACTGTGCCTTCCAAAAAAGAAGAAAAAGTCCTGGAGGTAACCCAACAAGATGCTGATGTCCCAGCTAAACCCAAAGCTCCAAAAGCTCCCTTCAGGTTGAGGAACCTGTTCTCTGCAACATTTCCAACTCGGCTGAAGAAGGAGACAGATGAGCGGCAGGCCCAGCTGCAGAAGGTGAAGCAGTATGAGCTAGAATTCCTTGAAGAACTGCTCAAGCCAAAGAACAAAGGTGACCTCCCACCACAGGAGTATCTGCACCCTCCTGCCCCTGGGCGCTGCAGCTGCCAGCTCAGGAGCAGTCCTGTGCAAAAAGTCCCAGGGATGTCCAGGGAGCAAAGGCGCAGCTGCGACTGCAAGCGGATTTGCAGGGGGGTGAGGCCACCCCCTAACCAGCTGGTGATGCCAGAACTGGAGAGGCGAGGAAGGGATAAAGTTACTGATGACCAGAAGCAGGCAGAAGCCATTAGGTTGACAAGCGTGAGCAGCCCTTCCAAAGGCAAGCGGATACGATCCACAAGTTTAGAGTCCAGAGACTACCGGTCAGATCCAGAAAACAGTGTGTCCTGTTTGACAACGTGCACTTCCCAGGCAGAATGCATGGGTGCTCCCCACTACAGGAAGCTCTTGCGTCGCTACAGTGTCAGTGAAATAGATAAGACTGAAAGGACATCCCTGTCCTCTGACATCTACCAGAACATCTATACAACCAAGCAGAAAGGCCCCCAGAAAGAGCCTGAGCCCAGCATCCTTTGTCCTGTTCTGAAGAGCAAAATCCAGGAAGCCTCTGGAGTGGCTGACCCCTCCTATGTCCAGATAGCACAGGAGAAAAAGAACCAGAAGAGTTCAGCAGTGTTCTCTGTCCAGGAGGAGATGTATCCAAGTCCTGCTGAGCTGCGGGATGAAGACATGGAGGATGAGAAGTGCTGCTCCATCCGGTACTGCTTCTACTACAGGAAATGCGATGTTGCAGATGATGGGAGTGAGAAGGATGAGCTGTCCTATTCCATCCCCATGCAGATACTCCCAGGAATGAAGCTGGACAATCAGATGGTCCCAGTCATGAGCAGGACTCTTCAGGTCCTAGATGCAACAGCCTGCAGCAGTCCCAATGACAGTCAGACCCAGGAAATAGATTTAAGGACCTCCAGTTTTGAGGGGAGCTTGGCAAAGATCAACACCCTTCGAGGCCATGCCTACAGCTTTCCCAATGGGTTTCTGCAAGTGCAGCTGGATACCAATGAGCTCCTGACTATCCTGAGGCAATGTGTGGTGAGCCCTGATGCCCGGGACTGCAAACCCTACATATCCCAGCTGGCTGAGTACAAGCAAGAGCTCGCCCTCAAGTTCAAGGAGTTTCGGGCGTCCTGCCGCCGCGTGGCAGCCGTCGACAAGAGTCCTACCCACATGCTCTCTGCCATCACGAGCAGCTTCCAGGTGCTAAGCAGCCTCATTGAGACATTTGTGAGGCTGGTGTATGTCGTGCGCTCGGAGTCCCAGCGCCAAGAGCTGCTGACGAAGGTGGAGGAAGTGGTGAGAAACTACACCTTCCTCCTGAAGGCTGCGGAGGAGTCCACGGCCAGAACGCTGAGCCACCAGCAGACCGTGGAGCAGCTCGCCCGCCAGTCAGCCACAGTTGCGACTGTCATGAGCACGCTCACACGCTCCCTAAAGACGTTGATCAATAAGTAAGACAGCTATGAAAACCAACAAGCCAGTGTGTTGGGCCATGTGCTAGTGATTCTCAAATCACATAGGTCTGGTGAGGATGTGTGTCTACAAGCCCACATCTACTGTGGTTTGCAGTAGCCAAGATGCTGTTTTATCTCTGCAGAATGGATGGTTGTGTTGGTGGTATTTTTGGAGGGTAAATTCATGCCCTGTCACAAGCTGTGCAACCAGCTTGTCAGGGGTCTCAAGCAGCTCTTCTGCTTGCTTTCGCATGCTGTCTTGTTGGTGACGATACTTGCGGGGCACAGTCACCCCATCTCCCCGCTAGTTTGGTTTCCTGTGGTTCTGGGCCTCACTTGTACAAAGACCTTTGTCACAGTGTGTGGTAGGCCAGTGAGTTAGCAGTATCTGAGCCAAGATCTGGCTTCAGTTAGGCAGTCTGGACCCAAACCAGTGTCTTGCCATGTAAACAGCTCTTCTGCCTCCAGGATGTTCCTGGCCCACAAATGCAACGTAATTAGCAGCAGAATGGATCTCTGGGGTGCAAGTCCCTGCTGCTATGCTAGAGCCTCAGAAGTAGTCCTAGCACGGGCAGGATGCCATAACCCTGGGGCAGAGCTAGGTCCCCCTAGCAGGCTCTACTCTCACAGCTTAGGCAGCAGTGCCCTAGTCCTGAGCACAGGTACTGCCTGTGCAAAAGGCGAGGGCTTAATGCCTGCAAGTAGGGAGGATCCAGGGAACTACAGGCCTGTCAGTCTGGCCGCAGTGCCAGGGAAGGTTATGGAGCAGATCATTTTGAGTTCCATGACACGGCACATGCAGAACAACCAGGTGATCAGGCCCAGTCAACATGGGTTTATGAAAGGCAGGTCCTGCTTGACTAACCTAATCTCCTTCTACAAGGTGACCCACTTAGTGGATGAGGCAAAGGCTGTGGATGTTGTCTACCTAGACTTTAATAAAGCCATTGACACCATTTCCCACAGCATTCTGCTGGAGAAATTGGCTGCTCATGGCTTGGATGGGTGTACACTTCACTGGGTAAAAAACTGGCTGGATGGCCAGGCCCAAAGAGTTTTGCTGAATGGAGTTAAATCCAGTTGGTGACCAGTCACAAGTAGTGTTCCCCAGGACTCAGTATTGGGGCCCGTTCTGGTTAGTATCCCTACCAATGATCTAGGTGAGGGGATCAAGTGCACCCTCAGTAAGTTTGCAGATGGTGCCAAGTTGGGCAGGAGTGTTGATCGGCTTGAGGGTAGGAAAGCTCTACGGAGGGATCTGGACAGGCTGGATCGATGGGCCAAGGCCAGTTGTATGAGGTTCAACAAGGCCAAGTGCCAGGTCCCGCACTTGGGTCACAACAACCCCATGCAACAATGCAGGCTTGGGGAAGAGTGGCTGGAAAGCTGCCAGGCGGAAAAGGACCTGGAAGTGTTGGTCAACAGCCGGCTGAATATGAGCTGGCAGTGTGCCCAGGTGGCCAAGAAGGCCAATAGCATCCTGGCTTGTACCAGAAATAGTGTGGCCAGCAGAACTAGGGAAGCGATTGTACCCCTGTACTCAGCACTGGTTGAGGCTGCACCTCGATTTTCTGTTCAGTTTTGGGCCCCTCACTACAAGACATTGAGGTGCTGGAGCATGTCCAAAGAAGAGCAATGAAGCTGGTGAAGGGTCTAGAGCACAAGTCTTATGAGGAGTGGCTGAGGGAACTGGGGTTCTTTAGCCTGAAGAAAAGGAGGCTCACAGGAGACCTTTTCACTCTCTACAACTACCTGAAAGGAGGTTGTAGCAAGGCGGGTGTCAGTCTCTTTCCCTAAGTAACAAGTGACAGGACAAGAGGAAATGGCCTCAAGTTGCACCAGGGGAGGTTTATATTGGATATTAAGAAAAATTTCTTCACCAAAAGGGTTATCAAGCATTGGAACAGGCTGCCCAGGGAAGTGGTTGAGTCACCATTCCTGGAGATATGTAAAAGACATGTAGATGTGGCACTTAGAGACATGGTTTAGTGGTGGACTTGGCAGTGCGAGGTTAACAGTTGACTTGATGATCTTAAAGGTCTTTTCCAACCTAAGTGATTCTTCGATTCTATGATTCTGTGTTCCCCTTCCTCTGCTGGATGGCTGTGTCCATGCTAGAGAGCCTGCAAGGAACCCAGATTGATCTTTGACCATTGCAAGCCAGAAGCTGGGCTAGCAGCTGAGAGGAAACCTCTTTCACACCATTCTTCAGAGGTCAGGTCCATGCCTCCAAGGCTCAGCCCAAACCCTCTCCTATTTCCTTTCACCATACCCATTAGAGAGGAATCCCAGATCAGCTTTGTCTGTGAGCTATGGCTTGCTCCTGAGCCAGGCAGTGCTACTGCCATCAGCCAAAGGAGTTGCCCTCCTTGCCAGGGCATTGGGGTCCTTTTCCTGCTTCCATCAGACTGACTGCCATAAGAAGCATTATTTAGTACTGTGTAATGGTTATTTATTTGGAGTTGGGGTTTTTGGATTGTTTTTTTTCACTTCCATATGAATAGTAAAATGATTCCTAATTGCTTCCCTTCTCACCCCGAGGTTCCCCTCCACATCCCAGTCTAGCTTCTAGACCTAATCAATCAGACCGCCTTAATTGGTGCTTCACTGCAGTCACCCACACTCCAAAACAGAGCGAGGAGAAAAATGCAAGGTTACACATTGCATTGCCCTTACCCTGCCACCCACTGCACTTCACGCATGCACAGGGAGAGTGGGTCCTGCCAGGATCCCTGCACCTCTCCCCATTGCACCCACCTCCGGCTGGAAAGGGAGACCGTAGCATCAGTCTCATGGCACCAGGAGTGAGACCAGTTGTCAAACCCAGCCAGCTTGCCCCAGCGCTTGGGGATGATCAGGGATCTCCGTATGATCAATCGCTGCCCATCTCTATTATTTTTTATAAATATGCACATTCAAAATCTCTCGTTCTTCCATAGAAGTTATGGAAATGCACAATGTGCTTTTAACATGCGCATCCTCTACCGAGTGCAATAACCTCCCCTGGCCCGTGGCTGTCCCGGACTTTGGCCATTGCTGTCAGCAAGGCAGAGAGGATCCTGCTGTGGGGACAGCCTCCTGCTTTCAAGAACCATGTAGCAAATATACAGTGGAAGAGCCAATTCAGATTTCAGTCCGTGGTGGGCAAAGCCTGTTATAATGCTGAAGGCCGACAGGGAGCCGTGTTTTTCTTTTACCCGTGAATTATCTATTGTGAAACTCTGAGTTTCTTTGAGCTCCCCGTTATGTCTATATCATTCCTCCATAAATCTCTCAGTCTAATACAGAGGAAAATTTTTTTATTGTCTGTATATAGTATATATAAATAAAAAATATATAAATTATATATATACACAAATTTATGTCTTGTTTTACAAACAAGAAAGATTAAATATATTAATCTTAATATCCAAACTAGCATTTGTGTCTTTTTTTAAGAATTTTGTGGAAATTCTCAGCTGTACAAAACACTGTTCATAAGCAAAATCCCCAATTTTTGTTGCTATAGAAATGCACGTATCGCCATAGTGGAAGGGCACAGCTTAAGGACTCCACAATGTTGCTGGACTCCACAGCAGTTAAGTACCAGGCTATGAAGGAAGCCATGAAGCAGCAAACATGCAGGTTTGAAATGAACTGTTTGACTTGGCATGGTTTTGTGTCATTAATGAACGTTTTGGCTTAATTCCCCTCCGGGAGGGGAATGCCTCCAGTGGCACTCACCCCTTCACCGCTGGTGCTGGGCACTGCAGCCATGCTGGGGAAAGTGTGGTCCTCCTGGTCCCTGCAGGACACTCTCCTGCCCTAAAGCAGGGGAGAGCCAGGACATGCTTTAACCCCCCCCCCCCGCCCCCTCTGTTAGCAAACTCCTGCCTGATCCCTTTCAGATGAGCCAAGCTGAGCACCCACTGACCAGCTCCAGTGCGTGTTTTCAGCCAAGTTGCAGCCTCTGCCTGGCATCTGCTCTTCTGCCTGGGAAGAGGCGACAGCGTGCGACTTGCCATCAGTGGCCTGATGGCTCTGCTGCCCTGTGGGACTGCTCTGGTGTGTCTGCAGGGGAAAGCCCAGCACAAGTATAATGCCAGGCCTGGGGAGAAATCTGAGCAAGGCAAACAGTTTGCTAGCTACTGATGATGTTTCCAATATCCCGTTCCCTCTGAGGACATGTTTTGCCTCACACAATGAACTGCTCTCTATTTATCAGGGAAGAAGTCATCGATGTGTGCCCTCTATGAGCCCCAAAGCCTCCAGGAACTATAAAAGCCAAGTCTGATAAAGATCCAACACAAAAAAAAACCCTTAGGAACTGGGTCATTCTCTGTACGGGGGTTGAATGTGTTGTCTAAAGCAAAGGCGGCAGCAGTTAAGACTCACACACGTTCTCTCTGCCTCCAGGCTCGTTATTTTAATCTGTATCACACCATTTCCCATGCTGAACTAACTAACAATGACACTGAATGGGACAAACCCCACCTATTTATAAAGCTGGGTATGGATCAAAAAAATGGAAAAGCCAAGAGGTTTTCTAACAACCCCCAGAGCCTGAAAATATTGACAGCAGGAAGTTTGATCAGCAATTTCAGAGTCAATGCTTAGTACCATCTAGTGGGCATATCAGCACCCCATCAGAAAGGAATTATTTCTTCACAGCACACTGTTATTATTTGTACAGGAGTGGTGATAGGCGCTCCAGGATCAGTCAAATGTCCCTGTGTGAAGGGAGGAGTTATATCGATACGTACCTGAGAAGGATCATGAAGCCGTGCCTTTGTTATTGTTGTATTCATCTTCTAGGTGCTGACCCTGCGGCTTCACTCAGTTGGGCACTTGTAAATACTCTTAAAGGAAATGATCCATGTGAAATATTCTTCTTAATTTTTTTTGAATCACAGATTTTTCAAAAAACTGCATCTCAGTTACAAAGTACAGAGAATTAAAAGTAAATATTTTTCCGAATCTTGTTCCCATTTCACTGTCTATCTAGTTTATCTACCTGCAGACTGCCTTGTTCTCATTTAGCATCAGCATCTCTTCAGATCAAAGCCACTGTACCCCAGCAAGTTAAAGCAAAGTACACGGTTCTCGGAAAAGGACAATATTGTTTTGCAGGTGTGTGTGCATAAATCATAGAATCATAGAATGGTTTGGGTTGGAACAGACCTTAAAGATCATCTAGTTCCAACCCCCCCTGCCATGGGCAGAGACACCTTCCACCAGACCAGGTTGCTCAAAGCCCCATCCAACCTGGCCTTGAACACTTCCAGGGATGGGGCATCCACAACTTCTCTGGGCAACCTGTTCCAGTGCTTCATCACCCTGAGAGTAAACAACTTCTTCTTTATACCTAATCTAAACCTACCCTCTTTCAGTTTAAAACCATTACCCATCATCCTATCACCACATTCCCTGTTAAAGAGTCCCTCCCCATCCTTCCTGTAGGCCCCCTTTAGGTACTAGGAGGCCACTATAAGGTCTTCACAGAGCCTTCTCTTCTCCAGGCTGAACAACCCCAACTCTCTCAGCCTGTATTCATAGGGGAGGTGCTCCAGCCCCCTGATCATCTTCATGGCCCTCCTCTGGACCCACTCAAGCAAGTCCATGTCTTTCTTATGTTGGGGGCCCCAGAACTGAACACAGTACTCCAGGTGGGGTCTCATCAGAGTGGAGTAGAGGGGCAGAATCGCCTCCCTTGACCTGCTGGCCACACTTCTTTTGATGCAGCCCAGAATGCAGCTGGCTTTCTGGACTGCGAGCGCACATTGCTGGCTCATATTCAGTTTTTCATCCACGAATACCTCCCAAGTCCTTCTCCACAGGGCTGCTCTCAAACCACTCACCGCCCAGCCTGTATTTGTCAAGGTCCCTCTGAATGGCATGCCTTCCCTCCAGTATGTAGACCGCACCACGTAACTTGGTGTGGTTGGCAAAGTTGCTGAGGGTGTGCTCAATCCCACCATCCATGTCACCGACAAAGATGTTAAACAGTGCCAGTCCCAATACCGACCCTTGAGGAATGCCACTTGTCACTGCTCTCCACTTGGACATCGAGCTGTTGACCGCAACTCTTTGAGTGTGACCATCCAGCCAATTCTTTATCCACTGAGTGGTCCATCCATCAAATCCACGTCTGTCCAATACAGAGACAAGAATGTTGTGTGGGACAGTGTCAAAGCTTTGCACAAGTCCAGGTAGATAGATGATGCCTGTTGCTCTTCCCTTATCCACCAATGCCGTAATCCCATCGTAGAAGGCCACCCAATTTGTCAGGCACGATTTGCCCTTAGTGAAGCCATGTTGGCTGTCACCAATCACCTCCTTATTTTCCATGTGCCCTAGCACAGTTTCCAGGAGGATCTGCTCCATGATCTTGCCAAGCAGAGGGGTGAGACTGACTGGCCTGTAGTTCCCTGGGTCTTCCTTTTTTTTACCTTTATAAAAATGGGGGTTATGTTTCCCCTTTTCCAGTCAGTGGGAACTTCCCCGGACTGGCACGACTTCTCAAATATGATGGATAGTGACTTAGCCACTTCATCCACCAGTCCCCTCAGGACCCGCAGATACATCTCATCAGGTCCCATGGACTTCTGCACCTTCAGTTTCCTTAGATGGTCTCACACCTGATCTTCTCCTACGGTGGGTGGTTCTTCATTCTCCCAGTCTCTGCCTTTGCTTTCTGTGATTCGGGCAGTGTGGCTGGAGTAGTTGCCAGTGAAGACTGAGGCAAAAACGTCGTTGAGTACCTCAGCCTTCTCCATGTCCCAGGTAACCAGGTCTCCCATCTCCTTCCAGAGAAGGCCCACATTTTCCCTAGTCTTCCTTTTATCACCGACATACCTATAGAAGCTAAATCAGAAGATAAATCAATTTTTCTCCATCCCCTCCCACCAGAGCAATCTGCCTGGACATGGCAGGTTGTGTTCACCTGCCCTTTAGCACCTTCTCAGAGCAGTGTCAGTGGTAACTGCCCTTCTCATACTGCCTTCGCTCTGATTTTTTTGCTGTAGCGTTACAGCTGGTGCAGATTTCCTCCAGGGCCTTCACGCCTCCCACGAGCATTGCTCAGCCACAACATGCATTCGTGACCATCTGTCATTGCACTCCCATAGTCTGGTCCCTCCCTTAATGTTCTCTAAATTATGTCCACTCCCAAGGAGTCCTCACCAGGGCTCTATCAGTGACAATGGACAGAAAAGGAACAAAAACTGGGCCATCGCTGGTCCCTCTAATACACATAAGAAAAACAGAAGACCTGGCTTTCAGGGGTTAACATGTCAAAAGCAGGAGCTGGAAAATTAGCAGACCTCAAGCAGTAGTCCCAAGATAGGTTCGGATAAAACCGCTTGTGTCTCTGTGGACTTTGCTGGTCATTGTCAGCTGGAGACAACTGGGCACCATGGTTTAAAGCACTTTGAACTCTAATCCCCGCGGCATAGTGGCTGCATTCTCCTGTCAGGATTTCCATCCTCTCTGAGGTCCTGGCAACACTACACAGGAATCACAGCAGCCCCAGATACAACAGCAGGGCGAGCTGAATAGCTGGGACCCACTGCTGCTTTCATCAAGCCCAGGGGAGCTGACAGTCAAATAGAAATGCGTAATGTCTAAATTTTATCCTCATTTAAAGAACAGTGTCTGGATTCCTGTGTAAAAGATCCTAACAAATTCCTCACATAGGCAGACACGGTGAAGCTGGCTAGGATACCCATGACTTTTATTGGACACAGGAGAAGACTGCCAGGGAAGACAGGTACCTCAGCTTATTTACATCACCCAACCTTATTTAGTGTATATGAAAACAGTCCATACACATGATAGGAAACTTTTCCAAAGGTTTTTGTGTGAGGCTATGTAATTCCAATGTCAGGGCATGAGCAGAAAAGTGCCTGCCCATGCTTCATCCCACTGCAGCTGCTGACAACCTTCCAACCCAGCTGAGATGGTGCCCCTCGCTGTCACCTGCCCCCCAGACACAGTGAACAGGGAAGGGTGTTTTCTGCAGCTGGACTATAAAGTCATTAAAAAGCAAACATGCTGTGTTCAAACTAGCAGAAATCCCAGTGCTGCCTCTCTGAGGTTTGTTGCACATGCCAAGGACTGGAAAAAGAGATTAAAGGGCTAGGGACACGCACCAGGTCTACACACACAGTCCAGGACACTTTATAGCACTCCACTAAATCCCACTTTTGAAAAGCACCTTGGAAATACTCCTGCATCTAACTCTTGCTAGAGCAACAGGACTCCATCCTCATACTTTTAACTGGGCTCCTTAGAAAGGCACAGTAAAAATGCTGCATAAAAAGATCAGGAACACAAAGGGACTGGACAGAATCCTTTAAAGAGCTTTTCATCCCTAAGTCTTTATTGTTTCTACTGCAGATTTGAAAATACCATTTATTTCCCAAAGTATTCTCCTTTTCCTGACAAATGGTGTGCTTTTTCCCAGTGGATGTGCTCTGGTTCAGCTACGTGCTGTGTAACTCTGGTAGCGTTTGCAGTGCTGCAGGTGAGCTTCATTCCGAAATACAACTCTTCAGACCCATACCTGCGATAAAGTGATCGTCTCTACAAAGGAAAGAATGGGGGGCTCTTGTAGAGTCAGTAAAAATCTGAACCCAGATGGTTCTTCCTGCAACCGAGTGGCTTTGAGTAGCAGAGAGAGGATTTATCTAAAAATAATCCCTGGGAAACAAATGCTACAGGCAGAGAAGCAGGCAGAAGGCAAACAGCCAACAGAACTGCTCCCAGACGCGGAGGTTGGGTTTTCTGCTGCCACAGAGAGGGGAGAGGAACCCAGATGTTCCAAGGGGGGCTGCTGGAGATGCAGCCCTTCTCGGCCTCTTACACCTCGTATTTTTCTCGGCCTCTACCTTTCTCTCAGCCACCAGCCCCATTTTGGCCTCCACTTTTCTTCTGGCTTCCGCGGCCGCCCTGACCAATCGCAGGCCAGGCGGTCAAGCGGCGGCCAATCGCAGGCCTCGTCCTGCCCTCCGCCCCTCCCCCTGGAGGGGCTGCCGAGCAGCCGCGCACGCCTCCCGTCCCCGCCCCCCGCCAGGGGCCGTGGTCGAGCCGGTGGGCGGGACCGCAGGGAGACCTGCGAGCCACGCCCAGCGCCCGTCCGCGCCAGTGCGGGGGCGGGCGGGGCCCCGCCCCCGGCCGCCACGGAGCCAATGGGAAGCGCGCCGAGGCGTGTCCGTGGGGGCGGGGAGCCGCTGCAGGGCCCGCGCGGCTGGCGGGAAGGGTAAGATGGCGGAGTAGGCGCGCGTCGGCGTGGCCCGCGCTCACCGTGCCGCGTCCGCGCAGGAGGCGGGTGGGTCCCCGTGCGGCAGCCGGTTGCGGTGCGAGGCGGAGCGGGGAGGAGGAGGAGGAGGAGGAGGAGGAGAAGAAGAAGGCCGCCACCATGCCCAACATCAAGATCTTCAGCGGGAGCTCGCACCAGGACCTGTCCCAGAAGATCGCCGACCGCCTCGGCCTGGAGCTGGGCAAGGTGGTCACCAAGAAGTTCAGCAACCAGGAGACATGGTGAGGCGGGGGCGGGGCTGCACTACAGCTCCCGCGCAACAGCCTGCAGCCGTCCCAATGACAGTCAGATCCAGGAAATAGATTTAAGGACCTCCAGTTTTGAGGGGAGCTTAGCAAAGATCAACACCCTTTGAGGCCATGCCTACAGCTTTCCCAATGGGTTTCTGCAAGTGCAGCTGGATACCAATGAGCTCCTGACTGTCCTGAGGCAATGTGTGGTGAGCCCTGATGCCCGGGACTGCAAACCCTACATATCCCAGCTGGCTGAGTACAAGCAAGAGCTCGCCCTCAAGTTCAAGGAGTTTCAGGCGTCCTGCTGCCGCGTGGCAGCCGTCGACAAGAGTCCTACCCACATGCTCTCTGCCATCACGAGCAGCTTCCAGGTGCTAAGCAGCCTCATTGAGACATTTGTGAGGCTGGTGTACATCATGCACTGAAGAGTCCCACTGTGGCCTCCCACCCCTTTTCAGTCCTAACTTTTTCTCAACCTCTACATCCCTTTTTGGCCTCACACCACTTTTGTTCTCACACAACTTTGAGGCTTCCCAGCCCAATTTGGCATCCACTTTTCTTTTGGCCTCCCTCCCCTTTTCAGCCTTTTTCTCAGCCTCTGCTTTCCTATTCATCCTCCCACCTGTTCTCTGCCTCTACTTTTCTTTCTGCCTCCCACCCCTTTTTGGCATTCACTTTTTTTTCCAGCTTCTACTTTTCTTTCAGCCACCAAGGCAAAAGGCAGAGCCTTGTGTTATTCCTAACCAAACTGGCTGTGAGGCAGTGCAGTCATAAAGCAACAGAAAAAAAATAACCCTGAGCCACAGGCTTTCCATATGAAAATGTGTCCTTGATTAAGTGGCAGGTGGTAATTAAGTGGCAATTGTATGCAGGAATATGCTAACAGAGGGATAAGGGCTACTCGTCTTGACTGACTTCACCGTGAAAGTTGATGGCATTAATGCATGCTGCTTAAAACTTCCTGGAAAATGTATTCTCAGGGCATGAAACAAATGTATTTCTGATTAAATGCATCTCTATAGAATCAGATCAATAAAAAGGGGGTTTTGCCATTTGTGGGCTTTCAGGTTCTCCTTAGTTGGGCAGTGATTTACTTCACAATTTTCAAAACATAAAGGAACACAGCAGCTCAGGCTATGAGCTTGTTCTTTCTGCTACCAAAACCAACTCGTACGTGTCCACATTGTAAACCACCACAGGAAAATTAAATTAAAATACTTCAGATTGGAAGTAGATAATTCAATTTATTATATTTTGCTTTCAGAATGAAGCGAGCCAACTGGAATTAGGTGCTTTAATTTTGAGAAAGGGTGCCCACATAAGAGTTGAGATACTCCAATCCACTTTAACACCCAAACTTCACTTAGGCTGTGGTCGTTTTCCTGAGCATCCTTTGACAGACAACCTGACTTACAGGTCAATGGTTTTCAACTACATAGTCCCTCCCTTCATCCCATTTAGGCCAATAACCAGATAAATATCTCCCTCTTCAAAGCTGGTTCTCCTTGTCCCTTCTTCAGTTAATGGCAATGCAAGCTGCTAATAGACAAGCTATGTCTGAAGAACCTCAGGAGCAAGCTTTTTGGCTTTGTTTGACTAAGACTTTGGTGGATTAAGAGCTTCTTCTCAAGCAAATCTCTGAGATTATCCTGTTCCAAGAGCTTTGCTAGCGATAGTGATAAATCGTTAAGGCCGATGGACTTTTGTCCTCATAATCAAAGTGCTTTCTAACCTACAAAGACATTGTGGTAGCTGAAACACTGAAGGGTAGCAGGGACTTTTCTTAGATAGCACTCGTGGCCATTTAATGCTGCTGTGAGCAGTGCAAGGCAGCAAGACGACGCAGAGCTGGAGAGACTATAAGTGGCCACAGCACCTAGCCCCTGGCTGTTAGCCTTTGGGGAAAAAAAGGTGGTGTCACCCACCAGCAGTTCCGTAAAATCTCCCCTCCTGGGGGAGCAGCTTCCACCAGCTTATTGGAGTTCCTGAGAGCATGTTTGGCCTCTAGCTCAGAAAGGCAAAAAAAAAAAAAAAAAAGTCTTTGATTTTACACATGAAAGGTTGCCAGTCCCTGGTTTACAGGTTTAAGGATCTAATTTCATCTTTTGTCAGATTTTTCACTCCTGCAAATCCCATCTCTGTGATCCCAGGAGGAAACTGACAGACATGCTACTTCAAAAGTCCTGTTTAGGGAAAACTCAGACAGAGTTCATCAATGAGAGGCATAATTTGCATGTTTTAATAAGCCTTCCACTCCCTTCAGCCTCAGCTTCCCAGTGCCTGTTTCACGAATAAACAGGGAGGGGACAGGGATGTTGAGGCACAGAAAACACTCATTCTGCATGCAAGAGCAGGGGAGGGAAAAATGGAATTTAAACTAAGACTGAAGCAAATGGTTCAAAACCAGAAACAAGTATTTTGGGGACTGGAAAGAAGTTATCCATCTTCCAAATTCTTCAAACTGCAATAGCAGCAATAAACCTTCTGTAGTCTGGTTTGCGGGGAGGAGAGGCTTTGAAGTTATTTTTAGTCTATGAAGCTTTATCACTGGAAAGTATGTACAGAACAGCAACTGCAAACTTCCAATTCTCCCAAACTATCATTTGAAAAAACAGTTGTGATCTGTGAAAGGCCCATGTAAGAATGCCAACAAAATTGCTGGATTTTTTTAGGTGTCTTCCAGACAAAAATACAGGAGTCATTAGTAGGGAGTGGTTACAGTGATGTGGATTTTGTGCAAGAATGTGGCTGCTAGAAATTTGGGAGGTATCCACAAAACCCGTCACTTGAGCCACCAGGTAGCCATCTGACGGTGAAGTTTTCTGTGTTACTAAGATGAGCAATGTTTAGCAACAAATTAGAAGCAAAGGGCTGTATTCTTCCTTTCCCATTCCTTGGATTCGCTGTATGTCACAGCATTTCACAAGGTGCTATAGTTATACAAAAAAAATCGGAATTACCACATATTGATATTCCAGTTCCCATCAATGCTAAGTATGGGAATTAATATATTTTAATACAGATTAATTCCCAGTTTAATGACACCCTCCAAAGGGTTATAGAAAAACTCCTCAAAGTATGATTCTGTAATCATTAGTTTACTGGCCCTTGGGGATAGTGACAGCAGCATTTTGGGCCAGGATAGTTGCAAGACGAAATAAAGAGAATGAGGCCAGCCTCTGAATTGTGGACTATTTCTTCTGGTTGAATTCTTAAGGACTCAAAGCAGTAACTCATCAATGCCAAATTTATTGCAGAAGTTTGTTGTCTATGAGACAGTCAAGTAAAATGAGTAGGAATTGCACAACTGCATGCAAATTTTGAATAACCTGTTTGTGGCTTATTATTTAAAGACCTTTAAACACAATGTTTATTTTTGCAAAAGCTAAATTAATCTGCATAATGTAATCATGTACAGGCTGAAAGTTCACAGGAGACTAATTACAGAATTAGGTACAAAACCCTGATTATAAATGTAAAAAAAACACTCAGAAATTAAATTAGTCTGTTAAAATAGTACCCACATGGGTTTTAATAGTGATTCAGAAGACAGAAAGAAGCACCTCTGTATTTGCAATTCAGAGTATCCACCACAATTATGATTTTTTGTACTCTCAAAACATGGCCAAAGGCTATTTCCAATAGACAAATAAACAGCAGAAAGTATTGCTGCAAATTCTGAGGACAAGTGCAGAAAATGTTGATTATGGCTATCATGGTATTTTTTTCTGAGTTTGCAGTGAGACCAGCCAGACTGGCTGCATGTGTGAGAAGTCAGTGCTTCTTCGCACATAAAGCCTGCTACCATCACTTCACTTTTGAAGTGGGATCAACTCACGATTCAGCCAAAGGAAAAGAGACCGAGGACATCATACTTGAAAGAAAGGGCAAAGAAAATCATTTATTAGTGTTTTTGTAGAGTAGAAGTTCGCAAGACAAAAGAGCGAAAGGTTTATCTTCTGGTGAAGAAGGTAAGCACTGTCCTTCCAGAATTAAGAACTTGCTCCCACTGGCGAACGGGGACACAGTCCCACCCGACCTGCGGAGCGAACAGCTGGGACCGCTCCCAAGCGGTGGGCTGAGCGCGGCCGGCCTGGGCGCAGCTGCTCGGGCAGCAGAGCTCCGCTTCCCAGCTGTCCTCGGCTCTGCGCGGCCTTCGGCTGAGGCACCTGCCCTGCCGTTTGTGCTGGGAAAGCGACCGTTTCTCTTCACGAGAACCTGTTCCCTGTGAAAACCACAGAGGAACGCGAAATGGCGGGGCCTAGCGGGCACTGCTGTGCCTGGGGCTCCGCAGGCCGTCGCCTCACGGCTCGCGGGGGGGGGCAGCCACAGCGCAGGGCGAGCGAGGGGACCCGGCCGGCCCGTGGCTGCCCCGCCGCAACACCCCGAGTCGCTCGCCGCGGTGCAGCGGCCGGGGGCGGGGGTGGGGGGAGGGCGGCCGTGCGGCGCTGCCCGAGACGCAGCGGGGTGACTGACCCCCCGCGCAGCGCTGGGGAGGGGGCGGCAGCCCGGCGAGGCGGCGCCTGCACAGCCTGTCTCGGGGGGGGGGGGGCACGGTGCCTGGCGAGGTGACGCCGGTACAGTGTGACACTGCGGTAGAGCAGCCGGGCAAGGTGACGCCCGCACAGCATGCCACTGGGGTACTGCATTACGCCGCGGTACTGCGGCCCGGCGAGGTGACGCCTGCTTCGCGCAGGGCAGGCCCCGGCAGCCCGCGGCAGCGGAGGCAGGAGGCAGCGGGCGCAGGCACACCGGCATGCTGAGGTAACCCCCGCCCCGCCGCCGCGGGTCTCCTCACCCGCCGGGGTCGGAGGCCGGCGGGGAACGCGGGCACGGCGCCCTGTGGCGAGAGCGGGGCCATTTTCTCCGCCGCTCCCCGGGGCCCCCCCTGAGGGAGGGGAGCCATCATGGCCGCCGGGGTGGGGGTGGGGGTCGACCGTCAATCATGCGACCAACGAACTCCGTCCCCGTCGTCCCTCCACCACCCACCCCCCCCCCAGAGCCACGTGGGGCAGGGCCGCCGGCCAGCTCCGGCCGCGGCCGCCCTGACCAATCGCAGGCCAGGCGGTCAAGCGGTGGCCAATCGCAGGCCTCTTCCTGCCCTCCGCCCCTCCCCCTGGAGGGGCTGCCGAGCAGCCGCGCACGCCTCCCGTCCCCGCCCCCCGCCAGGGGCCGTGGTCGAGCCGGTGGGCGGGACCGCAGGGAGACCTGCGAGCCACGCCCAGCGCCCGTCCGCGCCAGTGCGGGGGCGGGCGGGGCCCCGCCCCCGGCCGCCACGGAGCCAATGGGAAGCGCGCCGAGGCGTGTCCGTGGGGGCGGGGAGCCGCTGCAGGGCCCGCGCGGCTGGCGGGAAGGGTAAGATGGCGGAGTAGGCGCGCGTCGGCGTGGCCCGCGCTCACCGTGCCGCGTCCGCGCAGGAGGCGGGTGGGTCCCCGTGCGGCAGCCGGTTGCGGTGCGAGGCGGAGCGGGGAGGAGGAGGAGGAGGAGCAGAAGAAGAAGGCCGCCACCATGCCCAACATCAAGATCTTCAGCGGGAGCTCGCACCAGGACCTGTCCCAGAAGATCGCCGACCGCCTCGGCCTGGAGCTGGGCAAGGTGGTCACCAAGAAGTTCAGCAACCAGGAGACATGGTGAGGCGGGGGCGGGGCTGCACTACAGCTCCCGGCGGGCCGCGGGGCGCCGCCGCGCTGGGGTCCGCGCAGCCGCCGCGCTGGGGGTGCTGGGATTTGTGGTGCGGGGCGCGGGGTGCGCCCTGCGGCCGGGGCCCGGCCCCGGGGGGAGCGGCGGCTCGACGGGGGCCGCGCTCGGAGACGTCCGCTGAGCGGGGAGCGCTCCTGCCTGGGCCCCGCTGGGGCGGCGGCCCTGCACCGCATCCCGCCCTTCTGCGCGCAGCAGCTGCGCAGCCCGCGGGCAGGGCCGCGGCCGGGGCCGGGTCTCCCTTGGGCGCCCTCCAGCCAAGGGGCCGCCGTGCAGCGCCGCTGGCTGCGCTCGAGCCCGCTCCCCGCCCGGAGCCCTGTCCTGGGCGGCAGCGCTGGGGCGGCATGGTGATCGTGGCGCCGGGCCGGGGCTGGCGGAGCGCTGAGAGAGAGCGAGCGGGAGCAGCCGGCGCTGTAACGCGTGACACCCCGGGCGGCGGCGGAGCCCCGGGGAGGGGGGCTCTCGTGGGCGGGGAGGAGGGGGGGGCGGGAAGAGGCCGGGGCCGCGGCGCTACCCGCAGAGCTCCCGGCGGCGGCGAGCCATGTGCCGGGCGGCTGCAGGGCCCCGGCCCGGCCGTGCCTCTAGCGGCCTCCGCGGAAAAGCGCCGGCCTGCCCGGCGGGCCGCGCCGCTGGGTGCTGGGCTGCCGCCCGCTGGGGTGGTGGTCTGGCTGCACTGGGGGCCGCGGCGGTGCTACGCGCGGAGGAGAGGGTCTGTGTCACCCGGCCGCTACGGCAGGGGTCGGAGCGGCAGAATTCAGCAGCCGGACCTTGTCCCCTCTACCCCAAAAGCTAGGAGGCGGTGAGAGCGCACCTCCCGGGGTTCCAGCCGCGCTGAAGAGCCTCTTCCGTGCTTAGGCTAAACACTGACGACTTGAGGCGTGACAGCTTTGCGCTTAGGTTGTAGCTGGTGCCTTTAAACTATTCTGAAGAGCATGAGAAGCTTAAAGGTATTGATAAAATTATTCAGGGAAGACAAGCGGCTGACACCACCTTGCACCCCGTGATGCAGTTGCAGTCATGCAGTCTGTGTTGCCCCCCAAGCTCTGAAACCTAAGATTCGTCTAGTTTTCTGTCTCTATGCTTTATAAGTCTTGCTGCCATCCTGCCTGAAGAAGCTAGAGGAAAGGAGAGGATAAAAATTATTTGGAGCCCTTAAACCTTGGTTTAGAGAGGTACACTAATCACATATACACCACACAGTATAATACAAAGAACCTTGAATGACTGGTCCAACCCACTCCTTTCTTCAGGAGACAGTAATTTTTTCCAGGAGAATCCAGGATGTACACATGACATAGAATATTATGTTTCTGGGTATTGATTGTAACTGAAAACTTCAGAGGTAGTACAAAGAGTTTGAGGAGAGTTGTAAAAAGAGTCTGTTTGATTTACAGCCATTGCGACTGCACTGTTCTCATTCCCCTTTATCAACTGTTCTTATCCATCCAGTTAGCTAGCCAGCAGGTCCTTATGTCAGCAGGTAATGTGAATTTAAGATCTAATATACATCTTATTTACCCCAATAAACTGATAGCAGATGCTTCCCGGATAAAGTAATATTGTTTTAACAGAGTAGTTTACTTTTGTACAATAAATGTCCTGAATCGCCTTAATATTAGGCTGTTAATAAGCACAGTTGGAGATGACACTTGTATGCTAACTACTGTCCATTTACACCCTTATCTAGCAGAAAGTTCTCATTCTGGCTGAAATTCTTCACAAGAAGAAGCATCTTGGTGTATGCTGTAAGATGCAATAAAGATGACAGCAGTTTGCTGATGGATATTGAGCAGTAAGACTATAAATACCTAACAGTTATCAAGAACATTTTGAAGAAGAGGGGAGGAAGATCAGAGAATGAAGTATTAAAATTAGAAATCTGCCCTAAGGTGCTCTATAAATGAAGCCATTAGGAGTGAGTTGGGTGATTGTCTGCTTGTTTCTAGAGTTTGATGTGGCAGCAGTCTGCAGAGTGGGTAAGCATCTCTAGCGCAAGAAGCAGCAAACTGTGGAAAAGCTCTGTCCTCAGTAGACTGACTTCTGGTTACTTCCAGATGTGTGGCAGGCTTCTCTGATCTGAAATGGTAGAAGTACTTAGTTAATCTGTTCCTATGAAAGGCCTTATGCAGGATTGTCACGTATGAAGCCTCAAACCTAAGACTACTGCTTGCTTTCCAACTCTACCGCTGGTGCAGGTGTCTTGATACACGCGCTGAAGCTGGCAGTTTGCTGCTGGCAAACAGGACCTTTGGCTTGTATTCAGTCCCTTCATCAGCAGGGATTAGTGTGCATTACATCCAGGAGGAAGTTAACCCCAAAAGCCTTTCCAAAGTGCTGGAGGGCTTCTCTGTTCAAGCCAGTGAATAGCTGTTATGACTCTAAATCTAATAATAGGCTGCAGTGTAGCTTCTGGTAGAAGTTTGGCTTTGCTTTCTCTGCTGTCTGGCTATCATCCTTGCTTCCTTTGTACGCTGCTGCTATTAGCTGAGGTGGTTGTACTTCTTTCTGATACAGGGGGAACAAGGCCTCTTCTGGGGTGTTTACATGCTCAGCTTGTGTTGAGATTGAGACTACATGCTGAGTGCTTTTAGCCTTACTGACTGAACCATTAAATTTGATCAGTGAGCGATGTAAAATAGTTACTGAGCAAATAAGCAACAGTGTTCCTGCTCAACACCCTTGATTATATGACACTGTCACCCACAGACCCTTGGGAATGCAATCACTTGGTTGCTCTGCAGGCATACGTAATGGCTGTGTTTTAATTTCTGCTTGGATACAACTCTCCTTTCCTCATCTGTTCCCAGTGTGGAAATAGGCGAGAGTGTACGCGGGGAGGATGTCTACATTGTGCAGAGTGGCTGTGGTGAAATCAATGACAATCTGATGGAGCTCCTTATCATGATAAATGCTTGTAAGATTGCCTCAGCCAGCAGAGTCACAGCTGTCATACCCTGCTTCCCTTACGCTCGGCAGGACAAAAAGGACAAGGTAAGGGGTGGGGTAAATGTTTCTGCTGGGAAGATGAATGCATGCCTTGAAAGTCCTGACTGCTGGATAGGGATTAGATGAAGCTGAATATGTAGAGGAGGAGATAAAACTTATTTTAATTTCTTTAAACCTCAGGGCATTGGACTGCAAATGCATCTTTTCATAAAGATCTAGTTCTTCTTGAAAGGACATGAAGCTGTAATCACCTGTTGATGAAAAGATGCAATGTTAATGAGTACTCCTTTTCGTAACTGCTTGTGAATCATTGCCTAGAAGTGGAAGACTGACATCTTGAAGGAATTGAACTTGTCTTAAATACTGTTTTTTCCTGTACCAGAGCCGAGCTCCAATATCTGCCAAGCTGGTTGCAAACATGCTGTCTGTGGCAGGTGCAGATCATATAATCACCATGGACCTGCATGCATCTCAGATTCAGGTAGGAGCTAAAATCGGGGAAGTACTTACCTGCTCCAGTCTGAGCCTCTTTACTGCCTTACAGGCTTCCCAGTAGTCTGCTCTTTTTAGACACTGCAGTGATCAGGACTTGGGAACATGAGACTGGAAGGGACTTGGAGAATCAGTCAGAAGAGGATGGGGGATGGGTAACATTATAGATGTTCTTGATCAGACTAAGCATATTGAGTCCTGTGTAAATGAATGTTGGGCTAGTAAATGATCCGTGCAACTTTATTGCCACATAGTGACACTGTGTATTCTTAACTGGTCCTTTGAGGAATTTGAGATGGAGAAAGGCTTTATCAAGAGTGTTATTAAATATTGAGGAGAGCTTTCTGATATTTACCGAGTTGTCAGGGAGAAGTGAGCAGTCCTCTGTTTGACACAGTGGCTGATAATACTGCTTCCTTGAGGTTAGCTCTGCCTCCAGATGTACTGGCACAGCTGCTTGTGAGGGTTCTGTTGACTAGGACAGTGATCTGACAGCTTGCTGCTGACAAGGTGGGCAATCCCACTTGTATCCATTCAGTGCCATCCTTCCACATCAGTTGGCTTTGGTTCTCTCCCAAGCTGTTGGTGAACTGAAAATTATTCATGGGTTTTGCTGGCTTAGTGAACAGAATAGTCTCACAGAGCAATTGAAATCTTGACCAGAGCTGTGTAAGAGAAGTGGCAAGAGTGTATACCAGGGAGAGGAGGGAGAGCAAGCTGTTAAATTATCAGTCTTGTTTCTTTCCACCTTGAGCAAGTGTTATGAGATCAAGAAACCACCTCAGTGCAACTGAAAGGGGTGTGGCAGAGGGGATGATATCTATTCTATTGCTGCAAACACTTTGAATCCAGAAGGCTAAAATATCTCCTGCCTGGTGAAGTACGTGGGCTGGCTGTCTTTTTAACAGTTGAAAATGCAGCCATTCACACTTTGGTGTAATTTCTTCCAGTATAATTTGCCCAGAAATACTTTGTCTCAGATGGGAAAAATCTGTGGGGGCACAGCTGAGAAGACTTCCTGAAAGATCATGGAATAAAAGAACAGAGCCCTAAGAGGCTTGGAGTTGTGATGTGTGCCATAGGGTTGACTCGCCAGCAGCAGTGGTGAGATTGGATTGAATAACTGGGTTTGTGTATATAAGCTTCCAGCATCTGGCTGGTTTCAGCCTGGTTCTTGTAGTTGCTGTGTTGCTGAGTGCAGAAAGAATGATGGTATGAAGGATCTGTTACCCCTGTTCCTTGACGCATTCCTTTAGAGTAGCTGCCCCCACTCCTGCCTATTGCTCCCTGTCCAGGATTAACTTCTGGCTTTTAGTGACCTTTGAGGTTTACCTGAAGGAGTAAAGTTGTGGAACCAGCTGTATTAGTTTAAATCCAAATGTTACTCAAGCCTTTTTCATAGGTTTCCTGTAGGTGCAAACAGTGTAGGTAATGAGCTTTAAAGATTGACTTTGTAAACAGGCAGCTAGCTGCTCTGAAAATGAGTGTGTTTGATGCTGGTTTTCTGCACCCCCTTAGGGATAGAACTAGTTCCATGTTGTGAAGGTGTCAAATGTGAAGTGTTATTTATGCTGCTAAACTATTTCTGGCTCTGAAGACTTCTTGCATTACTATTCTGTGTATCCCAAATGCTACTGCCCTTGCATTAAGGGGAGTAGAAAGGAAAGCTGTGGAGAGATGGTGGCTGCATGCCTGATGATATAGAAGGCTTCTTCCAACTGTTTTTGGAATGTGACCTTCAGCTACATCTGTTCCTGTTGTCTTCCTTGCAGGGCTTTTTTGATATCCCTGTTGATAACTTATATGCTGAGCCTGCTGTACTGAAGTGGATCAAAGAGAATATTGCGGAGTGGAAGAACTGCACCATTGTTTCACCAGATGCAGGTGGAGCCAAGAGGTAAGCTGTCAAACAGCTAGCTTGAGGTGCTTCTGTATCTATTTGAATTCTTGAGAGTGCTTGTGACCTTATTCTTAAGACACATGTTCCCTCTGCCACCCTACCTTCTTTAAGACAGTCTGTGGCAGCTAGTGAAGCAGTCAGATGTTCTTCCTAGGGAATGTTTGGAAGGTTTATTAGGCTACACGGAGAATTAAATAGCTTCTAGAATCACAGCTGCATAGGTAGGAATTGTGTAATTACTACATCCTTTGGACTAAAACAGTTTTTTGTGGAAGGGTAATTTATGCAGGTTGAAGGAGGGAATCGAGACAAGGTCACTGCTGCTGCTTAATGATACATTTTCATCCAGGCTGTTTTCTTTGCAGTATTCGGCTTAGTCTCTTGAGATGTTTTCTTACTTTGTTACTCTTGATTTGAATATCTAGCTGGGACTTAAGCCTGCTGCTACTCTTCCTCTTCCCGGAGAGCAAGGAAGATAGATGGTTTCTTTCCAAAAAGCAGCAACATATGTTACAGCACATTTCTACTTTTGATAGTTTGACAATCTCCCATCTTTCTGCAGATAAACATGCCAGTTTGTGGGCAGTTCAGAATGTTCTCAGGTGCTTATTAGGAGAAACTAGGCTGTTCTTGATGCTTCTGTATAAGGGCTACATGTGAACATCAAAGGGATGCAGATGTATTCTTTAATCCAGGACTGTAACACCAAAACATTGGTGCATGCTGACCTGATTCACATACTTTAGAGTGTTTTGAGCTATCTATTGCAAACAGCCAAGAGATACTACTGCTGTAGGTCATTGTATGTCTTCTGTAGCTTTGTTATGGCCCGTGTATTGGACAAGACCTTTTGTATATTCAGCTACTTTGTAGCTTGTTGCATAATGCAGTATATGAAATGCCAAGTCAGCCAGCTATAATCTGACTCCTGAAAAAACTCTTCAAAAGCCACTTAAACTGAAATGTGTCGATCTTAGCTGGCGCAATATTTTATGGCGGTACTGCAGAACTAAATACTTCAGTAAAACAGTTTAGTTCAACAATCTTGTGTAGGACTCCCAGGCTGATGAGGCTGATCTACTGAGGCTAGGAGTCTACTCATCTCAGGTGTAGAATTTCTTAGGGGCATGTGTATTTTCTTCCTGCTCACTCTTAATACTTTTAAATTCTTTACTATTCATCAGTATCAATATATAAAGTTTAGGTCCCTCTATTAAGGTTGTTCTGTGGTCACTTTAGTTAAAGTAAATGTGAGGTGGTGGACTTGCAGTTCTTGGATGTGTACTCCTGCCACTGTCCTTGTGCCAGCACTTGGATGCATGACAGTTGAATGCTTATATGAGTGTAAGTAAACCCCTCTTGTAGCAAAACGTAAGCCTTTCCAGTGTAGCATTAAAGATGACAACTTCCTAAGCATTCTGATCACTTCAGGTTTGCCAAACTTGCTGGTTAAGGTTTGTTTTGAGGTTTAAGTGCAAATTAATTTACAGTGGTCAGGATGAAAGACTGTTTTATCTTAACCTAGTTGCTTTCATTGGGAGAGATTGGATCAGAGATTGCAGTTCAACTGCTTGAAGGGAAACTAAGGTGGCAGAGTGTCTTCTATTAATTGCTTGGGAGCAGTAAAAGATGTGGTGACAGCTTCTCTTACTGCAGTGGCAGTCTGTTCTTAATAGTTTTAAAAGAGATTTAATTGAAGCTGGTGTGTGGAGTTAAGTGTTGTTTGGAAACTGTTCTCTCTTCAGAGTGACCTCCATTGCAGATCGATTGAATGTAGACTTTGCCCTCATTCACAAGGAGCGCAAGAAGGCCAATGAAGTGGATCGCATGGTGCTGGTGGGTGATGTGAAAGACAGAGTCGCCATTCTGGTAGATGATATGGCAGACACATGTGGTACCATCTGTCATGCTGCAGACAAGTGAGTAGGGCTGACGGATTCTTTCCTAAATCAGAAACCTATTGTTAGTGAATGCTATGTAATGAGTTAATCAGATTATTTGCATATCAAGTTTCACAAAGTAACATATAGTTTCTTGATTATCTCATGTCATACAAAATAAGTAAAAAGCCTAAAGTTCTCACAGAAGACCATAGTGTCTTTTTTTATTTGAAAAATGCTTGTGTTGAAAGTATGTCTTCCACTACAGTCACTGCCTATGCTAGGCAGAACTAAGTGCTGTCGGTCTGTCATCTTAAGGTCATACATCTTCATTTCTATTAGAAGTAAGCTTTTCAAGCTTTGATATCTTTCAAGCCTTCTACACTAGAAATGCCAGCATATGCAATACTTGGTATTAAGCATCTGCTACCTTGTGTTGGCAAAAATCACCAGAAGGTGATTTGTATGATCTAGTCCAAATGTCTCAGGGCTAAGAACAATATTTTTTCAATGTATACTTTGCCTGTGGTGTATTTTATGGTAATTGTTAAACTGTTTTCTTCTCCCAAATCAATAGTGGGCTGGAGGGAGGAATCAAAGATAGCCTGTCCCCTGAGCATATTGTATTGTCTCCTTTCATGCTTACCATGTGCCCTGCACTAATGTCAGTTTAATACTTGCTAAGAATTTCTCATCTTTCTCTTTTTACCCCCCTTGTAGGCTTGTGTCAGCTGGAGCCACCAAAGTTTATGCCATCTTAACTCATGGGATCTTTTCTGGGCCAGCAATTTCTCGGATCAACAATGCCTGTTTTGAGGCAGTTGTGGTCACAAACACAATACCCCAGGAGGACAAGATGAAGCAGTGCCCTAAAATCCAGGTGAGTGTCTACTTTCTCTTCTGTCACTCCTGGGGGGTGGTAGCACTTGTCTGTCCTCCTGTTGGTGCAAAAACTCATAATACTGTTTAGTGTTTACAGCAGTTTCATTGGTACTGGAATCAGTGGCAGAGTTGACTAGTTCTCTTGTTCCTATTGCTGTAGGATAACAGACCTGTTACATTGATAAAATGCACTTCTAATCCAGCTCATCTTAAACCATGCATTTAAGTAAATTTTTTTCAGGGCTTGTTTTACCTAGATCTGATCAGTGAGCTACTGGGGCTGTGATGTAAGCAAGTGGTTGTATCTGTATACTTTGGAGGAGTAATATGCTGATGATATATAATACTGAAGAAGTAGTAGATAGGAACTTCTAAAGTTGGTGATGCCAGCTTCAGTTGTCTATCTATCATGTAATGCCCAGCCCTTTTAAACAGAGTGTCCCTTCCTTTTGTAAAGCAAAGTAGGCCTGGTCCAGGGAAGGTGGATGCTTCATGTCTGGTCATAACAGCAGTGCAGGTGAGCTGGAGAGGGGGTGTAGTCTTGTCCCGTGGACATATCTTGCTGATTTGACTAAGAGCGGTTGACACAGCTCCACAGTACAATGTTCAGATACTTGCCAAAGATAAACAAAAACACTTTGCCATCCATGTGAAAGCTAAAAGTTGGTCTCTTGATGTTCACTCCATGTCTTGGGTTTTCCATTTAGGAAGAGTACTGTGGCATTTTGTTTCTCAAGCTGAGGCTGACTTTCCTGGAAAAAAAATTGGCTGTACAACCTGAGCTAGGCAGAACTTGAGGATTTCCTGTGTTAATGGACAGCTGGAAGTTGCAGCTTTACCTGAGCGTTCAGGCATAATAGGTCCATCAGAAGCTTCAGGTACTACTGTAGTGCATACACAGCCAAGGACATCCTAAATACTAGCTTCACAGCGCAGATATAGAGGACACAGGCATTTAGAGAAGTTCTGGAAAGTCAATGGCACTGCTAAGACTCAGCTAGTACTGTGTTGTAAATGTAGCAGATGCCCCCATACTGGGATTCTGGTGAAAAGGAAGATCAGCTGGTTGAAGCTGCATTGAAGCTTAAGCTGCTTTTGGAAGTAAGTTATAAGCCGGTTCCAAACTGCTGTTGGGTTGCATTGTTTTCAACACTAACTTCTAGATGATATTCCTGCAGCTGAGCACATCTAAAAGATGTCTGATGCTTCAACATCTTTCCAAGCTCCACACTATAGTTAATGTAGGCAAAATGTTAAACTGGTTAATCAGTATGTAAATAGCTGTAGCCAAAGATTGCAGTGGAGTATTTTTTCAGACTCTCACTTAACACCTCACTCTTTTAAACTAACATCTGATGTTCAGTGCTGAGAAATACATAACTAAAGGATTTGTCATAAGTCTCATGCTCTGTCTGCTCTGCAGCTCTTAAGTTTTTTTTTTTTCTTTCCTTCCTTAGGAGGCAAACTATCTGGAAGAAAGAAAATGTAAAATATGGATTCCGCTTAGTTTCCTTATTGCACCATGAACATGGTGCTTCTTACTGAGACTACATATATTGAAATACTTTAGCTGCTGGGGTTCAGAGCTAGAGTTTTACTGAGACTTGATTTTTCCCTCCTTTTAACTGGATTACCCCGCCAGGTGGAGCCAGCACAGTGATGGGAGCTGAGCTGCAGCACAGTCGCTTCATCTTTCTTAGGCTGCTGGCAGTGATGGTAAAGCCTCGTGACTCAAGGGAAGCGATCTGATCTTGATTTAGACTCCCCTAACTTCTCTGCAACCTACACAAAGTGAATAAGATAGTCCTAGGGTAAACAGACTGAGCTTAGGGAGTCTCAGCAAAGAAAGGTGACAGTAGACTGTCATCCTGACAAAGATCAACAGTGAAATAATTCTTGTAGTGCTATATGTAGAATATCTTCAGAATTATATGTAAGTAAATCCCAATCCTGTGTAGAAGTCATTTGTCTGGCATGTTATAGATTTGGGTGATGAGTTTACTCCTTAAGTTCTTCCTAACTTACCAGCCGTTCTTCCAGGCTTGATGTCTTTTCTCAGTGACACTGATGCATCTTTCTTCCCCTCCAGGTGATTGACATCTCAATGATCCTTGCGGAGGCCATCAGGAGGACTCATAATGGGGAATCTGTCTCCTACCTATTCAGCCATGTCCCTTTATAACAACAGATGCCAGCTGCTGCTTGTATGGCTTTTTTTAAAACCAAAAGTTGTTCAGCTTGTTGTAAAGTTCAGTAGAAGACTCTGCTTGTTCCAGTGCAGTTCTCCACAGCTCCTCCTGCTTAAGTCAGGCTTACTGGCTCTGATCCCAACGCTGGGAGGCTGGGGGGAGAAGCTCATCTCCGTAACACTCCAACTCCACCAGCAACCCTGTGCATTGGGGCTCATCAGTAGTATTGACTCTATTCTGCAGATCTGTGGAGAGCGGGACTGACACATGGCTAATTGCCACAGTTACTTTGGGGTGGGGGAGGGAGAGGGTTTGTCTGTGGGCAGTGTTAGATGATCTGGCATGCGCACCCTAAATTGTTTGGGAAGTAGAGCTCCCTAGGACATGGTGATCTGGATCTACAGCAAGAGCCTGAGTGACTGCTGGCTGTCTTACCACTCTATGCCTGACAGTATATGGGGAAGATCGATGGGGAAGGCTTGTATCTTGGCCAAGCTTGACCCTAGGTGAAGCCCTGGGGGACATTTGGGAGGTGGTTCCGCTACAGCTTCCTCCCATGAAAGGAGATCAGTTTAGCTTGCAAACTTAATTTCATCAGTAATTAAGATGAATTCAAATGTCCTATAGCATGCTACACAGCAAAGTGAAGGTGAGAGCATAGTCTGTGCAGTACTGCCTCGCTGTGTTAACTTAGTGGTGAAGGTGCATCCTGGACAAGCATTCCTCTCCCTCTTATGTAGAGGACTCATGGTGGTTGTGTGCTTTAGTTTCTAGTGTAGGCTAAGACCAGTTCCTCAATTTCACAGCTCACTGTTAGCCTTGCTAGTGACTAGAGGACTGCTGTCATGTACTATAGCTGCACCTTGACTTGCTGTGCAAATCCTTGATCTTTTTTTTTTTTTTTTTTTACCAGTACACTAGTAAACAGCCTCTTTATCCCATAGTAGCTTGGTTGTTGCATCTAGCAAGTGCCTGCTCAGACGCTGGGGTGACCTAATGCACAACAGCTTTGTGTCCAGCTGTCTTAGCCTCTCATTGCCTGCAGTCTTGTAAGTTACTGACACGTTCTGGTTGCTTGTCCTGGTCACTGTCTGCCTTGCCTTGAAATTGTTGCTCCTTGCAAAAGATCTTAAACCAAGGAGCATAGGAGGTTGCAGGACTACAAAACCTGAAGAAGCCCTTGGAGTGGGTCTGATGCTGCTAATGAGTTCTTACAGCAATGGGTTGAAGAGGCTGGTGATACATAGTACTGGGAAAACTGTAGATCTAACACCAACCTGACAGGCAGCAAAGTGCCTGAAAAAAAATACCAAAACTAGAGCTGACTGAGGCTCCCAGATGTAATAAGTATCATCTGAAACTTGAATACTTAGTAACTGTACCAGACAATCGTAAGGTAAACTGTTAAGTCTCTCCTGGACTCTTGTGGGGTTATAGATGAAGCTGTTTTATGCTCTGGTTTTTATAAGCACTCCTCTTTTATTTGTTTTTGAGCTGGAGGAAGGGAAAAAGGGAAAAGAAGGAACTTGAAACTACATGCTAGATTAACCAGCATGGCTTTGAGAGGCTAGAGGCTGGGGTATAAGTGGAACTAACTGAAAGACTTGGTCAAGATCTAGGGGAGTACTTCTTTAGTTGTGCCTTTTACTGAAGAGTTCTCTCCCTTCCTAGAACTCCTGTCCTGTGGCAACGTTAACACTTCTATTACAGTGTAGGGTTTTTCTTTTTGTATAAGAATTGGTGTTTGTCTGGAAAATGTGTGTGTCTTGCTTGTTTGCTTTGCATCCTGCACTGAGCTCTACTGAGAGTCTTGATTCCTGCCTCCTGTATTGGAGCCCCTGCTGCCGCACTGCGAATGCCCTAAGACCCAAGAGCCAGGACATTGGAGCAGCGGTGTGAGGATTTTCAGCAGCATTTGTGTTTAAATTTAAGACCTGATGAAGGAATTAAACTTTTATTTAAAAACCATGGCCTCTGCCTATAAATGCTTTTAAAAACCTTACAAAAGTGATGTGCATCTTCTGAGTAGGATCAATTGCAATGTAGATCATGGAGTAATGTTATTTGGAAGGGGACCTTGGAGGGTCATCTGGTTTAGCCCTCTTGCAGCAGGGCTGACTTTGAGGCTCAGCTTGGCTGTGCTCACATGGCATGGAAGAAAAAGCTTGGGACCAAGCTGTTTCTCTTAGCAAGTAGTGGCTTTTGTCTGTTTCTGATTTCTTAGACTTAATTGTTAGAGGTGGTAGTGCAGTTTCTCTTGTACTGTTCAATTATGTATCTGAGCAGATCTGTTCACATAATGTTCAGGTAGGGGAAGACCTGAATAGTTTAGCAAGTACGAGTGAAGAATTGCTAAGTATCTTGCACAAAGCTAATGATCAGAGGCAGCAGGATTATGTCCTGAGAAGTAAGTGCTTGTTCTAACTAAACCATCATCCTTTCTCATTGTATATTGTAGACTGAGAAAGTATAAATGAAGTCAGAAGGATGACATGGTCTAGAGAAAAGTCTTTGGCCTTACTGTAGACTTCCAGGCCTAGATTGAACGTTGCCTCCAAAAACAGACCATGGCCTTAGGTAGTCTCTGAGGATCACTAATGTCATTCATCTGTTAAAACATATTTCAGTACTGGCCAATGAATAAGTGAACTGTGTATTTTTTTTTTTTTCCTCAAATAGCAGGGGTGTGATGTGGGTCTTGGTCAGGGTGATATAGCAGGCTGTCGTGCTTCAATCCCAGCCAGCAACTAAGCACCACACAGCTGCTTAGTTGCTCCCCCTGCCCTGCAGTGGGATGAGGGAGGAAAATCAGGAAAAGAAGCAAAACTCATGGGTTGAGATAAGGTTTAATAGAACAGAAAAGAAGAAACTAATAATGATAACACTAAGAAAATGACAACAGTAATAATAAAAGGATTGGAATGTACAAATGATGCACAGTGCAGTTGCTCACCGCTTGCCCATCGACACCCAGTAATCCCTGAGCAGTGATCTCCCGCCCCCACTCCAACCAGTTTATGTACTAGATGTGATGTCCCATGGTATGGAATACCCTGTTGGCTACCTTGGGTCAGGTGCCCTGGCTGTGTCCTGTGCCAACTTCTTGTGCCCCTGCAGCTTTCTTGCTATCTGGGCATGAGAAGCTGAAAAATCCTTGACTGGTGACTTAACATTACTTAGCAACAACTGAAAACATCAGTGTTACCAACATTCTTCTCATACTGAAGTCAAAACAGCACTGTACCAGCTACTGGGAAGACAATCGACTCTGTCCCAGCTGAAACCAGGACACAGGCTTCACCTTCCTTAGAGAAGAAACAGAACATGAGCTTTACAGGCAAAAATTTGTACAAAGGTGACCATTGCTACTGGTGTGTGTATATACTGCTTTCTTAGTTACTTTAATAAAATCTGGGGGTTGGAGTGAGGGAGAGCACAGACGTAAAATGCTGTATGACAGCACTGTAGCTCTGAAAAGGATGGGTGATGCATGGGGTATGAGAACTGCCCCAAGGAGATAAGGCTCTTGTGCTCTAGAAATCTTCAGATCAGAAGGGCTGGACGCTTTACCAAAGTTCCTTCCCTAAACCGAAAAAAAACACCAAACTTTCTAATTACTGAACCTATTTGTAGTCAGGTTGTGACTGACTGACTAGAAGTAACCGTTGTGCTATTAGAGCATGTATGGCTGCCTTTTAAGACATGCATGTAGTAGAATGCACTCTTCTTATCCAGGACACTCATGGATGTAGTACCAGGCAGCTGTGGGAAGGGCATCCCTTCACTGCAGCATGGACTGGGAGGAAACCAGCCCCAGAGGTGTGAATGGCAGAGCGCCAAGTTCCTCCAATGCCCTAGTCTGGGAGTGATGCAGGGATGCTCATCCCTTAGCCCAGGCAAGTTCAGCTCCAGAACCATCAGCCATGATGTGAAGTGCTTGTGCTATATCTTGAGCTACCTGCTGTAGTAGAGGTGATTCTCCAGCCTGTCCTGGAGAGCTGCTGGAGTGAGAACGGAGCATGCAGGGTGCTCTGGAGATGAATTGTGTGGTGGCTTCTCAGGCTTTCTTCTCAGCTGCTGAAGAAATACTATAGAAAGCAAGTTGTTACTTCCCCAGGAGAAAATACCAAGTGAGTAGTTTGCTGTGCTTTTGTAGTTGGAGAGCTGGAAGAGCAGGGCCAAGCTACAGCAGCTTGCTGTGCCACAGACACTGCTGGAGCATGGCTGCAGGTGTGCAGATGCTCGTACTGGTGCCAGTAGCTGTCTAACGTCTGTCTTGTCAGCTGCCCCCTGTAAAAGCAGGAGCGGAACGGAACACGTCAATCAGAAGTCCTGTACGTTAGCCCAGCTCACCTGCCTGTGTAGCTGAAGCTAATATGCAGGGTGGGGGTGCCTTAAGCCACTGTGAAAGCTGGGCTTACCCTTTGTGCCTTGCAGGCAGCAGGACTTGTCTGCTGCTTGGAGCAAGATGAGACACATCTCAAATTGCTCTCACCAGCAGCACCTTCATGCTGCTTTTCCCCAAGCCTTACTAGTGTACAGATGATTTCTCATCTCTTGGAGTGGGTGTGTCTGTGTTCTAGAGAAAGCAGCAGCTTGACTTGCTGCTGTTGGGCAGTGGACAAGTAAGGGTTAACGAAAAGCCCTTCTTTAAACTGCAAGGGGCAGCAAAATCCACTGGAGGAATGAGTACTGGTGGAAGACACAACAGCCCGAGTGTTGGTGAAGGCTGGCTGCCTTCCTGGGGCTCTCTGCTCCTGGCTGGTGGAAGGAAAAGGTCATGGCAGGAGGCTGGGGTTCACAATGAGCAGAAAAATGCAGTAAACTGTGGCCCTGCAGGGTAAGGGGACTGGCTCACAGCCGGGCAGCGGTGGCTGAAGGGAGCTCAGGTCCCGGCTGGCTGCCTGTCCCTGCAGGCAAGAGGGGCAGTAGGCAGGAGGCTGAAAAAACCCTCTCTGATGAGACAGAGAAAACCTCCTGCTGTCTCCTTCCTGTACAAGAGAATGTAAAGCATTCCTGGAAATGGCCATCAGCGAGGCTGTATCTCAAGCCCTGACAGCCTTGTTCTCTGGGAGATTTAAAATTCATCTAAAATGGCTGGCAGTTGTTCTTTCCCATTTCAGGCCAGGGCTGTTTTTGCTTTCCCCCTGTCTGTTGATGTCTTGGTTCTTTTGTTTTAAATTACTGAAAGCAGAAATACCAAAATGCTGGGGAAAGAAGCAGGTTGTGTGGTTATGGGAGGCTTTGCAAATTTGTCAGGGGAAAAAGCTCTTGCTGGGATATAAGCTCCTTTCTTCCTCTTTGTGCCAGATGGATTTTAAAAGCTCCCCAGCAGCAGCCTCACACCTTGCCGGCTGGAAATGCAGAGGGTTGGCTTTAAAGCTGCACCAGCTGTGGTTTGTAGGAGCGTGGTGGTGCCTCCGTGGCTGTGGCTGGCTCGGGGAAGCGGGAGCTCTCCTTCCCCTGCCTGTGTGTCTGCCGCGGCGGCTTTGTGCCCAGACAAAGACCCCAGGTTTGCAAAGCGCTGCGGCATTGAGGAGATGCAACATGTCGCACAGGGGCTGCGCCTTGGCTGGGGTGGGTGCAGTTGATGCTGGTGAGGGGCTGTGCACGGGGAGGACGGGGACCGGGTCCTTTCGCACTCGCTGCCTGATGGGGACAGAAGCTACAGCGCACCATGCAGCATCCACAAAAGAGAAGCGTGTGGAGAACAGGCAGGGAAAGAGGGGGAAGCTGGGGGGAAGGCAGACACAGCTGGAGAGTAAATACGCGGTAAAACACTTGTCTGACTATTTGCATAAAGGCAAAAAGGATTTCCTGCTTTCATTTTGAAACTGGGTGGGTTTTCTGTTTCCTTTTGGCTGTGCAGGAAAAATGAGCCCTTTCTCAGCTCAGGGTGGACTTTGTGATGCAGGCTCTGCAGGGTGGGTTTGAAGGATGCTTGTGAAGGCAGCCTTGCTTGGGCTTGCTGCTCCTGGCTATGTGACACCCTCCAAACCTGGCCCTGCTGGGGGAGGGGAGCGGCCACAACACCAAATCAAAGCTGCTCCCGGAGCAGCTTGGCCTGGGGCTTTGCCTGCAGCCTCTTCCTCTTCCTCCACCCCGCTGGGGGACAGGGACCGGAGGCTGTTTGCTATCCAGACTTCTCTCAGAGTAGCAACCAGCCTTAAATCTCAGGCTTTGCCTTTTCTGCATACACCAACCATTGGCATTTCTTTAATTTGGAGCATGCTTGCTGGCTTGGAGGGGCAAGGTGCCTGTGTTCTTGGGGCTTGCTGCAAAGGGCCACCTCCAGCCAAGACCTGCCGTCGCTGGAGAGCACCAAGCCCCCCTCCCAAGACGGCAGCCTTCTAGCTAAAAAACACAAAGCAAGTGTTTCCTTATGCTTGCTGGGGATTTTCTCTGCAAAATCTCCGATAAGCCTAGAGAGAAAGCCAGAGGCTGGCAGGCTGGGAGGAGGTGGAGGTGGTTGTGAGAGTTGCTGCAGCACAGCTGCTACCCCTGGTGCTCTACGGCGGGTTCCCGCTTACCGTCAACACCGGGATCTCTGCAGAAGGCTTTTGGCAAGCCTGCCGTGGGGGTCAGGATGCTTTTTTTCTTTTTCTCCTCATTCCCTTCAGCACCTACAGGACCCTACTGGAAGGCCTTCCAGGCATCCTGGCCCTTCGACCGCTCCCCATCCTGGTGGCCCATGCGCAGGTGGCCCCCGGACCGCCACTATCCTTCCTACTCCCCGCTCCAGCCAGCAACAGATAGGCTGCCTGCACTTACGCTCAGTTCCCCCCCCCCCCAGGGGTGTTTTTTCCACATGCACCCCAGACCCTCTGCCTGCGCTGGGTTCCCCCCGGGCTTCCAGCACCCTATTGCCTCGCTACGGCCCAGCGAGAGCCTCTGCCCGCCAGCGCGGTCTGCTCCTTGCCGGCCTGCGCTGCTGCTGCTCCAGTGACCGGATCTCCCCGGGAAGCGCTGTGGCTGGAGCCAGCAAGACCGTGGGGCATCTCCCACAGCTGCGAAAACACGGTGTTATTTTTATCCCCGGGGCTTGCTCGCTTCAACAAGTTCTGCTTCAGCAGGGTGGGGGGTGGCCAGCGGCGGGTGCGCCCCCGGCCATGCGCGCAGGGCGCAGCTGCCCCCGCGGCTGCGGGGCACCTGCTTCAGGGGAGAGGGTTTGGGGCTGGGACGGCGGCCCCGGGGACGCGCGGTCCCGTGGGGGGGGCACCCAGGTGCGGGGAGCGGGGTTGGCGGCGGGGCTGGGTGGGATCCGGCTGGGGGCGCGTGTACGTGCGCGCACACGCCGCGGGCGGCGTGCCGAGCCCGTGCTGAGCCTGCAGGCACGGGGCGCGCACCCGTGAGGTGAGCGCGCGGCGCTGCCCCCGGGCGGGGGCGGCGGCGGCGCCAGTCGCGTCCGCGACTGCCGAGGGCGGGTGACGCGCTCCCCCCGCCGCTGCTCCCACAGGGGCGCGGCCCCCAGCTCGCCCCGCCCCGCTCGTCGCGGGGCGCCTCGGGAGCGGCAGTTCTCCCGGGGTGGGCGGCGCGGCCGCGGCGGCCGGCGGGCGGACTACGCTTCCCGGCAGGCTCAGCGGGCGGCGGGCGGCCAATGGGCGCGCGGGCTGGGCGGCGGCCGGCCTATATAAGGCGCCGCCCCACGCCGCGCGCGCCAGCCTCACCTGGAAGCGGAGCGGGGCGGGACGGGACGAGACGAGACGGGCAGCGCGGCACCGGTACGGCGGCAGCTCTCTGCCCGAGGGGCTGCCTGCGCCGGCGGGTGCGGGACGGGGGCTGAGCGCAATGGGGGGGCGCCCCCGGGCGGGGGCTGCGGGCACGCAGAGGGGAGGGGAGGGGGGTCCCGGGCGGGACGGGCTGCGTGCCGCGGGGAGCGCGGCGGGCGAGGGCGGGCGGGGAGGTCTCGCCCAGCGGACGCGAGCAGGGGGGGCGGGGGCCGCCCCAGGTGGCCGCCCAGCCGGTCCGGGGCTGCCCGGAGCCGGGGAGCGGCGCGGTGCCCGGGGCGGCGGCGGCGGCGCGCCCCGCCCTGCGCTATTGTCCGCGGCGGGGGCCGGGCGGGGGGGGCCGGGGCGGGCCGGGCCGCCTTTGTTCTGCCGCTCCCTATCTCCGGGAACCCGGGCTGACCGCGGGGCGGGGGGCGGTCTCGCAGGCAAAATGTGCGACAAGCCAGACCTCTCGGAGGTGGAGAAATTCGACAAGAAGAAGCTGAAGAAAACCAACACGGAGGAGAAGAACACGCTGCCCTCCAAGGAGAGTGAGTGCGCCGGGGGGGGGGGGCGTGGGGGGCTGGGACCAGGGTGGAGCCCCAGCGCTGGGCTGCGCGGGAGGCACGCGTTGGCCACGGCCGGTGGAGTGGGTGCCCTCGGGTGCTGGTCTCACCACCGAGGTGTCCGGTGGAGAGAGGCTTTGGGGCAGTTGGGCTCTGACCCAGGGAAGACCACCGAGTCGAGGTGAGGGGTCAGGTATGGCCCTCTGGGGCAACGGGCACGATCTGGCGCCGGGGGGCTGTTGCTCCCAGGTTGCCTCGAGGCATGACTTCCCTGAGGAGAGCTGAAGGCAGGTGCCCAACTTGCTGTCACCCCTGTGTGCGTCTCATCACCCTCTGACTTGAAGTGCTCGCCTACCTCACTTGGGGTCAGACCATAAAACTGGGTGCCAGGGCCCGAGTGATTGCTCCGCAACCTTCTCCAGTGGGTGTTTCCACAAAAAAGTGCTGGAGACTAATGGACCTCTCTTCTCTTGTAGCTATTGAGCAGGAGAAGGAATGTGTGAAGTCCTCCTAGAGTGACATGGCCTGCAGGAAGAGCGACCACTTGATTTTTTTTGCTTTGAATTAAATCATGTGTTTTTTTTAAATTTACATCATGTACATGTATAGAAAACAGCTGCATCACCTAACCCACTATCCCACCTTGCTGGCAGCTTTGGCGGGTGGGGGGAAAAAAGTGTGGCCCCCTCAGTCCATCAATAGCCTGACCCAGCCCCATCTCTGCTGCTCAGCCAACTCCTGTTGACAGCTCTGATGTTGCTCTAATGCAGTGGGGAGGTGAGCAAGGGCTATGGAGGCTCCTGGGGACAGACCCCTTCTGCCTGGGGGAGTGGGGATCCTTTCTGGCCTGGCCTGTGGACTGGGTCTGTCTCGCATACTCTTCACTGACAGTGTTCTGTAGCCTCAGTTTTTTGTCTTCCTTGGGGGAAAAATGAGAAGTTTATTATAAAATAAAAAATGTAATGACCTACCTATGGCTTGTGGCTTCTTCCCTGGCAAAGGTTCAGGCTGCAGCCTGGCTTGCCCAGGGGGTGAGAGGGTCTCTGTCTGGTGCAGCAGCGCTGGTGGTTTGGTGTTGCTTGGAGGGCTATATGGGCTGGTTCCCTGCAGGGCAAGTCCAGCTTGGTGTTTGTGTAGGGCTCAGTTCCTGGTGGCCCCGGGGGAGACTAGAGCTGGGAGCATTGCTTCTGTGGTGCTGGGGGCTCAGCTGGCTGAGGCCACTGTGTTCTACCAGCAGTCCCACCACCATAGCAGTTTCTTGGTGCATCTTCAAGTAGAGGCTGACCTGAGCCTTCCTGCCCACCTGAAGGCTGAGCCTCCTGCTTCAGAGAAGTTAGTGTCCCCTGCTTAAAACATCACTTGTGGAGCTGGGCTGGCTCTTCACCTGCATGGCTGGAGGTGCCTGTGCTGGCAATATGGATGCTGGCATGGGTCCCACTGGTGCTGTGGCCAGGCTGGCTTTGTCCACCCAGTTCTCAAGAGCAGAGCTCTCCCTTCCCTTTGCCTGGCACAGCCCTTCTCTTCACCTTGAGCCAGCCTCCACCCCAGCCCTTGGTTGAAGGAGGTTTTTGCAGCTTTGTAAGGATGGATTAATGCAGTACACCCCTTGGGTACCCTCAAGGCTGGTCTCAGCCCTGCTTTGCAGGAGTGGAGATCCATGTGTCTTGCCGTCAGCCTCCAGCACAGTGTGGGTGAGAGGGAGCTGGGGTCTGATAGTGCTTCCAGGTCTATGCTGAGGCTTCCTGGATGCTGCTAGGATTTCCTTACCTCCACCTGGCCTGCAGGGCCACTGAATGGGCTGCTTATGGAGGAGGTGGAGGCAGACTTGCCACCTAACAGTTTTGGCCAGTGTCCCTAGTGAGCCTGGTCAGCTGGAGACAAACATGGGGCTGTTGCGCCTGTCTGGACATGGTGCCTATCTGCCTAGTACCTCCACCCACACTGCAAATAATACTGCTTGTGTGGCTGCAACTGCCTTTGCCCCTTAAAAAGCAGAATCGAAAGAGCTGAAGGTAAGAGGTTGGTGTTTGTGTGCTGTCAGAGCAGCGTGTGGGGTTTTCCGTGGGGTGAGGGTGGTGGGGAGAAATGCTGAGGCCCAGCTAGGGCTGCTGCTTGCACCAGGCTGAGCACTGGGAAGCTCAGTACATGCCAGCATGGCTGTGGCCCCTCAGAACCCCGATGTCCCCAGGACAGCACCATATCCTGTACATGGGAATCCTTTTCCCAGTGCCAACTGCCAGGGTGGGCTGCCGGGGCGCCAGGGTGGCAGCAGCCACTCATTGCCCTGGCAGGGCTTATCCCTTCTTGGGGGTGGTTTGTCTCACTGGGCAGAGGCAGGCTCAGCCCTGTGCTGGGAAGGGGGCAGGGGCCCTCTTCGGACCCTTCTGTGAAAGCGGAAGGTAGAAAAGGTCACGTCAGCAAGAGCTGGGCTCGGGAGCAGCAGGCAGGGCTTGCAGACCACTAAAGGTTAAGCACCTTCTCGCTGCTTCAGCATTTCTCCCTTCTGCAGAGAGGCTTTGCAATCCCTTGGCCACTTCATGTGCCCAAGCTGGGAGTCGGGTCAAACCCAGATGTAAAGCCAGCCTGAGCCCTCTCCCTGTCCCTGAAAGCCAGAGCATGAGTTGAACCAAATGAAGCTTTTGGGATGGAAACACAAAGTGGCAGAGCTGATCCCCTCTCTTCAGCCAGGCTTTTAGGGACAGAGAGGTCTTGGTGGCTGCCCATAGTACCCTGGCTGCACCCAGTGCTACTCCCTCTTGTGTGCTTTTAGTTGTGCTTCAATGGGCCATTCTGCAGGCATGGAAAACCACCAGTCGACTTATCTCGCCCTGAGTCACTCAGACCTCTGCAAGGTCACGACAGGAGTCCCCCGTCCCTGGCACCACCGTGCTCACAAAAACCTCCCCTTTCCCCTGTGTTGCACATGTGGGCAGTAGAGACTTTGCCCAGGGGTGCCGGGTACCCCAGGTGCCTGCCAACCACGCAGCTCCTTCCTATGGGGCTGACTGGTTCACCAGCCAGGGTGAGGGCTGCGGCTCCCCAGCGGTTGCCCCAAATGGCAGGGTTGCTGGTGCCAGGAGCCAGCAATGCTCCAGCGTTTGCCTCAAGCCTGTGGAACCAGCCCATGGGACCAGCTTGCTGCATGCTGGGGTGCTGCGGGGTGAGGACAGGGATGTCGATACACCTCGGTTTGGGTTACTTTTTCACTGTGGCCACCCCAGGAATGCAGCGATGCAAGTTTAGACTTGGGGTTAAGTGCTGGCACGGCCAATTCTGTACCCCAATGAAACCACGCCAGGGGCTGGCAGCCCCAGCTGGCACTGGGGACATCAATTGGAGCTGGGGGCAGCTCCCCAGCCCCAGCAAACCCATCTCAGTGGGTCATATGGCTGATGCAGTTGTGCCCACCCAAAATGAGGGCAGCCCAGGCACTTCTCCTACCCACATCGCTGCCAGAATGGTGCACAGCAAAGTACCAGACACTTTGCCCAAACCCCGTATCCTCAGGTCTGAGGAAAAAGAGAAAGCTGTTTTGCAACCCAGTGCCCAAAACGTCCCTGGTGCCAGCAGAGGATTAGCCAGTAAGGGGAGAACCATTACAGAAAAGCCTTTTATATGAACACTTTCCCTCCATCCCTGCCCCAGACTTTCCCTTTTTCACCGTGGCACGCATGGGCACACGGTTGCCAGTGGTGTGGGAGGCTAGGATGCCTGCCAGGCTGATGTTCCCTAGAAACCTGGTGGCTTCGGCAGCATGGGCTGCCCCAGCAGCCACCCACGTATGGAGGATGCCATCCCGGGAGCTGGGCCTTCCTGGCAGGGCTCGATGCCACCTTTCCTCATCAGTCCCCAGCTAAGTTATATGTGCCAGCTCGTCCTGGCAGTATCCATGCCTCTCCCTGGCCAGGACCTATCCCCCTGCTCCTGAGGCGGTTTCTTCCCATCACTCGATTGAGTGGTGAGCTGTGGCCGACGCTGCAGAGGAGGGAGGAGGAGGCTGAGTCACCCGCAGGAAGAATTTGGGCAAATACCTGGTGATCAGCAGCACCGGGGAATTCAGATCAGGGCTTGCAACTGGGATGGGCATCTGCCCCCACCACTGCTCCATCCCCTCTGACTCAGCCGGGAGAGGATTTGACCCCATATACGCTTGTGTGGAGGATCGTAATCCCCTTTCTTGGAGGACGTTCCTGAGTCAGCCTGTGCATGGCCCTGCACTGGGCACCCCAGTGTCCCCCTCCTCCAAGCCACGCACGCAGCCTGCCAGGCTGCAGTACCCTCCACATATCCCGCAGCACCATGCTGGTTTGCAGCACGGATCGCCCAGCACAAGGGAGGCTTTTGCATGCCGGCAGCCGGGGTTTTCCCTTGGCTGCTCTCCATCTGGCAGCCCCCGGAGCTGCGGCAGAAAGTGGTGAGAGCTAAGAGGTGGCAGTGACCGGTGGCAGCAAGGGGGGCCTGGGGCAGCTCCCGGGTTTGGATGGCAGGAAATTGCCAGTCCCAGCCCACACCGCGGTTGGTCCAACTAAACACTCCCTTGGGAAGTGTAGGTTTATCACCAGAGCAAACAGGGTATGGCAAAGCCAGGTTGTGCAGGCGGGCGTATGCTGCAGCTCCCTCATGTGTGGGTCCTCCCCCACCCACCACTCCCCACATCCCTGGGGAAAATGTGTCACCACCTCTGCATCACTCAGGCCAGCCTCTCCCAGCCAGGTCTCCCCTGCCTGGGTGGACACACTGCCAAGCGCAGAGCTCAAACCCCTCAGTGGTCGTGGTGGAAAGGGGAGGTGAGGGGGCAGCAAGCACGAGCTGCCAGGGAAAAACCCCTGCTGGGAGTTTTGGGGGAGGATATGTGTGTGCATCCCTGCATGGGGATAGTTTTGTGTTTGGCTGTAAAAGCTGAAAGCGGAAAAGAGTGAGCAGTAATGGGGAAATGAAAATATTGTGCGAGCTGGTGAACATGGTCCTTTGGAAAACGGAGTTGATGGGAAGCCACCACAGGGTGGGAGAATGTGTGTGATGTGGCACTGTAGGTCAGACCATACCCTGGGGACACTCAGTGACACAAGGGGAGGATTAACAGACAAGCTGTCCCCATCCTGCAGCAGGGAGCAGTGCTGTGCTGGAGAGCCCTGTGGCCATGGGGCAGGAAAGCCACCATATCCCTGACCAGTGGATGCAAAGGCACCAGCAAAGTGAACCAGGTGCCTACAGACACTTGCACTGGTACACTCTCCTGTGGGCTGTGTGGTGGCTGGCAAAGCCAGGCAAAGAAGTTGTTGCTGCTGTTGAAATAATGCCTGGGAGGCCAGGTTTATCAGCATGAGCTTACTTATCCCCTGACAGCAAGGGCTCAGCCTGACTAATGATGAACCAGGAGCACTCAGAGCTTCCTGCCCTCTCCTCCAGAGCCGTGGTGAGAACTGGGCTCCTGCCAGCACCCAGGGCTATATAAAGCTGGGGAGTTACACACTGAGCCACTCTGCAACCCGCCTTGCTCCCCACATTTGCTTGGGTTGCTGCCGGTGTGGGACACAGGTGGGAGCAGCTTTGCTGCACGCCTTTGCCAAGCAGCATGCATGTTGCTGGCGCCTGGGGGTGCTGAGCCCTTCGATGCCTCACAGCCTGCTCCTGAAAGTGGCCAGTATTAATCGCTCATTTCTGTCCCCCCCAGTTGCATTCTGCAGATTCCCACTGACCCATGGGGCAGTACTGGGAGCTGCAGGAGCACATGATCCCGTGGGGGATGAAGCTCCGGTGTCGTGTGGCAGTGCCCGCACTTGTGCTTGAGCCCGGGCAGCTGATGGAGGAGAGGAGCGCTTTATTTTAGGAAGCAGCTGGCTCACACAGGAGACATTGTGTATCGTCTTTCTTCCCCCTGGTGCTTTATTACAAAGGATTATGGCATGAAAAGCCATTTTGTTCCCCTTCTCCCACTGCATAGCCCCCACTCTGTGATTTATTCTTCTCCACAGGCAGCAGCTGGGCTATGGCACCCTGGGGAGCTGGAGGGTGACAAGGTGGGGGCTCAAACCCATGGCAGTGATGGCAGCAGGGATGCATCCAGCACCCATGCCACGGCACAGTGGGGTGGGGTTTGCCAGGAGTGCCCAAGACTGCTATCAACTGTGTGAGCGCCTGCATGATGTGAGGAAACCTTGAGGCGTGGAAAAACAAAATCAAAGCCTTTCCATGGTGGTTGTCACCTGTGAGGTGATGTTGCCTTGCTTTGTCCGGACAAGGCAGAGGTCGGTGTTCTCTCCCCAGGGACACTGCTGTCCCCAAGCCCTCCCTGCTGCTCCACCGCCAGTTGCTGGCAGCACCATGTGGTGTCACAGCCTCAAACCTGGATGGGCCTGTGGGGGAATGTCCCGCTGCCCACGGGGAACTGGGGCTGGGCTGGGTGGGAAGAGCACAGTGCAGGGTACGATCTGGGCACAGAGGCTGTGGTGCAGGATCTGAGCTGGGGCTCAGCATGGGAATATGGCCCTTGACTGCTTCTCCCAAAATCATCTGTGGGCAGGGCAGAGGCACCTCTGAAGCAGCAGCAGGAGTGGCTTCTCTCCATCCCTCTGCCCAGGCACTTTCCTTGCCAAGAGGCAGCTGGGATGCTATGTGCCCCTCTGTCCCCCTCCTCTCACTCTGCTGCCGTGCGCCTTTGCTGTGAGTCCCTGAGCAGAGCCTGCTGCAGCAGGGCCAAGCTCCCTCCTGCAAGGCCACGAGCCGGTGCCTGCCAGCCGCCTCCACGGCTTTCCAGGAACCAGCACAGGAGCGATGGGCAGCAGATAAGCGTGTAGCAACAGACGCCTCATGCTATCTCCCAGAGCCCCAACCTGCCTGCACACCTCCATCAGGGTAAAATTATGGCTGGTGCTTCCTCCTATGGTGCTACCTGCTCCACCACCCTGTCACCCAGCACATCCCTGGTAACCGGCCAAGGGGCTCCAGGTATGAGCTGGGTATGGCTGCAGAGGAGAGGGCAAAGCCTGTGGCGGTGGCATGCAGCTCAGCTGCTACCTGCCCTGGGGCTGTGGTGAAGCTGGGACAAGCCCCTGCTTGCAGTGTTGTGTCTCCAAGAGGAGACTCAGCAGCCCAGGCACATTCCTCTCCCGGCTGCCTCTCCCACGCCACTCCCAGCTCTGCAGGGAGGGACCCCACAGTGTGCATAGCTTTCGCAGGGAAGGTTCCGACAGCACCTCTGGCATCCCAGTGCCGTGGTGGGGAGGAGGCAGCTCCCATCCCTGCTGCCATGGTCCCAATTCCCCTACAGTCTTGGCAGCCGCTCCATCTCCAGCCGGTCACCAGCTATGTGGTCTTGCCGCAGTGGATGATGCTGTTTGGGGACACTGCTACACCCCTGAGCTACTGCTGCCTGTGTGGTGGCTGGCAAGTGTCAAGTTTGCAAGGCCTCAGCCCAGCTCACTAAAACCGCATAGGGCACTTCTTCGGGGCAGCTTGAGCTGTGTGGGGTAGAGGGAGATGCATGGGGGGGCCTTCCTGAGCTTTGCTCTGGCTATGCTCATCCTTGGAGGCAGGAGGAAACGGGTGCCAGGGTGCCTGGCAGCCACTGCTCAGAGCTGTGAAATGGGGAAATGTGGGTGGCCAAGGCTAGGAATGGCGGGGCTGTTCAGGAGGAACATATTCTGGGGAGAATTTCAGAGCAGATGCCATGGGCTGGAGCTGCTGCTGGGTACAGTCCTTGGAGAAGCAGCTGCAGAGCCGTGAACTGGGGCTGGAACAAAGGAAGAGGCCCAAGCTCCAGCTGCAGTGTGGGACGTGTGATGAGTTAATCGGGGCACAAGCTGGCAGCGCTTTGCATGGCCACAGGCTAGCAGGAGGGACGAGGCTGTATCAGGGCTCCTTACCTTGGCACCGGCTTCCCCATGTTTGCTGTAACACCCAGAACTGGGAGCGAGAGCCAGGTGGCGGGTACGTGTGTCGCAGCCTCTCCAGGTAGGGATGCAGCCAAGCCCAGGGGAGTAAAATCTCACGCTCCAGGAGCCTGGTGCCCTGCAGAGCCCCTGCCCCACCGCCCTGGTCCTGCCCCCACTGCCCTGGCGCTCCTTGCCCAGCACATGCTCCCAGGACAACATCCCCATCCCCTGCAGCAGTGACTGTGCCCAGGGCCTGCAGGCAAGGTCCTGTCCCGCCTGCAGTGCCTGGGCCATGCCAGCTCTCAGCAGGCTTCCCACAAGCATGAGGTCATGCCCAGATAAGCCTGTTCCTCTGCCCTTGAGCCCAGGGCTCAGGTTCTCAGGCACCGTGGGAAGCACCAGCCCTCCCAGCAGCTCCCCCTGGCTCCCTCCCTCTCCTCTCTTCTGGGGGCTCAGCGGGGAGCCCTGCTTCTGCAATTCACCTCCTATTTAATTCTCCCCTTGCCCCTTCCAGACCGCCTCAGGAGAGGCTCCAGGCCCCCCTCCCCACTGCATGGCCAAGCAAGCCCTGTCGGGTTGTGCCACGAGGCTGTGTCACTGCACCAGGGTGGCAGAGCCATGGGGGCAGTAGCTGTGACACTGTCTGCAAACCCATCAAGCCACAGTTAGTCATCTCAGAGATCTCCTTTCACTTATAAAATATGATTTTCCCTAAGATGCTGTGTTGGGTCTGGCTGAGATGGAGTTAATTTTCCCCCTAGCAGCCCTCAGAGTGCTGTGCTCTGTATTGGTAGCTAGAAAGGTGTTGATAACACACCAGTGTTTTGGCTGCTGCTGAGCAGTGCTCCCACAGCATCGAGGCTGTCTCTCCAACATTCCCCCCTGACCAGTAGGCTGGGGGTGGGCAAGATCTTGCCATGGGACATAGCCAGGACAGCTGACCCAAGCTGACCAAAGGGAGATTCCATACCATAGGACATCTGCTCAGCAGTAAAAGCTAAGAGAAAGGAGGAGGAGTGGGGGCGTTTGTTATTATGACATTTGTCTTCCAGAGCAACTGCTACACTTACTGAAGCCCTACTTCCTGGGAAGTGGCTGGACATGACCTGCTGATGGGAAGTAGAGAATGAATCTTTTGTTTGCCTTTGCTTCCGTGCACGACCTTTGCTTTTGCTTTACTAAACTGTCTTTATCTTGACCCACAAGTTCTTTTCCATCTTATTTCCTCCCCCTCTGTCCTACTGAGGAAGGGAGTGATAGAGCGGCTTGATGGGCACCTGGCATTTAGCCAAGGCCAACCCACCACAGTCCTTTTTGGTGCCCACTGTGGAGTTCAAGATAACAGCAGTTTTGCATTAAGGATGCTATAGCTATAGTAGTTATTAAGTAGCAAGCATCTGTGTGGGTCACAGAGTTTGTTGGCTACACTGCTTATCTCTTTATTTTGCTGAGCTTCGGAACATGTTAGTACAAACAATGGCTTTCTGCTTTTCCCTGGCATTGGTTGCCTTGCTGTGCTGTGGGAGCTATCTTGTGGAGAGGATGAGGGAATACATCTCCCTCTTCCTATTCAGGACTGATGTGGGTGGTTTTATTATGCAGGCTCCTGAGCTCCTTGTTCACCCTTACATGAGCTGTTTAATACTACTAATTAACACTCTTGGCATATTATGGGGTTTGTGGAATCTGGTGTCATCCTGGTGTAAGAGAAGACAACTTTTGGGTGAGGTGATACTGAAATGTGCCCTGAGGTGGCCGGTCCCTGGGTGGCAGGGTGTGTGGAAGGATTTGGGCAGGTGCCTAGGGCAGTTGTCACCTCCCATAGTCTGGGACTTTACACCTGAACAGGCAAGCAACCCTGGCAAACTCATGTGCCACCTGATAGAGGGGTGCCTTGCCCACCCCAATGAAAACCAGCAGCTTCTAGCACTGCACTAAGGCTTGGCTTGTGCCTACTGAGACATAGTTCAGTACTATCAGAGGACTGTGCTTAAGGCAGGGACCCAAACCACTTCCAAGAATACCTTGACTGAGACCAGGGTGCAAACTACATCTGAGGACATGATAGTAGAGATAGGGACCCAAACTGCATCTGAGGACACTATGGTTGAGATAGGGACCCAAACAACAACAACTATAGTAATTGTCCCAGTAGTGAAAAAGAAAGAGTGGACAAGGAGGTCAACAGGTCCATATCATCGATTAGTAAGGGAGGAGGAAGAAGAGGAAGGGTTTGATCAAGAAGCTGGTCCTTCAGCAAAGAAATTGGAGAAAGGAGTGAGGGAAATCAGACAAGAAGTGGAAACCACTCAGTCTCTGACCTCATCAGAACTTTGAGACATACAGAAAGATCAGAGTCGCCAGCCAGGTCAGCGGATTGCTGCCTGGCTGCTCCAATGCTGGTATAATGCGGCCAACAGTCAGCAATCAGAAGGTAAGGAAGCCCGACAGCTGAGATCCCTTGCTAGGAACCGGGCAATTGAGAGGAATTGGAAAAGAGGCAGAAATTTGCAGTCTCTGAAGATGGCTCCTCTCAAGTGTGAGGGCAAGATATCCATTCAAGGAAGATCTTGTGAACTAATGAAAGTGGACTACCGCAGATGAAGGGATCCAGTACCTGAGAGAGTTAGAAGTGCTGGAAGTCATTGACAGTGACTTAGATGACGATGAGGTCTCCAGAGATCCAGAAGATGTCCTGTGCACATGGGCCATGTGGATGAAGGTGCCCCAGTGTCATATTCTAATAGCTTGGCAACGATGTATTGCCCGGATATGGATACACCAACTATGGAGAGAGTGTCTTCTTGGCTCCAAAACTTTGAAGAAAATCTCTGTCCCTCCTCACCCCCATGGGCCAGTGCCTTGGCTGTCAGGGTTGCCCCAATAAGTCAGTCCCCTCCTCCCCTGGTCAGAGGGAAAGGGAGGCCCAGGCGTATGCCACATGGTGCACTCTGGTTCTTCCTGCGTAGCCAGGGGGAGGACATGAGGAAGTGGGATGGTGAACCCACCTTTAAGCTGGAAACCCTTGTATACGAACTGAGAGGCAAGACAGCTGTTATGTAGGGGTCACCCAAGAAGACTGTCAGCTTAGTTGCTGTAGAGACCCAAGAAGGCAATCGGCGGTCTCCCAGACATAGAAGGACTGAAATCACTTCCCTTGATGCTGGTGAGGGGACTTCTGGTCTGGCACTGAAAGGGTCAGACAGTGAATACTCTGACCAGGAACAGGAATAGAGGTCCCTGCCTCCGGCCAGGAGGAGGAAAGGGATGACTAGGTTTACTGGACTGTGTGGATTTGATGACCTGCTGTATCAGACACACAGAAGTATAAAGCTTTGGTAGACACTGGTGCACAATGTATGCTGGTGCCATCAGGGTATAGAGGCACAGGACCCATTGGGATCTCTGGACTGACAGAGAGATGCCAAAAATTGTCTATTGGAGGCTGAGGTGAGCTTAACAGGGGACAAGTGGCAAAAGCACACCATTGTGACTGGTCCAGAGGCCCCTCATATCCTTGCCATAGACTACCTCAGGAGAGGGTACTCCAGGGACCCAAAAGGGCACCGATGGGCTTTTGGTGTAGCCACTGTGAACACAGAGAAGATCAAACAGCTATCTACCCTGCCTGGCCTCTTGGAAGATCCCTTCATTGTGGGATTGCTGCGAGCTGAAGAACAACAGGTGCCCATCGCTACCAGGACAGTGCACCGGCGGCAATAGTGCATGAACTGAGACTCCCTGGCTCCCATCCATGAGCTGATTCATCAACTGGAGAGCCAAGAAGTGATCAGCAAGACTCACTCACCTTTTAATAGTCCCATACGGCCAGTGCAAGAGTCTGACGGAGGGTGGAGGTTAACAGTAGACTACTGTGGCCTGAATGAAGTCCCACTACCACTGAGTGCTGCTGTACCAGACATGTTAGAGCTCCAGTATGAACTGGAGTCAAAGGCAGCCAAGTGGTATGCTACAATTGACATTGCCAACGCATTTTTTTCAATTCCTTTGGCAGCAGAATGCAGGCCACAGCTTGCTTTCACATGGAGGGGTGTTCAATACACCTGGAATTGACTGCCCTAGGGGTGGAAGCACAGCCCTACCATTTGTCATGGAATAATCCAAAGTGCACTGGAAAAGGGTGATGCCCTGAACATCTACAATACATTGATGATGTCATTGTGTGGGGCAACAAGGCAGAAGAAGTGTTTGAGAAGGGAAAAAGAGTAATTCAGATTGTTCTGAAAGCTGGGTTCACCATAAAAAGAAGCAAAGTCAAGGGACCTGCATAGGAGATTCTGTTCTTGGGAATAAAAATGGCAGGATGGATGGCATCATGTCCCTATGGATGTGATCAGCAAGATAGCAACTGTCTCCACCAGCTAACAAGAAGGAAACACAGGCTTTCCTAGCCCTTGTGGGATTCTGGAGAATGCATGTTCCAGGTTATAGTCAGCTTGTGAGCCCTCTTTATCCAATAACATGAAAGAACTATTTTGCATGGGCCCTTGAGCAACAACAAGACTTTGAGCATATCATACAGGAGATAGCTCATGCGGCAGCTCTTGGGCCTGTCCAGACAGGACCAGCTGTGCAAAATGTACTCTACACTGCAGCTGGGGAGCATGGTCTCACCTGGAGCCTCTGGCAGAAAACATCAGGAGAAATCCAAGGTTGACCATTAAGGTTTTGTGGCTGGAGGTATTGAGGATCAGAAGCCTACTACACCCCGACTGAAGAAGAGATACTAGCAGCATATAAGGGGGTTTGGGCCACTTCAGAAGTTGTTGGTACAGAAGCATATCTCCTCTTGCACCACGATTGCCCGTGTTACACTGGATGTTCAAAGGAAACATCCCCTCTACATGTTGTGCAACCAGTGCTACATGGAGTAAGTGGGTAGCATTGATCATGCAACAAGCTCGACTGGGGAAACCCAACCGCCCAGGAATCCTGGAAGAGATCATGGACTGGCCAAAAGGCAGAGATTTTGGAGCATTGCCTGAGGAGGTGGCTCATGCCCAAGAGACACCAACATATAATGAGTTATCAGAAGATGAAAGGCGTTATGCTTTGTTTACTGACTGATCCTGTCATGTTGTAGGAAACCACTGAAGTGGAAAGCTGCTGTGTGGAGTCCCACGTGACAAGTCATTGAAGCCACTGAAGGAGAATGTGAGTCAAGTCAGTTTGCAGAATTAAAAAACATCCAACTAGCTCTAGAGCTTGCTGAACAAGATAAGTGGCCAGTACTTTATCTCTATACTGACTCCTGGATGGTGGCTAATGCCCTGTGGGGGTGGCTACAGCAGTGGAAGAAGACCAACTGGCAGTGCAAGGGTAAACCCATCTGGGCTGCTGCATTGTGGCAGGACATCCCTGCCCGGGTAGAGAACATCTCTCTAAAGGTATGTCATGTAGATGCTCACACGCCCCAAAGCCGCACTACTGAACATTGCAACAATGAACAAGTAGAGAAGGCTGCCAAAATTGAATTAGCTTGGGTGGACCTGGACTGGGAGCATAAGCATGAGCTATTCGTAGCTTGATGGGCCCACGAAACATGGGGATATCTAGGGAGAGATACAACATACAAATGGGCTTGTGATAGAGGGGTGGACCTGACCATGGAGACCATCACACAGTCACTCATGAATGTGAAACACGTGCTCCAATCAAGTGAGCCACATGAGTAAAGTCTCCCTGGAACAGAGGGTGGTGTGGCTGGGGTTTTCAATATGGCGAGGCCTGGCAAACTGACTATATTAGACCACTGCCATGAACACACCAAGGCAAGTGCTACATACTCACCATGGTGGAATCAACTACTGGTTGGCTAGAAACATACCCTGTAAACTATGCCACTGCCCGAAACACCATCTTATGCCTTGAAAGGCAAATTTTGTGCTGACATAGTACCCCAGAAAGAATTGAATCAGACAATGGGACTAATTTCTGAAATAACCTCATAAACTCCTGGGCCAAGAAACATGGCTTTGAGTGGTTGTATCACATCCCCTATCACCCACAAGCCTCTGAAAAGACTGAGAGATATAATGGATTTTTAAAGACTACGTTGAGAGCGTTGGGCAATGGGGCACGGAAGCACTGGGATATAAATTTAGCAGAAGCCACTTGGCTGGTTAACACCAGAGGATCTGCTAACTATCCTGGTCCTGCCCAAACAAAACCCCTACATACTCTGGGAGAAGATAAGGTCCCCGTAGTGCACATAGAGAAGTGGCTGGGGAAAGCAGTGTGGATTGCTTCTCCCTTGGGAAAAGGCAAACCCATTTGTGGGATTGTTTTCACTCAAGGACCTGGGTGTACTTTGTGGGTAATGTGGAAGGATGGGGAGACCTAGTGTGTGTCTCAAGGAGATTTAACCCTGGGGAAAAATAATGTGATGTGAGTTGTATGTTGTAGGAAGTGATGCAGCAGGAATGACCTGAATGGACAAAGAGTGAGTTTCGCAAGGAACCAGGCAAGTGCAACGATGACCCAAACCAAGCCCGTGTTGGTGCCCAACAATTGAACCTACTGCTTCTCCTGTCCTGAGCAGCCATCTTTGACAGATGGGGCCCAAGTCATAGCCTGTTCTTGTGAACATTTGGAGGAGTAGAGGAAGCCCATGGAATGGCAGAATATCTATCTGTTAAAGGACAGAGGATAGTAGTTTATGAGAATGTATAAATCTGTATGTTGGGTATAAAGATGGTTTAAGTATGTAGTATAAGTTCTAAGTGTTGGTAAGAAGAGATTTCAGTAATGAGAGTCAAATACAATGGGATGGTTAGAAGAGATATATATATATGTATTAAATTATGTGGAACGTGAACATGATGCAAATAGTATGGAATAAGGGGTGGAGAAGGTATTGGGTTTGGCTGAGATGGAGTTAATTTTCCCCCTAGCAGCCCTCAGAGTGCTGTGCTCTGTATTGGTAGCTAGAAAGGTGTTGATAACACACCAGTGTTTTGGCTGCTGCTGAGCAGTGCTCCCACAGCATCGAGGCTGTCTCTCCAACATTCCCCCCTGACCAGTAGGCTGGGGGTGGGCAAGATCTTGCCATGGGACATAGCCAGGACAGCTGACCCAAGCTGACCAAAGGGAGATTCCATACCATAGGACATCTGCTCAGCAGTAAAAGCTAAGAGAAAGGAGGAGGAGTGGGGGCGTTTGTTATTATGACATTTGTCTTCCAGAGCAACTGCTACACTTACTGAAGCCCTACTTCCTGGGAAGTGGCTGGACATGACCTGCTGATGGGAAGTAGAGAATGAATCTTTTGTTTGCCTTTGCTTCCGTGCACGACCTTTGCTTTTGCTTTACTAAACTGTCTTTATCTTGACCCACAAGTTCTTTTCCATCTTATTTCCTCCCCCTCTGTCCTACTGAGGAAGGGAGTGATAGAGCGGCTTGGTGGGCACCTGGCATTCAGCCAAGGTCAACCCACTATAGATGCCAAATGGGTTGTAGCCCAGCTCAGCGAGGCAGCCAAGATGCACAGCTGCCTGGAGCCAAACCTGCCCAGGTAGATCCCTGCTCAGACGGGCAGGTGACTCTCCAACAGCTCCCGGCACCCACGGCTCAGCCTGGGGGAACGTGGGGGGCCTCCTGAGCACCGGCACAGTCAGCTGAGGCCACGGGTCCTGTGCTGTCCTGGCTGCACTGTGGGGACATGCTGCCCTCCCTAAGCCCTGCAAGCAGCATCCCCTGAGACTTTAGTGTTTGCCAGACCTGCCTGGGGTGGTCCAGATTGTCAGGGTACAGTGCAGTGCTGCTGCAGAGCATTGTGCCCCTCTTGCCTTAGCAGGATGTGTCTTGGTGGCTCTATCTCACTCAGGAGGTGTCTCACCCCTCCTGGCCTCAGTATTCTTACATGCTAAATTAGATCTCTAATAAATAAGTAATGACAAATAATGGGATTAAACGGCTGCTGGGCAAAGGGAGCTGGCAGGGGGAGGTGTGCCGTGCTCGGAGGCTTGCCCCAGCGGTGTGCGGTGCTGGCAGGGCTGGCATGGGGATCCAGACTCGTTTGGAGCGAGCCCCAGCTGGTGGTGCAGGCTGGGTCTGCCACCTGTACCAGCAGCACCCTGTGCTTCTGGCCCTGGTGCTGGTAGGTACGTTGGTGCCCCAAATACATGCCTGAGGAGCACCCCCATATTCCCCAGACTCCCCTAGTCCCAGACTGCCAACACCCTGCACCCTCAGGCCCTTGGCCTGCTGCCCCCTCCTCATCCCCCTACGCTTCTCTTGTTCCCCATCTTCTCTGACAGATCACCGAGGCTGGTATTACTATAATCCCGGGCTTAATTTAAATCCTCCTCCCATCTCATGGTTTTTCCGGGGGGGAGGGGGGAATCAATGCACTTTCATGGCACCCGCTTGGCCCTGGGGCTGGTGCTGAGTTCGGACTGCCAAAAAGCCCTGGGTGTCCATGTGAGGGGTCCCCGCTCTCACCTCCCTGGGGAAGGTGCCTGGGGCATCTTGCAGCCCCCAGCGAGAGACGTCCCCAGATTCTGGAGCTGTCTCTGGGTGGGCACCAGGCAAGGGCGGGAAGAAGAGCTGACGATGCCGGGGGTGGGGGGGTGGGGGCAGGTGGCTCCGGTTCCCCCCCCCCCCCACCCCTGCAGCCACCCAGGGGTCTGGTGTCCCCATCCCTCTCCCGTTGCTGTCTGCCCCAGTCTGGGGTGACCTCGCCTCTGTTTTTCCTTCCATCCCTCTGAACCGTCTGTATTTGCTGCTCTTCCCCAGAAGCCTCCTTCTTTAAGACGTTCTCCCTCCTGGTCCCACGGGTGATGGCGAGGGTGGGAGGAGTCGCGCTCCTTCGGGCAGCTGGCAGCCATTTGCCACCCTCAGCGCTAACCGGGGAATCGGGAAGAAGCCATTTGGGGCATTTGTTAATCTATTTCTGTACGCCCCCCTCGCGCGGCAGCTGGGATCCTGCTGGCGGGGTGAAGGACGGGCCTTCGTTCGAGCACGCCACAACAGGCGTGGGGGGATGCGCAGGGCTGGAGACGGCCACCACCGCCGGCCTGCGGTGACACGGCGCAGGGGACCGTGTTCTGCAGGCGGGTAAGGGGCTTTTTGCGGCCAGGGTGCCGTGGCCTCACACGCGAGAGGGCACCCCCCGGTCCGGCAGCGGGTCGGCAGCGGCCAGCTGGTGCGGGGACCGCGGGGTGGCAGACGGGGGGAACGAAGTGACAGAAGGGCGACCGGAGGGCACCGCGAGGAGGGCGGCGAGGGGGCAGGAGGGGACTGTGGGGGACCGGAGCGAGGGGAGTGGCAGGAGAGCGCAGAGGGGGCCAGGCGGGGCCCGGCGGGCTGACGCGCGGACGGCACGAGGGGCAGGGAGGGCACCAGCGCGGCACCGGCCGCCAGGCCTGGCCCTACCCCCCCGCCGCAGGAGGGCGCGGGGCGGGGCGGGGGCGGGGCGAGGCCCCGCCCGGCCCCTCCCCGCTGCCTCGCGCGGCCGCCGTCGGTAGGGCGCGTGCGCTGCGCAGGCGCGTGGGCGGCCGGCACCTGCGCCCGGCGGGTCAGGTGGGCGGCGGCGGCGGCGGCGCGGAGGGAGGTAAGGGCGGGCGGGCCCGGCGCCATTTCCCCCCCGCCCCGGCCCCCAGACGCTTCTTGGGGCCGGTGGGCCGCCTCTTTCCCCCGGCCCTCTTCCGAGGGGCCCCGCGGCGGGGTGCAGCTCCTCGGCCGTGGCCGTCCCGTCCCGTTCCCCCTCCTCCCTGCGCCTCATCTCGGACGCTCCGGCCTGGGGGTCCGGCTGCGGGTCGGGAGAAGGCCGGGCAGCCAGGCAGGGGCCCGCCGGAGGGTCTCGCCTCCTTTCGAGCCGGGAGCCGGGGCGCGGGGAGGGGGGGGGGCCAGCGTGCAGCTCCCACGCACGCACCCATCCCTCTGTTTTTATCTGCAAACAGGTTCTGGCGTCCTGCGTGAGGGGTTTCGGTCCTGCTGCAAGTCGAGGTTAGCCTCTGAAATAGCTTGTAAAGGGCTGGCTGGTGAACGAAAGTTGCAAACAGCGTTGCTAACGTCGGTGTCGTGGGTGGCAGTGTGCCCATCGGTGTCGTGGCTGTGTCATGTCTGTCACTAGTTTGCTGACCTGCCAGGCTCTGGAGTAGCCTAACCCATTAGTCGTTTTTAAAACTTCTGCTAGTCACTTGCTAACAAACCATTTCTAAACGGAAACTCTTGTCAGGGCTGGTGGCGTGTGTCAGGAAGGGCTTTGGTGGCAGGGCCAGGGACCATCTTAAGCCCCTTCAGCAAGGGTTTGAAAAAGGAAGAGCAAGGGTTTTGAACAGCTCACATGCTCAAGGGAGAGTTCCCCAAAGCCATCGGCCCCGGGGAGCTATGCTGCATTCCTGTTTGTCTCTTGTGACATTTGCATTTTGTTCTTTGCTTTAGAACCACTGGGTTGCACAGATGCTTCTTAAATGTCCCATGGCTCATCAAGTTAGTTTAGCCGTGCTGGATTTGGGGTGTTTCTTTGCAGGGGAAGTGAAACTGGGGAGCCTTTAGTTAGTTTCTCTACTTCCCACAGAAACTAACTTGACGCAGAAGTTTCTGATTTTGGCTTTGTGGTAAGCACTGGTTAAAAGAGCAGAAACAATGTTGAAGAGGGCCCCCTGCGATTAATGCAGAAAGTGATTTTTGGTCTGGAAGGAGTAGGAGTGCTGATCTGAGCAGTGTCAAATGCTCCTGTTTTGATGGGTCGGAGGTGGTGTCAGCTCTATGTGTCCACACCCTTCCCAGGAATGTTGATAGCAGGTGTAAGCAAGCCAGTCTTTTTTCATACCAGGCTCTTGCCAGCTGGCTCACTCTTCTGGTTAGCAGATTCAGGTACATGTTCAATCCTCAGATCAGATTCCCAGAGTGTGTGGGTAGGCAGGCCAAGCAGATCAATCCAGGGGATGTCAATAGCTTTGAGGGGAGATACAGGTTACACAGCCTGTGCACTCATGCCAGAGCTGCTTCAATTTATTCTTTTCTTATTTTGGGTTTAGCATCCATAAGGTACTGGCTCTGCCCTGGTCAGAAATGGGCTGTGTTCCATTTTACTTAGGGCAAGGGAAACTCTGTCCTCGGTGCCTTGTTCTTGCCTGTTTTACTCCACCCATCAATACTGTACTTCCAATTTCCTAGAGCTCTGCTGTTGTTCTTCCAGCCTGCATCAACATTACAAATTGAAAGGCAGTGCACCGAGCAGAGCTCTGGCAACCTTGTTGACTGATGTTTGTTTTTTAGTGACTGTTACGCTGGAGGAAGGTGTTCCTTGGACAGTCCTGGAGACAGAAGCACTGTGTTTCTAGAGCAGGTACAGTACAGACAGCAACCACACAAATGTCTTATTCCGTGTCAGGCCTTTACCTTCGTTTGCAGAATGTCCCTGGAAGGGGGGACTGGTTGGCACTTGGCCTTTCTCTTGCAACTGCTGACTAAGGAACCTGTGGTGTTGGGGCTGTTGCAATGTGAACTTGCACCTGTGCCCTAGCAAACTGGCCTGTGAAAAGCATTGCCAGAAAAGAGCAGCAGAGAAGTTGAGTCTCTGTGCCTGGGAAACCCCTTCTGAGCTGTAGAGATCATGCACAGAGAACAAGCACAGCTCCACTTGTAAGGTGAGTCAGCGTTCTTGGGGTGATTAAGAACTGTTTTGCCGGATGACTTGTATTGATGTTAGGCCTGTACATCTTTTACATCCTTCCAGTAGAGCAAGTCAGATAGGAGAAATTATTTAGCTAGTGATTGTATGGTGGAAGGGAAAGCCTGGTGACAGTGATCCCTGGTGATTTTGCTGTTTCTGTGATAGCCTGAGGACACAGGCCAGAAAAGATGTTTAACTAGTGATGGTATCTTTGGAAAAACTAGACAAGCTTTCAGATACAGAGTTTTCACCAAAAGTGGTATAATTGATACTAAACTCCCAACAGTTGTTCTCACCTTGTGCTTACAGTGCTGACCTGCTGCTTCCAATTTGGACCTGGGGAGGACTTGTGTGCCTGAAAGCTTGTCCAATTCCCAGCTCTAATCTTTCTAATAAGAGAGGTTACCTCTTATATACAAAACTTGTTCAGAAATGGGGATGGAAATACCATATTCTATTCTTCTGTGTGCAACTTTCTGCAAATCCAGGAGTCAAATAGCTATTTTGTACTATTTCTGAACCCTGCAGATTGCCTTGGTACTGCGCCCCTCCGTCCTGCTGCAATGAGTGGGAAGTCCTTGCTCTTAAAGGTCATTCTCCTTGGGGATGGTGGAGTTGGGAAAAGTTCCCTCATGAACCGGTATGTCACCAACAAGTTTGACTCACAGGCTTTCCACACAATTGGTGTGGAGTTCTTAAACCGGGACCTGGAGGTGGATGGACGTTTTGTGACCCTCCAGATTTGGGACACTGCGGGACAGGAGAGATTCAAGAGCCTGCGAACCCCCTTTTACAGGGGAGCAGACTGCTGCCTGCTGACCTTCAGTGTGGACGACCGGCAGAGCTTTGAGAACCTCAGTAACTGGCAGAAGGAGTTTGTCTATTATGCTGATGTGAAGGACCCTGAACACTTCCCATTTGTAGTCCTGGGCAACAAGATAGACAAACTTGAGAGGCAAGTGAGCACAGAGGAGGCCCAGGCCTGGTGCATGGAAAATGGTAACTATCCATACCTGGAGACTAGTGCCAAGGATGACACGAATGTGGCAGTGGCCTTTGAGGAGGCTGTGCGACAGGTGCTGGCAGTGGAGGAGCAGCTAGAGCACTGCATGCTGGGCCACACCATTGACCTGCACTCCAGCTCCAAATCGGGGTCTTCCTGTTGTTAAGAGTGGCTGCTGCTTCAGGAATGTCGCTCAAGCCAGCAGCTGGATCAGAATAAGCGTGGGCAGCTCTGCGGCACTCTGAGGAGAGTGGCCACAAGGACAATAGGTGGTTTGCTCACTGGGGAGTTGCAGCCTCACCATCTGAATTCTGGCTGGAGTTTTCAGGCACAGAGCATGCATCTGCACGAGGGAGCTGTTAAAAGAGCATGTGAGCGTAGTCCTGCTTCCACCTCTGCCTGTTTTAGCAGGTTTCAAGGACTGGGTTAAAGTCCTTTAAATTCACTAAAGACAGTAGTGATCTGATTTGTACCAAGAACTGCCTGTGGAACAAAGCTGAGAGCACTCTAGACACTCCTTGAAGTATTTTAGTCCTGAACTAAAAAAAAAAAAAAATAAAAAATACTAGACCCACTAAACTCATGACCTTACTGCCAAAGGAAAGTCTGCTCAGCATACTGAACGAAACCTGTTGTAGAACCTAGCCCATGCACTGTGAGAATGCCAAATACTAGAGTGGCTGAGGTGTGTGTATCTGTTGTTTGGGAGAAGTGCACTGTGTCCTGAGACTGAATTGTGCTGAGAATTGTTAGAGCTCTGACCTGAAGCAACATATGAAGGAGAGATGGACCTGTGTTTGAATGTGGCAGCATCACTTCTTCGTAGCTGCCTATTTCTTGACTGTTTTTCCTCACATCTAACTTTGTCTTGTGTGAGTGTTGTTTTGTGGAGAGACTGTCTGCTGCTTGTTTAATATATATTTCCTTGTCTCTTCTGGAGGTTCAACACCGGATCTCGCTTCTCATACCTTGAAGCCCTCGATGAAAAATACCTATGTGGACACTCACCGGGTCACGTCAAAGGGTTTAGAGTTACCAGGAGTTCAGGAGATCTGGACCATGAAACTTCAGCTGGTTTCTGTCACAAGTAATCACCTTGTCCAGGTGATATTCTCTAGCAGACTGATGGTAGGTGGGTGGGATGTCTCCTAGGTGTGCAGGTGACTGGGGGAGTCATGCGTGGTCAGCTGTTAAATCCCCTCGCTCGGTGTGTGGGGCTGGTGGCCACTGTGCTTCATTAGCTGGTGGATCAGTATCTTCAGTTGCTTTAGCACGGATGTTCTCATCTGGATGCTGCAACATAGAACCATTCACTTCATTACCTGTTGTCAGGTGCAGTGCAGCTGAACACAGTTAACTCATGCCATTGCCCTGGCCCTAACTCCCTAATGGGGAATCCAGTATGTTTTATCTATAATTCATATGACAGATTTTACTGGTAGAGGATGTCTACTTAGTTAATTGGCCTTTGTTTATGGCTGCAGTGTTCAGTCCACTGGGGAGAGAGCTGCAGTGGTTCCACCTCTGTTTAAACATGGCTGAAAAGTGGTAGTGTGGGGCAGGGAACCTTCTAGAAAAGGATGCTAGGCCTTGTTGATCTCAGCTTCTGCCGCCTGCTAGGTTTAGTCCCAAGCTGTCTGTGCAGCAAAGAGGTGAGTGCTTGCTGACTGCAGTCTTTGCCATTATAACCTCATGTCCTGCAACTTCCCATGCAAACGTTTGTCCAAAACTATGACTTTGCCCATAAGCACATAGGAGCCTGCCACAGGGAGAGCTTCCCTGAGTACATATCCACTAGCTGCTGAATGCAGTTCCCACTGTGATGAGCTACTAGATGGTAAATTGTGTAGCTCAAATCGAGCAGCCTCACTTATGCTGTGCTTTAGAGCAGGGCACTCTCTGCCTTCCGGCTGGCTGGTGGCAGCTAATCCCTGTTGCTGAGCAGTCTCTGAGCATGCAAGGAGTCTCCTCTGGGGGAACTCAGGGTGATCCTGCCCTTCTCTGTGGGGCAGCCACATGTCAAAGGGACTGAAGCTTTAATGCAAAGTGCTTTAGAGGGATTTGATTTCTAAACAGGGCTGAACGCTTGGATTCAGAGATAGATAGGGAGTGCTTGCAGCCTCTGGACAACCAGGTCCCTTGAGGTATAAGAGAAGGCTCTGCCTCCATGGGTGCAACAGATTTTTACAGGATATTAAAGTTACTGTTACTGTTTATTTACCAATGTCTGACCTCCCCAGGCCTCTAGATTTTTCTTCAGTTTAACACTGCTTGATATTTCCTTCAAGATCCAAGACTCTGTGACCTGTGGTTCTGATTTACATCTCTGAACAGACACGTTCTCTGGGAACTGGTTAGTGCAGGGGTCCCGGGGTCGGAACAAGCTCAGGCCCTTGTGCACTGCCCAGCGCTGCTGGAGGAACTGCTGAGGGAGCTCTCTGAAGGTGAAACCGCTGCTGCCCCAGCATGGATCTCATGGGCTCTGTGTGAGGACTGGCACTTCCTGTGGGAGAGGGCAGAGACTGAACAAGCCAAGGTGTAGGAGGCACGGGTACAGCAAGTTGTTTGCCATACCTTGGGCGTGTATTGATGCTGATAGCTGAAGCTCAAGAGCCGCATTGGGCACAGGCTGTGCAACTGTATTGCCGGAGAGTATTACGCAGCATCTTTTATTCCTAACAGACGTTGGACCATTGACTTTTTTTTAAAAAAAAATCAAACCTATTTTATTAGGCTTATGTGTTTTAAAAATACACTAAAAAAGTAAATTATAATATATTTAAATTGCTTAATTTATTTTAAATGATACGCACAATTTCCAAAGGAGCCAGGATTTTGAACTCTTTGTTGCAAAGTTCAGTGCCAACAGCCATCCCCTCCCTGTGTCTACTCATGCTGCTGCGGTTGTTGCTATTGCTACAGAACTGGAATTGTAAAACCAAGATTCTATCTTTATTTAAGGAAATAAAACATGGATGTATTCAAGTGAACTCAAGAAGTGGCTGCCTTCTTGGTTTATCAAAGTTCAAGATGGCTCCTGTTCTCTTGAGGAATGTGGAACTGGGTTGGTTACAGCATCTGGCAGAGAGAAGTCAAGAAGGGATCAAAGGGGTTGGTTATTCCTGAATATACCTAGCTAGGCCAGTAGTTGAAGGACTATAACTTATTTACCAGCTGAATCCAGTGACCAGTTTTGTCTTTTCAAGAATCTATCAGAAAACACTTTCATAACAGAAATATTCCACACTCTGTTACTACATTTTAATTTTCAGCCTGGGCTCTCAGCAGCAAGCCGGGTACTTTCCTTTGATTTCTTCCTGCAGTCTTGGAACTGGTTCCTTGGGCTCCAGGGGGTTGTAACCAGGCATGATTTCCACAGGATGCCGAGACAAAAATCAGCATATGGGGACTGTTTTCTTCCCCTGTCCTGCCAGGATTGTCGCTTATTTTGGGAGGCTTTCTGTGTGCTTACAGAGTCTGTGCCTGCTGTTTCTGTTGGCAGAACCTTTTAGTTTATTTTTCTTGCATGTCTGCTTGCCTATCCATACTTCCAGAGGCAGCGTAGGGTTTCAAGTCCCTGAAAATCCTGCTTTCTAAGTGTGGGCTGGACTATCTGGGGACCTCCAGCATCTTACTTCAGCCGTTTCAAGACACAGCTGATAATAGACAGACAGCGTGACCTGGTGGGAGATGGTCCCAGGCTTGGAGGAGTCACGGGAGTTGGGTGAGGCTGTCTCACGTCAGCAAGGGTCTGTCTAAAACCATCAGAGCCACTGACTCCCCTGATGTGAGATGTTTGTAAGAAAAAGTGGGGCTGAGGCAGGAGCAATAGTGAGGCTGTTCCCTCATTCCCCACTTTGCCACTGCAAGCAGTAGCTCATGGGGTTTTGTCATGGGCTGAGGAGAGGATGGATCCCTGGAGGGCAAAGGAGTGTCTCCAAAGGAAAGTGGTGGGCTGCACTGTGTGGAACATGCTGTAGCTTATCCCTATGTGCTTGCAAAGCAAGATGAGTGTTGGGGGGGGGGGGGGGGGTGTCCCATCCATCCCTCTCCCACAGGCATCTTGAGGATTTTGCGGCTCTGGGCCAGGTAGTGCAGCTGTAAGGCTGTGCAGCTGCTTGGTGGGCTGAGGAAACCAAAATCTTATCTAGAACCTCTAGCTGAGGAGCCCCAAATGGCTGCCTATGCCCTGGAGTTGCTCTCTGGGTGACTGAAGTTGCTCACCCACTGTGTGTTTCCTGAGTGCAGCTCCTCCCTAGCTCAGGAGGCTGGATCCTCACAGCAGTACAGCTGTAAGGAGGTTTATGGGAACACGGTCTCTGGGGACTGCATGTTCTTGTATGTGTTTGAGGATGAGCAAAAAGATATAAAGAGTCTAAAAATGCTTTTTCAGGAGCCTCTGAACCCCACTCCAGGCTCCAGTTCTTAACAGGGAGTTTGTTGCAGCTCTGGCACCGGGGGCACTGGCATGTTCTGCTCTGGAGTAAGGAACACTCCCCTCTCTGCCGAGGAGGGATGTGGTGGGATGCAATGGCAGCTCCGACAGTGGTTGCCCAAAGGCCTCACGTGAGTCAGAGTCCCCTGACTGGCAGACTGGGGCCTGGGACAATCTGGGAAGTCAGTGAAACGATGGGTTACCTGCTGAGGTGATTGCTCAGGCAAAAGCAGTTGGGGATGGACAGAGATACACCTTGACCCCAGTGCTTGCATGGCTGGTGGAGCAGCTCTTCCTGGTGGCTGCAAGGGATCCTTTAGGGGCTGGTGCATGTGGCCACATGCAGATGCAGGACTCTTGTCTTCATGAGCAGCCAAGTACAGTATCTGCCTGTCTTAAGATCTGTCAGTCCTTTCCATGAGGACTTGCCACTTGCTATTCCCTTCTGTCCCCAGGCATCTCCCTAACAGAGCCAAACCATGTGCAGAAATGGAGAGAAACCAGCTGAGTGCCTGAGAGGCAGCAGGTGAAACCTTCATCTAGGGCAGATGGGCAGCACTACCATGCCGTGGCCCTGGCAGGCAGGGCTGCTCGCCAGCTACCACCCCTGCCAGGGCATTGCTGGCTGCTCGCAGCCCTTTCCTTGCCCTAACTGAAGCCAGGACAGGGCTGGGGGAGCTGCTGGTGAGGAGCAGCATGAGCATGCCCTACCACAGCCGGTGTGTCTGCTGTCTGCTCTGCTGTTAGTGCAGCAGAGGGGTGGAGGGCTGAGCCAGGGCAGTGGGCAGCTGTCGGGTTTGCCTCTAGCACTGTCTCCTTTCCCTGAGCCTCCCTGCTCGTCCTGTGCAGCCTTTCCCCGGGGCTGAGCCAGAGTCCTTGCTAAGAGAGCAAGGCAGGAGACTGCCTGTGTGGCTTCAGAGGAATTTGCTATGTAGTTAGAGGCTTGCCCACAGGCTTTGCATGGCAGCGTCTGGATGTTTAGGGTAGCTTTTATTTACTATTCCCTTGCTGGACTGTGCAGGACTGAGCCCAGTGTAAATGAAGGCGCTGGAGGGAGATGGTCGTTATTTTTCTGATGTGTGGCTGGTGGGCTGGCTTTGTTTTGGAGGCTCCCAGGTCACCCTTAGCAGGTCTCCTGCCTTTGCAGGGAGAGCTTCCCCGGGGAAGCACGGGCAGCGCACAGGAGGCAGGGTCGGGGGTCGGGGGGAAGCCGGGGCACGACGGTCGCCTTGCCCCGCTGGGCCTGGCAGCACCAGCCCGGGCAGCCGCCGCTGCGGCCGGCGGCCGCGGGGAGGAGACGGAGGACCGGGGATGCGGGAGCCGGGCCCGGCCCGGCCCGGCCGAGGGAGGCGGCCGGGAGCAGCACCGGCGTGGCGGGGCTTCGCCCGTGGAGGCCGCCTCAGCGGGGGGCTGGGGACCCGCCCGTGGCCGCGCCTACACGAAGACCCTTGGGTGCCGCCATCCCTTCCCCTCGCCTTTCCCTCCGCAGGGGAGGTTTCCGTCTTCGCTGCCCCAAGGGTTCGCTGCCCAGTGTCGCTGGCTAGCAGCAGTGCAGGGCTGCGTCCTGGAGTGGCAGGACATGGGATGAAGGGGTGGGAGTCTCTTTGCCTGCTGCCCGGCAAGGCAGCCCATGGGACCTGCTCTAGGGTCCCTCGCCCTGGTCCAGCCTTTGTGGGAGCAAACTGCAGCCACATTTCACCTGCTAGTTAGAGGGAGGTGTTCGATCGCATCGGCTCCCCTCCTTGCAGCTCTCATTATGGGCCAGTTTGCAGAGATGTGGTTTGGTACCCAGCAGGGTTTATTCCCTGTCTTTTCTCAGCCACTTCCCAGAGGGCACAGGGTGCCCAGGGAAGGAGCTGTGAGGGCAGGTCCCATGTCCCCAGGTAGGGCAGCAGCAGGGGACAGCCAAGGGTACACCCGACGACGCTACATGTGTTCTTCGGCCCTCAGACTTGCCCGGCGTCCTGGCCACACTGGCCGCTTTCACATGCTATGTTGCGCTGCTGTCCCCAACTCTCACCCCGGCCGGGGGGCACCAGTCGCTGCCAGGGGAAAGAGATGGTGTTTTGTTCCCCGGCTCGCTCCTGTCCAGTGGCTGGTCGTGCACACACAGGGCCCTTTCAGCATGGGGAGAGGAGGGTGATGGCATCTGGGAATGCAGGGAACAAAGAGTCCCATTGATGCTGGCTGCAGCTCCATGGGTTTCTGTGAGCTGGGGCAAGGCTGGTGTGCAGGCACAGCTGTGCACTGAGCTGGGGCAGCAGCAATGCATGAAGTAAACCTCCCCTGGCTGGGCTGTATGGGAAGCCTTATTGCCTGCCCGGAGGGGGCTGAAGCCAGGGGAGAGAGGAGAGAGTGGGATTTGGGCTAGCGTCCCATTTAGGAAGTGCAGCATGGGTCCTGGCTGTGGGTAGGTAACAGCCTGCTGGCTCTTAGCCTGCCCTGCCGGTCATGGGCACCTAGCTTTGCCTGAAATCTGCCTCTTGGGCAGATCTGCTACAAACGGGAGTAGTGCTGGGGTTTGAGCATGGGGCTAAGAGCATCCCTCTGTGGCCTTGCTCCCTGGAGGTTCCTGAGCACAGTTCTTGAGGGGAATTTCCAAGAGAAGCAACATTTGAATCGATAATTTTTGAGTAGCTGCCATGGAAATGTGCATCTACGGGCGGTGTTTGGATCAAGGGCTGAAAAACACCATCCAATGGTCTCCCCATGTGCCAGCACTGTGCAAACTGTTAACAACCCTGCAGCAAACGGCACGCAGCCACCCACACAGTTGCAGACAGGACATGTAGGGCCCTGTGATAGTTGAGTCTGCCCTCGTGCCTGAAAAAGACCATCCTATTTCACACAGGGCTCTCTGCAAGTGAGAGAATGGTGCATCCTGCGTGGCTCTGGATGTGCTTGTACTACATGCATTGCCTGATGCAAGCCAGCGAGCTTTGTTTGAGCCATGCTGATTAGTTTTGCTGCGGTTTTGCTGTAGGTGCTACGTTAGGAGATGTGGCAGAGGCTGTCACCACATAGGCTGAATATTAAAGGACAGCAGCACATTGCCAAACATGAGCAAGCAGCTCCTACAAGACCCCAGCTTTCCTCTGGGTGGCTGAAGAAGAAATAGAGGTTTTAAGAGCTCCCCAGCTGGGAACCAAGATTTTGAAGTCAGAGTTATGAACCTCATGGCTGGGGTGGGATGGTGGGGTGGGCAGAGTCCTGCAGGGGCTGCTGGCCCACACATGGGGCTGGTGAGTACTGCTCCTCTACAACCTTCTCCTCTGCAGCCTCCCCATCCATGGTGTTTTTTTGGCGCGGGGTGGGGGCGGGGGGGCGGAATCCTGCACAACAAATGGACAGACAGACATGTATCTTGTTCAGAATGTTCTTAATTTTAATTTATTTCCTTTAATTTTTATAAAATACATCTTGTAAGATAAGTCTCTAAAAACTTGCTCCTTTTTATTGGTTGTTAACAAGTTGAAATTCTAGATCAGAAATGAAGGAAACACTTTCAGTTGATTAACTCTCCTTTTCGCGCGTGTGTGTGTGTGCACATGTGTGCGTGTGTGTGTGTGTGTGTGTTTGGGGTCTGGGGACAAGGGTGGAAGGAGGATCTGGTTATTTTTTTGTTAAACAGGTACCAAAAAAACCCCCAGCAAACCCCCAAGAGAGATAGAGTCAATATGAATTTCCGGATCTTGACTGGTTTCTCCCCACCCTGCTGTCCCTCCTGGCATCTCCCCCATCCCCAGCCCGTGTGCGTTGGTAGCCTGGCCAACCTATTTCAGCATTCCTGGCAGCAAGGGTCCTTCGAATGCTCTGCTCAGCAGATCTGCTCCTTTATCCTTGCCCCTGCTGAAACCGGCACTTAAAAAAAATATAATAATAATACAGACAAAAAAAAATATCCATGCAAGATGGAGCTACAGTCTGCCACTGAAAGTAGTTTCTCCAATAAATAAACACAAAGATTAGCATTAAGGAGAGGCAAGGAAGAGCAAAACAAAATACTGGTTGGCGGGAAGGACTGGAAACAGCATTTTGGCGGGTCTGGCTGGACCCATGCTACCCAGCCAGGGGGCTTTCCTCCAGCTGCCATGGTGAGCGATCATGGGGGAGAGGTTGTTTCCACCAAACCCCTCACCCTGCTGCCCCCTTCTGTGGGAAAAGACTGAACCGGCACTGGAAAAGGTCTGGTTTGCAGAGACAGGCTGTGTTTCCGCCTCGTGACCCCCAAACCACTGCCTTTCCTTCCCTCCTCAACTCCTTCATGGGTTTTGGCTAGAAGCGAGATGCTGCCAGTCCCTCCCGCTCTGGCAGATACAAGACAATTGTCCTGACTTGCAGGAAGCACAGGAAGAAAAGTGAGGGGAAGAGGGGGACAGAATGAGGGAAAGTTATGTTTGACACAGGTGAGAAACAAATCAAGCTCTCTGACGCAGCAGAGGTTAGAGAAGCAGACGTCACCCCAGAGAAGAGCACCATTGTGAAGGGACGAGAGCGTGCGGTGAGCGTGGCACTTGCAGGGCAGGGTGGGCAAAGGTGCGCAGTCCAAAGGGTCACCCCTGCCTACAGAGGGACAGCTCTGGCTTTACGCTCCCGGGGCACAGTGCAGAGATGTCCCCTCTCAATCAAACCTATCTGCTGCCTCTCTGCTGCCTGGAGTGTAAAGCCAGGAGCCCCTTTTGTCTACAGAGACACCAAACTCCTTTAGGCTTTAGTAAGGGCAGCTGTTTTAGGGCTCTATCAGCATTGGGGTCAGGGCTCTCTTCTCCGCAACGGGAAGATCCTTGCCCTAAACTCCCTTTGCCTTGGCTGCAGCAGGCAATTTGGGGTAAATTCACCTTTCTTTGCTAAGGGAAAAAAAATAATCCTTCTCTTATTCTCCATCCATGGGTGGTGACAGCAGACAGCTCCAGGAGAGTCTCTAGCAATGGTACCGCGACTGGGCCAACTTCCTTTTCTCTCTAGGTAGCCTCTTGCTACTAATGGAGCAACCTACATGGATTTCCTCCTCTCAGGAGCATGAAGGACTTTGCTTGTCCCTAGGCAACATCAGGACACTGGAGTAAGTCCCTCCTCTTCTCTGGCTGGTTGTGATGGGCTTGGCCCTAGAGCGAACCGGTTGCAGATGAGCAGAGAGAGAAAAGTGCATGAAGAGGTGTCCACTGGTGGGAAGCTCTCCTTCCTGGTCACGCTCAGCACGATGGATGCGAGGGAGGAAGAGGAGGGGAGTCAGCGGCGAAGGCAGAGTTAACGCAGGAGACCTGGTGTCGGGTGGCTGCAGTGTTAAAGCCTCGGGGTTAGAGAGAAGAAGGGCATTTGGTCTGGCTGGACTCCACCGCGCAGGCTAGAACTTGGTGCCTCGGCCCATCAGCTTGAGGACGGCAAAGTTGTAGGTGGCAGCAATCATGAAGGTGAGCTGTGGGTGGGAAGAGAGTGAGCAAGAGGGGAGGAGGAGAAACAAAGCTCTCATGGGCGAGGAGTGCAAGCGGGGGACACACCTCACTGTGGTACACTTGAGGTCACATCCCTGAGCCCAGAACCCCAACAGGGCAGTTGCCCCATGGAGCCCTGTGGCCCCGCTGCACCGACAGGACACAGTAGTGTCTCATCACTGGTGTAAAGCAAGAGAAGAGCCAGGGAAAGGCAGGGGACTCAGTGCATGGGCAGCAGGACCTCTCCCTGGTGGTCTCCTAAAGCCTGTCCAGATCCCCTCCATCAGTCACCTCTACATTCTTATGGCCCGAATTCACCATCTGCACTTATGTGCCAGAAAATGACATGAGCACAGGCTCTGTCACATCCATGCCCACCACCTCTGTTGTCCTCTGCCCCCACATCCTCGCTGGGTGGAGGAGAACAGCCGGGCAGGGGGAGCACCAACTCACCAGTGAGACCAGTGTGGCGGCTGCCCCCACGAAGGCTGCGATGAAGAGGTGGAAAGTCATCTGGAACTGCAAGGGAAGAGGGGGTGAGTGCCCAGGGTCCTGTGTGCTGGCCAGGAAGGCCAGTGCCGAGACCACTCACTGAGGGAAGCACACATGGGGTGACAGAGGTCCTCACCTCGCTGGTCTTGCAGATGGAGAGCAGGTTGGAGCCACACACCTTGCCGGGGAAAGCATTCCAGGGCAGGACACCTGGTGAGACATGGGAAGCCAGGTGAGCCAGGCATGGCCACCAGACAGCCACCTTGCTCAGCCTCCCACAGTCACGTGTGCCACACGCCCCAGTGTTTCGGGGCTCTTCAGCACTTGCCCCTGCTTTATCCCAGCCTTATCCACCTGGACCCTCTCCTCCATCCCCTCTCTTCCACCCTGAGCCCAGGCTCCTGGGCAGTGGACCCGTCACTCACCATACATCCTGGCATCTGCACACAGGGTGCCAATGCTGGCTGAGGTCTTGCTGGGGTTGGCAATGGACTGGCAGGTGGTCCAAGTGTTAAAGTAGATGTAGACGGGCACCGCGGAGCATGCAAAGACCAGGAGCCAGATGATGGTCAGGACATAGGTAATGCCCACAAACTGCAAGGGGCAGGACAAGCCGAGGCAGAGCGTGGTTACCGACTGGCCAAGGACACAGACAGGGGAGCGCGAGGGTCCCCGGGCAGGAGAGGGTGCAGGGCAGGCAGGGGACTGGGATGCTGCCTGCATCTGGCTCCACGCTGCCCACCACACCTGGTGGATCCCCAAAGCAGCCAGCATGGAGCAGCAGCCCAAGCCGGGCATTCCTGCGGCTCATGGGGCCAGCACCAGCGCCAGGCTCGCCCCGGGCTCACGGCCAGCTACGCGTGTGTGGGGGTGACTGGTGGCGGCAGCAGGATGGCTGCCACGTCCCGCGCAGGGCGAGTAACCACGGCCGCGGCAAGCAGGGCTTGGCTTCTGCGGGAGGGCAGCTGCAAAACCCGCTTTGGCGTGCAAATGTGGCTCTCCTGCCCTCCCTCTGCAGTGCCACCCCGACCAGCCCCCGAGGGAACCGCAGCCATCCCCCTCCGCTCCCCCAGGCCACGGGCTCCCCTTACCAGCACTTTGTCATGGTCCCCAAGCACAGCAGAGGGGACAACGCCAGGGGGACGAGGTGCCAGAGAGCCTTGGGCTGCCAGCACCGCACGGATGCTCCTGGCTCTCCCCGCCAATGCTTAAACATGAAGCAGTTTTGTTAAATGTGGCTATTTGGGCTGCTTTGGTCCCCAGAGGCCACAGCAGGTCTGGGGGAGGGTGGCCGGGCTGCGCTTCCCTTTGGGATACCCCGAAACCCGGACGGCCACAGTCTCCTGCCCTTCGGCCACGCCGAGCGTGGCGAACCCGCTGCAGGCGCGCGAAGGGGTGCCAAACCCCGGTTAAGATCACCTTGTCAGGATGTCCTAGCCACTTTCCCAAACACTGACACACCCGCTGCAATGAGTGAGCTCGCTGGGGGCCTCGCGCTCCCCTCCCTTTCGGGCCCCCAGTTACCGTTGCGCTGAGGCCCTTGCCGCAGATGGTGGTCTTGTAGTCCCCGAAGATTTGCCGGACGGCACCGGTGGTGTAGAAGCCTTCGGCCAGCAGCAGGGCTCCGTAGAGGAAGAAGAAGGAGGCCGTGCCATAGATGACATACTGAAAAGCGTGGATGCTGCCAGGGAGAGGAGTGGGCAGGGATGCTCAGGTGCTGGGGTGGTGCTGGAGAGCTCAGCCCCACGTGCAGCATGGCCGGGGCAGCCTGGCTGCAGCGACTTACCCTCCCCGTGCCACCCTGGGGGGACTGAAACAGAGGGTGAAGCCACAAGAGGAGCGAACGGGGGCAAAGCTGTGGTGAGCAAGGCTGTGGGCCACTGCCGGCTCCCCCGTACCCTCCATACCTACCCAGTACAGAGGTCCAGCACTAGCCAGAGCACCTAGCGAGGGTCAGATAAAACAGGTGTGAAACGGAAACAAGTGGCCACTGGACACTGCCATGCAGCCGCGGCACTGGCACATGGCAAACATAGCCTGGGGTCTCCGTGGTGCCTGGGTGACAACATCGGCCCGGCCAACGTGGCCAGACACCTCCTCCCAGCACAGAGCAAGACAGAGACGTGAGGGGCCCCAGTGCGAGGGCAATGCAGCACCACAGGGTACTTACACATCAATGAGATACTCGTAGTCCTGGTAGTTTTTGGAGAAGTAGGTCTCAATGAGCTGCTCGGTGCCTGTGAGGGCTTCGTGCCCACAGCCACAAAACAGTGCTACCCCGAAGAAGCACAAGCCAGTGGCAACCAGCGAAGCAAAGGGTGCCCCAATGAGACATCTGGCACAGCACTCGAGCAAACCTAGGGAGAAGAGAGTTGAGGTGGGATGGGGCTGCCGGGACAGGGAGCACTTGGAGCCTGCAGCTCAGGAGCAGGGAAGCACAGGGCGAGGAAGGTGCCCAGCAGGAGGAGGGAAGCAGGCTGAAGGAAAATCCAGAAATGATTAAGTGATTCATTGCAATACTGGAGAGGAAGCCCAGCAGCTTCCCCAAGAGCTCTCTAAGCAGCCAGGCAGGATTGCACCCAAGTGTGCCCAGGAACAGGGGTGACGGCAGTGTGGGGCACTGGGGCTGCAAGTCAGCCCTTGGGTGTGAGGCGGCCAGGGAGCTGAGGCAAGCCAGCTGTGCTGACCCATGCGAAACAAGATGGAAATACAAGGCGATGTAGCGTAATGCCAGTGGGACCCACGAAACAAGCTGCTAATGGGCTCCCCGCTGTGAGCGCAGCCCAGCTGCGGGCAATGGCGATGCCAGCTGCCTGCATTTTTCTTTTGCCATTGAAGATGGAGGGGAGACCAGCACCTCCACAGAGACAAACTTAACTGGAGACCTAGCAACATGGCCCAGCTTTGGGGCAGTGCAGGAGGAGCTGGCACATGCCCCAAGCACACTGGGCTTCCAGGCAGCACGCTGGGGTGCACTTATCCCCTTTCCTGGCACCCCATGGGCAGCTTGTGCTGCAGCAGCCCCGTTCCACGGGCAGATGTGCTTATGGAGAGGAGCCATGTTAGTTCCCCAAACGTCAGTGCTTGTGTGATAGATTTAGTCCTAAGGGACAGATATTTGGCAAGAGGGCATGTGTACCTGTGTGTGGGTATGGAAAGCGAGGGCACATGCCAGTACGCTGCTTGGATTGCCTAAATGCTGGAATTTTTTCAGCAGTGGGGCCATGAACACCTGCTCCTTCTGCACATCAGGGCTCTAACATACAGGATCATTAGCTCAGGTTCCTGATGGGCTGGGTTCAGAGGTGCTCAGCCAGCCACTCTCCTGCCCAGTTTAGGGGTGGGCAGCCAGGTGGGTTTGCACCCACCAGCATCTGGCTCTGGAGCTTTAGTTTGGCTCCAGCTAAGCTGCAATAACCTGCTGCCCTGGCTGTGCAACACCTCTGTGCAGGGAAGCTGCTCCCCTTCCCCAAGATGTGAGCTTCGGCACCCCACTGTCCTGGGCATGGTGGCTGCCTGGGCATATCCCATCTGGGCATAGCATTTGTGCCTTGAATGCCAGGCAGGCACCCGTGGGAAGCGTTCCCAAACCCACACTCCCTCCACGGATCCCACAGTGCTTATCTCCTCCCTCAAAGGACAAGGAAGCCGTGGGGTGCCCTCCCCTCCCCACTGGGAGCAAGGTCGCGCGGTGGCACCAATGACAATGGGGGATTGTCCTGGCACTGACGCCCTGGCGGCTGCCCCATGCTGAAAGCAAACAGGGAACAAAGGCAGTGCTATGGGGGAGCACTGGGACCCCTCCCGCTTGTTTGCCTTGGATGTGGCAGGTCCAGGGGGGTCTTGCTCCTCCTGGCCAGCACTGCTCCTTGAACCTCACTGGGACCCACAGCAGCAGGGTGCTGGGCCAAACACACCTTTTTCATTTTTATTTTTGGCCACCTGAGAAGTGGCATGGCAGGTGCCCGGACTGGGGCATGGTGAATGGCCCCATTCCTGGGGGCCTGCGGGTCCCAGGATGCGGCAGGGCCTGGCAGGCTCCCTGCCACAGCTCCGGCCCCTCGAGCTTTGGGAAGCTGCGCTGGGGAAGCCTGGGGAGGGGAAGGGAGGAGAGAAAGAGCCCTTGTGCCACACAACCCCAGGCCTTGTACCCAGGCTCAGCGGCTGCTGGAGCCAAACGATAGGCTGCAGACAGGAGGAGGAGGCAGAGTGCCGGCAGCCCCTGTCACCTCTGGGAGCAGAGCACCCCTGATGCCCTGGGGGGTATGCTGGTAAGTATTAGTTCTGGTGTATCAATAGGGAAACTGAGGCATGAGGAGTGCCTCTGTTTTCCCACGGCTCCCGGCGTACAAGTGGCACGAGCTGTGGCAGGTCTCAGCACCCCGCCTGGACCTCCCAGCTCCCACCAGCCCCGGGCAGGAACTCTCATCTCTCCAGCCTGTGTGGCGAGGGCTTGGGTGGGACCAGCCATGGGGATGGCACCTGTCCCCACAGACAGCGCATGAGCATACAGGGACATAAAATCACTTTGGGAAAGAAAACACCGTTCCCGCCGTGCCGAGGCATCCTCCCCCGGCAGCTCCCATGGCCGGCATGGCCACACAGGGGCCACCCGACCAGACCAGCACCAGAGGAAAGTTTCAGGGGCCTCTGCTCTGGGACAGGGTCCACAGAGCCACCAGCAACAGCTCTCCGGGTGTCCGCCACCCTCACCCCATACTCACCCATTGTGCTGGACTTGGTCAACTCCTCCGACCACCCGCTCGGCTGCTTTGGTGCTGTCTGCTGGAGCCCTCGCCTGCCTGGCGGTCCCTCGCCCTGTATTTCCCCCTCTGGGGGCCTGTCCCGCTCTCCAGCAAAGAAAAGGGCTCTCTGAGTGACAGCCACCCCCCTTAAAGGGACAGGACCCCGCCCCTCCCCCTCGACCCCCCCAGCAGCACCCCTTGGCTGCCAGCTCCTGGGTGCCTGGCAGCTGCGTGGGCAGAGCCTCCCCACAGCCCCGCTCAGGGCTTTTGGGGGAAAAGGCTTCTGCAAAAGAAAGAGAGTGGGGAGGCTTCATGGGGTGTCCCCTCATCAGTGGCTCCGGGCACCCCTGGCCCCGCCAGGCTGTGTTTGCCCTGGGCTGCCCACTGTGGCAGTGTGGGAGACTGCCCCACGGTTGGGGGTGCCCCTCTGACACCTCCCTGACACCCCAGCACCTGCCAGCGGGGTACAGGGTCCCCTGTCCCAGGGACCTGCTTTCAGCCTTGGGGGCTCCAAACTGGGAGTTTTACCCCTTTTAATAGGAATCCTGAGACCACTTTCCCAGGCCCCTTGGCCCCCGTGGGGGAACAGCGCTCAGGTGGGCACAGCCATGGGGTCCCCAAGTGACAGGTACGGCTCCAGGGCTGCAGCAGATGGAGCCAGCCCCCTTGGGTGGTCCTGCTCCCATGGGTACCCCAGCCCCCTTGGATGCCCCATGTCCCATGGCTGCCACAGCTCCCATGGGTGCCCCCAGCTCGCCTGGGTGCTGCGGCTGCAGAGCCAGCACAGCACCAGGGAAGCCTGCAGAGGGCAACCGGCCCCTTCCCGGTGGGCACGGGCTGGACAAAGCGCTGCTGTGTCCCTCAATGCCCCGCTTTGTGCCAGGCAGTGAGGTGGCAGGGCCTGGCTGTCCCTGGGGCTGGGGACGCTGGTGGGCTGGGGGGTCTCTGGGCTGTGGCAGGCCAGGAGCAGGGCGGGCCACCTTGTGGGGACCCCTGCCCCTTCCTTGCCCACCCTGACAGCCACCCCTTGGCTTGCCCACAGGTGGGCTGTGGGGGAAACACCACTTGTGCTTCATGGTGGCCATCTGCACCCCACATCTGTGGGACCCAGCTCCTCACCCCCCCCAGCACCAGTCCCTGCCTTAGTTTCCCACTGCAAGGCAGGGTGGCAGAGAACTACCCTACAGCCACTGGAAACCAGCAGGGCCCAGCCTGCAGCGCAGGGGGACCTCTGGCCACCAGGAGGAAAAAATATGACACAACACCCCCCCCTAAATATAACATATAAAATATAACATAATATATTAAAAAAAAAAATTACATAGGGGAAAAAAAATATAAGTTCTTCTTTTTCTTTCCATAGAAAGCCCAGTCTTGCTGACTCTGCAGTTTCGGAACACCCTGAAGGGAAGCAGCAGCTTGACACCATTGGGGAAAAGGTGGGAAGCTAAGAGGGACTGTGATTTCTACACAAAATGGCTTAAAATTCTTGGTGAATGGCCACTCTGTCAGCAAGTATTTCCCTCCTGGGATGGAAACCCCTCAGTGCTGCTGCTAGCATCACCCACTGGCTGTAGGGACCAGCCCATCTCCCAGCAGTGCTCCCGCGAGTGCTCCAGAGCAGAGCTGCAACACAGGGAGATGGGAAAAGGGGAAAATCCCTTCCCTGGATTTCTAAGGCTTAAGGTAGAAGAAAGCATGCAGGAAAGTAGTTGGAATTGCCTTTCCTCTGTCAGCGTGGCAGGTACCACGCACTGAGCAGCTGGGTGGGCAGCCAACAGCGGACCCCGAACACTGCACCATCTGCCTGTGCTGGGGGGGGCAGAGGCTCAGGGGTATGTGTGGCCACAGGGATGCTGAAAAGGCTTTCTTGCATGTCGCTCCCTTTACATTTCAGTTGGAAAGGCTGAGAGCCTCTCCTGCAAATCCTCAGTTTGTAACTGCATGCTTTCGCACACTTGGAGCAATCCTGCAGCTCAGCCCCTTCCTGGATGAGGCCCCCAGGGCAGCGTGCGGCTGCAGGGAGCCTGCCAGCCAGCATAAAAGCTTCCTTGTCAGCTTGTCCCTGCCAGAGAAAATGCTGCTATTTCTCAGGCGTGGAAGGGAAGACGCATCCCTGTTTGCCAGCCAGGAGAGGGCCATGCCAGGCTGGTAAAAATAAACATGCTTATAAATCAATCCAGATAACCTTGCAATGTGTTCTGACCCTTTGCTGTGCTGACCCTGTGCTGCAGGCTGGGCCCTGCTGGTTTCCAGTGGCTGTAGGGGTCATGGGTTATTTCCAAAGGGATGTTGCAAGGCTGTCACCCTCCCATGGCCATTACGAGGTGACCGTAGCTGGGTAACATCACAAACTGGAAGTGGCCAATTATGTCCAAAACCACCACCCACAAGGCAATTAAGGACTTAGCTATCTGCACTCATTAACAGAGGCTGGGACTACCATGCTGCCCCTTGTGAAGTGTGCTGGGGGCTAGACTCGGAGAAGGCTTTCCTTCCCCAGCCACCCACAATCTGCACTAAGACACTGGGACAGGCTGCACCATAATGAAGTATCTGGAGGAAAACACACACATATATCTCTAAATATACTCCCTGCATGGTAAGGCCTCTCTAGGATGTTTGTGGGTTTTTTCTCTTCCATCCTTGATGCTTCACAGCTGCATCTCAGACTCAAGCTTTCCCTGGGCCATGGGGAAGGCAAATTTGGGGCTGGAGGGACAAGCAGGTGACAGCAATGGCAAAGGAAGAGCCACACAGGCACCGCTGATCTGCACTGCTCCACCACATTAGCACAAAGAAGCAAGATGGAAAAGCAAGCAGGAGTATATGGGGCAGAAGACCAAAGCATCATCCCTGTCCCTGTCCCCATATGCACCTCACCCATAATCACTGCAGACAGCCTGTCACACTTGCTCCCATCACACTGATGGCATGGGACAGCCTCCTGCTTGCCCTGGCCCCCTGGCACACACTGGGCACGCAGGCAGCCCTCCCCAGGGTGAGCCAGAAGGCAGCAGGGAGGCCAGTCGCAGTGGGGGCTGGCTGGGAGAAGGTTTCCTGCCCGCTTCTGGCTGCTGCAGCCCCACAGTTTCAGGGAGGATTTCCCCCCACCCACCCAGTTGATTTCTTTGCTTATGTCCCCACATGGTGGCCAAAATCACATGCTTCCATGGGTGCTGATCCTGCAAAACACAGAAAGCCCCTCCACCCTGCAGCCTCCAAATTGAAGGCACAGCCCTGGTACTCCCAAGAGGAGCCAGTGACGGCGCATGCAGCGCCCTTATCCATTATAGATGGGGCAGAGGGAGAAATCTGGGTGTATCTTGTCACAGCTGAGAACCTTGCTGCTATTTTTAGGCAGCTGCTTCCCCGACCAGGCTGAATTTCTCATTATCTGCTGCTGATTTTAACTGTCCTTCTTCACCTGCCTTGCTGCCTCAGTTCATCCATCAGCAGGGTAAAAACACCCCAGCCGGGGAGCCTGAGAGGTGTCCTGCTATCAGGTGCCCCAGAGCAGCTCTGCAGCCAGGGCAAGCCAGGCAGCTGCTTGCAGCAGCCAGGGATGCCCAGGGTTTTCCTGCTGTGCAAAATCTCCTGCTCTCCCAGGCAGCCCCATGCAGGCAGAGAGGAGATGGCAACCACGGGAAGGTCATGGTGGCACTGGCAGCATCTGTCCAGCTGCCTCCTCCCATCAGTGCCAAGGATGCCCACTGGAGCTGGCCCTGCTCACCGCTGCCTGGGCCTGGCTGCACTCGCTGTCCTATTTGTATTCCTGGGTTGCTGCAAGGCTGCAAAATGTGCTAATAAAAATTAAATTGGAAACAAAAAAAAAAAAGAAGCTGGCAGCTGCTGGCAGAGGACAGGGGAGGCACACTGAAGGACGGATGGATAGGCCAGTGTTGTGGGATGAGAGAGGAAGGGCAGGGGCTGTTCAAGAGAGGAGTGGGCTAAAACCCTCACCGGGCTTAGCCAAGGGCTGGGCAAAGGGTACCAGCCTCGGGCGTGGGCAGCAGCAGGATCCTGCACCCTGAGCCTCCCAGGGATGCTCTCAGGACACCCCAGCAAACAGGGCCTCAGGCAGTGCAACTAAGCCCTGCCAGATAACCTGGGGCAGATCCCTCCTCCCTGGCACCAGTGCCCATCTCCTGCCTGCATCAGCTGCCGGACTTTATCTGGGACCCCAGTGGCACCCACGGAGGTGCTGGGCAGCTGAGATTACACCTGAGCTGAGTTCACCTCCCCACCTAGTCGCCCTTGGGAGAAGATGAGCAGATGACCGTGCCTCCTTTTTGGTGAGCCTGGCTGATGTTTTTCCCTGCAGGAGCCAAGTTTTAAATTTCTTAAATTTAAATTTTTGTAACTTAAATTTTTTAAATACCAAGTTTTAAGATTTGGAAGGTCTTCTTCCATGCCTGGGCTCACTGGTGTAGGAGGAGCTGTGAGCCTGGAGGGCAGAGGGGACCACCAGCCCCCCAGGCGTGCTTGGGGCAGGGTGTCTGGCACCCCAGAGGTGATGCATGCAGGAGCGCTGCTGCTGCCTTGCTGTCCCCAGATCTTTCACAGGCTGTGAAGCCCAGGGTGGCAGGGCCACACAGTGCACGTGTGCAGGCACGGCTGCCTGTGCCCGGGGGGGAATCAGGGGTACAAGCAGCTGCTGGCAGCACAACCCAGGGTCCAGCTGATGTGAGAGGCAGCCTAGGGCCCAGAGGGCTTGCTGGCTGCTCGCTGCTCCCTTTACCCACCAAATAGCCCCGTTATTTACTGCAGAAATTGGGGGTAATATGCTGGTCCAAACTGCTTTCTTATTCTGGTTTCTAATTTCCCCCCAAAATTCTTACCAAGCTCCTCACCCAGTGCAGTGAGTCCCCTGGGTTAATTATAGGTTTGGGGAGAAGATTTTTTTTTTTTCCCCTGGCTGATTTTCCAGCAGATTTGCCTTTCACGTCCACTGCCTTTCTCCTTGATTTGCTTCCTAAAGGAGGGTAAACAGACGCCTCACGCTGATGTTCTCTGGGCTGTTCATTACTGTCTTGCTCTGCCATTTGTGGGGTCGTATTCTTGAACTGTTCTCATTTACCTTTCAGAAAATCTTGGAAGCGAAAGACAAATGTCATTCTGCCTCCTTGGAGCCGATGATGTCTGACAAGAGCAAATACAGCCCAGGATCACTCTGTTTCTATTTGCCCCTGCGAAGCCAGAGTGGGGTCTGTAAAGGGAGGGTGAAGGCAGGACCAGGGACAGGCTTAGCTCTAGGGCACCCTCATTTATTTCCTGCCGCCCATGGGACCCATTGTGGAAGTTTCGGGTGAATTTGCATGCCTCCAAAGAGCCAAGGAGGTGCTAACTTGGCCATGGTTTCCCTGAGCCCAGAGGAGGGACAGTGATGCTGAGGGAGGTCCTGGGTTAGCCAGCACAGTCCTGAGCAGCGGAGGTTGTGTCTGTGGTGTTTTGTCTTGGATTTCTACCCAGAGAGGGAGCTTTTCCCTGTATTTCCCTCCAGAGCCCAGGAAGATTCTTATCCTCTTGCTCACCCCTATGCCAGCTCCAGGCCCAACTCACCCATGCGTGCCAGGGGTGATGCCCGTCCCAGGGACCAGGGGACAGGGTCTGACCTGGCCGCTCCGACCCTGTCCCTGGACTGGCAGGACCCTTCCCAGAGCCAGCAGGTGCCAGCTGTGGTGGGGCTTTCCCGAAGGAAGAGTAAGTGAGCGCTGGGGAGGTCACCACTCCGTGGGGCAGCAAAAGGACAGCAGTGAGAGCCCCCCGGGTGGCATTACTGCCACAGCACCTTGGGCACACTGTGCCATTTCCTGGATAGCAAACCCAATGGTAGGATGACAGAGATGCAGACACTTCCTACCTGGCACCCACTGTCTCTCCCCAGAGTCACAGATGCAGGTGGCTCTCGGAGACCTGGGTGGAGAGCAGCAGCCACACAACCCTCCTGCATCCCCTGCAGCTGGGCCAGGTGGAAACAACCCACGAATGCCATGCAGGCTCCTCTGCCGGGGTCGCTCTGGGGACGAGGGACTCATTTGCTGCTCCAGTTGTTACATTTACTTAGGTAATGCTGCTGTGCAGCCCCTCTGTGCCAGCAGCTGCACAGGGAGAATCAACCTTGCTCCCTGGGGATGGCAAGGTGATGGCATGGGGACTGATGAGATGCCTTTGCCAGGGTGCCACTTGCATCAAGGACCCCAGGACAGCCACCCCAGAGCCCATAACAGCATGGGAGGAAGAGGATGGAGTGGGGGAGCAAACCCAGGGTTACACTAGGCTTCTTACGGCACCATCCTCTGCAGCCACATAGGGTGGCACCCAGCATGATGTCCCTCCGCAAGCCATGGCTTCGTGGGCACTGTGACACCCACCAGCTCCATGGGACGCAGGTGCCATCATGGCAGCCCTGCACCCTGACTGCCGCAGCCAAGATTCCCCCAGGAAGCAGCTGCTGCCTGAGCCACTGCTGTTTGCATTTGTGCATCAGCAGGGGGATTTGCCATCTAATTAAACAAATCCTTCATCTCCACCACGCTGGCCGTGCCGGGGGGGGGGGTGTGTGGGGGGGAGGGGGAGCAGCAGGGGAGCACAGGGCAGGGGGGCTGATTTCGTATTCCTTCTCCCTCCTGCTTGCCACTTAATGCCACAGATGTGTAACGCTTTGTTTTCCAAACTTGTCCCTCCTGGGGGTCTCTAGTGGAAAAAAACAATCCTATCCAACTAGGCTGAGGCAGGCAGCCTGTGGTTAACACCCTGCAACGCTACCACGCATTTTGCTCCCAGTGATCTCCTGCTTTCATGCTTGGAGACCGCCAGGGCCAAGGGCAGGAGAGCCGCGGAGGCGAGAACAGCAAACAGAGCTCATCAAACTCTGCAAGCACTCCTGCTGCAGCAAGGGATGCACATCACCATGGCAACCGTGGCCAAGGATGCACAGAGCTGGGTACCCCAAAGTGGGGAGGAGACTCGGGGACCACGCTGACCCTGTCCCATATCCCCCACCTGCCTTTGCTGACACAACACCCCTTAGCCCAGCACTGGCCAAGGCATTGATTTTGCACAGCAGCTCCTCTCCTCCCCAGGCTCAGGCAGGGAGAAGAGCTGCGGGACAGAGCTGGGGGAGGCAGAGGTTACGGTCTGGGGAGTCTTGCAGTGTCAAAATCCAATAGATTTTCCCCAGGGTAATTGGAAATGCTGGAAACAACTGCAGCAGGGGTTAGGCTACTGCTGCAGCTCCCGGCAGCCCATCAGCAGATCCCAACCCCATCCGATCGCCATCCTCGCCAAGCAGGGCCATTTCTGGGAGCAGAGATGGGAGCATCCTCAGCCAAGAGAGAGCTCTGCTGCAGTCCAAGCTTCCCCCTTGTAATTCCCCTCCTGCATGCCCAGCCTCAGGAGGGAACCAGCCCACACCATGGGGCAATTTGGGGACAAGGCAGGCAGCAAAGGGGTGACCCATGGTAAAAGAGAAGGGACACAAAGATGGGAAAGGGCCAGGTCACCCTTGGGGAGCAAGGCACCCACTGAGGGTTTTGGAATCTGTGCCAGGCTTTGCTGCTGGCCCCAAGAGTCTTGCTTGACACTTATCTAAATTAAATCTCCCCGTTCAGCATGTCCAGCTTGTCAAGGTCACGGGATCAGCCGCTACCGTTGCTCCAGCCTTCCCTCTGCCTCCATTTCCCTCTGCATGTGCTCTATCTGCAAATACGATCCACGTAGTTCACCTAAAGCAGAGCACCATCTGTGGCAGGAAGCACAAGGTCCACTACCCCTGGATGGGAAAAGGCAAGTTAGGATGATCTAGGCTTAGTTAGGACCTGTCTTCAGGCCAGGGTGGCAGCCCCCTGCTCATATGTGATGGGGCAACGTACACAAAGTATTTCCTTGAAAACCTGCCATAAAATATCAGAAATATGTTAGACACATGAGGATAAGTGCCGTTAGATGAGGGTGGGTATTGAAGAACAAGTGTTACACTCTCTTTTCTTTGATAGCTTTCAGGAGAGCAACATCTGAAACACCCTCCAACCTGCATGACCAACTTGACAGAGTGCAGAAGAGCTCTCCAAGGCAGCACTGAGCTGGAGCTGCACAGCCACTGGCAGTGTGGCTTCTGCAACATGGCCTGCCCCTTCCTCGGCCACGCGGCTGGCTCCCACCCAGCACAGCATCTGGCCCCAACGTCAGCCACGCTCTGCCCATGTGGCCTCCATCACAGCGGTTCCCAGGATGACATGACATACCCCAAGGCTGCACAATGGCACAGGCGACTGAATCCCTATGGATCATCCTGAAAAGTCCCACCATGGACGCAGATGTGGGCCCAGGGCCAGATCCTGCATTTCTCATTGCCCGGCTCTGAGTGATCTGCTTGTGACAGCAGAGTGGCGCAGGGCTGAGTTGCCCCCATGGCAAGGAGGGTAGTGAAGGTGGATGGGGCTGGCCCAGCCACATCCTGCCGTGCTGGGACTGCCTCCAAGCCTGGGAGAGGCTTGTCAGCCCTGTCCCCTCCAGCCACCCACTCAAGTGTCCCAAACTCAGCTCCCCAGCAGCTCAGACACACCGAGACAGGTGAGGTCCCTTGGCCTGGTGCCGCCCACCACCCCAGCTGTACCCCCCATTTCCTTAGCACATGCAGCAGCCCCACAGCCACAGCGATGGGCTGAGCTCCTCAGGCCTCGCTGCCACTCACTGGGGAAATGAGGCTTGCTGCAGCATCCCACCCCCAAGCTGGTCCCCAGATGGGCCAGACACACCCTGAGGAGCTGGTATGACCCTCCAGAATCAGCAAAGGACCCATTGCTGGGGTGAAACACAGCTCAGAGACATCACTGAGGACTCTCTCCCCACATGGTGTTTTGGGGACTACTGGCTGAGCGGTTGCATCCGGTACAGCCCTGGAGAGAGGTGCCAGGTCACCTCAGAGGAGGAGGAGAAAATAGGTGACCTCTGCATTTGGCTGCTCAGGGAGCAGGAGGGTCAGCCCCATGGCTGCTCCAGGGCCACCCCAGCCCCACCGGCTGGCTGCCCTTGGCCGGTTCCGCAGCCACTGCACGCAGAACCCGCCCCATGCCGCGCCGCACCAACAGCAGGGGTATTTTTAGCCTGGAAAAGTGCCACAAAATCATAGAGTGACATTAGCTGGAGTTGGGACCAATGTCTTGGTTCACCTTGCAATATCCTCTGGGTCACCCTGCCCAGCTCAGCGAGGCACTGGGTCCCACTGGCACTGCTGCATAAGCACCACGCACCTACTGGGCTCCCCAGCACTGCTGCCATCCTGTCCCCTCCTCCCATGCCACAGTGCCACCTTTCCCTAGGAGCAGCCCCAAATCCCCCCAGCACCCCATGACCTTCCTGGGCCACTGGAGGGGATGTCCTGCCAGCAGCTACACCCAAACCCAGTGTCCGCTTGCTTTGCTGAGGTGTGGTAGGAGTTCAGGCTCTCTGCCTGTGCTCTGATGCCAGCAGGGCCCCAGTCTCCCCACCAAAACAGCACCACAGTTATTCATCCCCTAGCCATGCATTTATTGCCCTGAGATGATTTTTGCTCCTGCTGGGAAAGGAAAGCACCTTCAGCCCATTATACAGCTTCTCCGGGGAAAGATGGGGACCAGCACAACACTGGGGAACTAGATGAATGTGCCATTAAATGAGAATGAAGCACCCAATCTGGGTGCACACTGGGTGGCCAGGGAGAGCCTCAGGCTGGCAGCAATGAATGTGTCTTCCTGGCATTAATTTCACACCTGATTAGACGCCTCAAAATGTTTGCTTTGGGGGAGCCTGCCACCATGTCCACCCCGGGGCGGAGGGGCTGTCCTCTCCCTGAATGCAAGCATGCAGGTTTTCCTATTTGTTTTGCTGCTTTCCTTAGAAACAGCGATGAGACTGTGTCTGCTTTCCCTTGCTTTCACTGCTCAGAGGATTAAAAAATGGAAAGGGGAGCTTACATAGCCCTAAACTGAAGACACAGAGGCCTTGAATCTTTCACAAGGAGCACTTTGCTCCCCAGTGCTCATTAAGCTTTTAAGCAATCGGTACAGAGCAGAAGCTCATGGCAGTGCTTGCACACTGGCTGGCTGGCAGAGCCCTCTGCATTCAGCATCTCTGTTTCACGCCTTGGTTTCTGCAAAAAAATCCCAGTCCTAGGGCAAAAGAGAGAGGAGGATGTCTGGAGTCAGCTGCGTTGGCTGGGAGTCTTGGAGAGGGGAAGGAAGGCAGGAGGGAATTAGGAGACAGGGGATGGAGGTGCGTGCTATGTGGTGCTCTCTAATTAAAATAAGCAGAGTCTCCTAGAGCATCTGCCTCTGCCTCTGATTAATTGCAGTTGTTATCCTGTCTTTGGCGGGAGGCTGGCCCATGTCCTGGACCATCACTGGGGCTGGGACTGCAAGATGCAGAGCATGCGACACCCCCCAAAATGGGAGCTGCCTCTAAGCTGCTATCAAACCCACTCCGGAGTCCCCCCACCCTCCAAGCCTGCTGGAGGGGAGCTGGAGCAGGTTGCTTACAGCTCACCACAAACCTGTGCCCAGCTGAAGCTTCTACCCCTCCTGGTGCTGCAGGATCTCCTGGCTCTGGGGCAAAGGTGAAGATCCAAGCTGACTCTGAAGGACCGACCAAGGAGCAGCGTGGGCAGCAGCATCCTGGTCCCCAGCCCCCCTCCCCCCCACCCCCCGAGTGGGGCTGCCAGCCCAGGGGGCCTTTGTGGCCCTATGCGAAGAGCAAAGCACGCTCCTTCACCTGCTGCCCTCCCTCCTGCTCCCCCCACAACATGAACAGCACAAAATTGATCTTACAGGCAACTGTTCATCCTCAAATTGAGCTTAAGCACCTCAATCTGGAAAAAAACCAAACCTGTTTTCAAAGGGTTGAATCACTCAGCCCTTCAGAATTGTGTTGTCTGCAAATGCACTACAGGGTTTATCAGGTGGGATTAAATATATAGATGTGGCAACGCAGGGGCTGAGCAGCAGAGAGGGGTCAGGATCCAGGCAGTGTGGATTAGCACAGCCCTCCTCCAGGCTCTGGATCCAGGCAGATTTGCAGCAGGTAACAGTCCAGTCCCAGGGGAACAGTTTGATGTGGGCTCAGAGATAGCAGAGGGAAAGGGAAAAAAGATACCATGCTTTTGTCCCTGTCTTAGGGACCCCAGCCTCTGCTGCCTGCATCTCTCTTTATTAGCAGAGTCTGGCGCCCTGGTGAGGATGGCTTCAGGGCAGGGACAGAGGGATTCCCAGAGAGGGTCATGCCAATGCCAGCCCTGGGGACTGCACCAGGCTGGCAGCAGTTGCCCACGGCCTGGGTCCTTGGCCCCCCGGTCTTGCTGTCCCCGGGGAGAGCAGCTGCAGGGCAGCCTGGAGGTAGGTGTCTGCCTCCGGGAGCCCATTGCCAGCAGCTGCCTGCTGGCTGGCATCTTTGCTGTTTACAGAAAAAACACCTCATGCTCTGATTTGAGGAACATGGGGAAGAAGCCTATTCTAGTCACTTCCAAAAATCCCCGTCCGGGATGTGGCGCAGTGCCTGGGGTCCCCCAGGCACAGGCAGGCTCTGCTTTTGCAGCTCCTGCTCCATCCCCCTGAACTGGCCAGCAACAAATCAGTGCTGCCTTCGCCTTCCCGATGGGATGCTCGCTGCCTTCATTTTCTCAGAGCTTATTTTCAGCACCGCTTTGCTCCTCGCAGTGCTGGTTGCCTGCAGAGCTGCAAGGCGGGCAGGAGGGCTATGGCTGCACCATTCCCTGCAGCCCTACCCATCAGGGAGCTGCGTTGCCGCATTGGCTTCACCGGCCTCTCCAAGGGCCTCATTAGCTTGGCCCTGGTGCCCTGCTGACCACAGCACACGTGGCTGAGGCTTGTAGCTGGTTATGTTGAGAGTCCATGCTCATGGCCACCTGCAGAACCAGCTCCACAGCCATTCCAACCATCCCCAGGCCCCTTGGCAGATGCAGGCATGGATGCAGGCACGGATGCAGGCACAACACACGGGTGCCTCGGTTTCCCCAGAGGGTGGAGAGGATGTCGCTGGCTCCCCTCCTCCTGACAGTGTCAGGTCCACTTAACTCGGACAGTCCCTGGAAGAGGAGCTGTCACACAGTGTGTGTTTACGCTGTGCCCTGGGGCTCCAGATCCTGCCTTGCGCCTCTCAGCACCGCGGCCCCGTAAACATTAATGGCAATGGTAATCGGAGGAGACTTCTCCCAGCTCCTGGTGCTGGGAGAGCCAATAAGTGGGGACAAGGACTCCTGCACGCTGCCTTGCAGCTAAGTGCCTGCTGCCTTCAGCCCGCTGTTCTCTCCCTGGCACTGGACAAGGCATCCCAGGCTTGGTTTCACACAGCCAGCCCTCACTCATGCTGCCTCCCTACAGCAAACTCAGCACGGAGCTCTCAAAATCCTGTGCTGGCTTTCTGCCGAGGAGAAGGCGGCGCAGACCCAAGCCCCTCACTTGCCCTGGGGAGAGCAGGCATGGGGGTTACCACGCTCTCGTCCTGCTCCGCTGAGATTCTCCTCTTCCGGCGCCTGCAGCAATGGCTTCATATAGCAGCTTCTAGCCATTACCAAACTGTAATTAATACAAATAAACGAGATGAGCTAGCCACAGTAGGGTGAATGGAAACCTGAATGACATATCCGCTGGGATTCATTTATTCTGCGCTTTTCTCTTTTTTTAATACTACTTGCTTCCTCACAAATTAATCACAGATTGCCTAGGACTAGAGGCAACTCTGCAGCTTGGCCGGGTGGCCCAAGGGGACAGGGCAGAGGCAGCCCGGCAGCCCAAGTCTCAGCCCTGCCTGTGCTGCCCTGGTTAACAAGCAGCTCTGCCTTGGTTTCCCGCTCCCCGGCAGCCACTGCAGCTGCCCGTATCACGCAGACGTGACTGTCCATCTTGTCTTCTCCTAGGAGTTTACCGGCACCTACGGAGGGACAGGCTTGCCCATCTGCTGAGCCTCTGGAAAAGGCAAGCACAGGGGTCCCAGCAGGAGGGGTCTTTGCCCCAGCCTGCCTGCGGGCCGGCCCTGACCTGCGGCCCCGGACAGGCACCGCCAGGCCAGGCAGAGGGAGGAAGGAGCCCGGCCGCTCCCAGCCGCTCCCTCCCACTCAGACGGGCAGTACCTCCAGGGCATCCCTCAGCCCCTGCACACTCCTCGATCCCAGCACATCCCTCGCCCCCGGAGCATCCCTCAGCCCTGCTCGTCCTTTGATCCCAGCACAGCCGTCAGCCCTGCCGCATCCCTAAGCCCCGGCGCATCCCTCGATCCCAGGGCATCCCCCAGCCCCGGCGCGCCCCGGGACCCTCGCAAACCCCGCAGAGAGCCACCTCCCTCCCCGCCACCGGGGCAGGGCCCTGCCGCCCCGCGCCGAGGAGCCCCTCGCGGGGGACGTGGGCTCCGGGACAGCCCCGACGGGGCGGCAGAGGTCCCCGAGGCGCCGGGGAGGAGGCGGGCACGGCGGCGGGGAGCCCCCCGCCGCCGTGCCCGCCTCCTCCCCGCCGCGGCGGGCGAGGCTCCGCCCGGCTCCCGGGGCCCGCAGCCGGCCGGCGCCCACCCCGCGGCGGGCTCCCGCTCGCCCGGACTATGAAGAGCGGGACCGGGCGGGGGGCGGCGGCAGCGGCGGCGGCGGCCCCCGTGCGACGGGAGCGGGAGCGGGAGCGGGAGCGGGGGCGCCGCCGGCGCCGGCCGGGTCATGCCCGTGCGCCCGGGGCGGCGGGGCTGCGGGCTGCGGCGCGATGGGCGCGCTCCGGGCCGGCGCCCTCGCCTTCCTCCTCCTCCTCGGCTGCCTCCTGCCCCGGCGCGGCCCGCTCAGGTGAGCGCACGGCGCGGGTGTTCGGCGCTGCGCGTCCGGCGGGGCAGCCCCCACTCGCGGGCCGTGGGGCTGCGGGGGCCGCTGCTCTCCGCACCGCTCCCCCGGCACCCCCTCCTCCGGCACCCGGACCCCCATCCCCCGGGAGCCGCAATTCTTCCCCTCTGGGTCCCAGGCATCAACCCCTCTCGGAGGTGGATCTCTCCTGCAGGACCCGGGCACCCCGGTCCCAGACCCGGAGGACCCCCGGGACCCCCACCCCCGACCCGGACCTCTCTCCAGGGGCTGCTCCCTCCAGCCAGAACCCTCCCAGCTCCACACCAGACCTCCCTAGAGGCTGCCGGAGCTCCCCCCAAATCTGGCCTCACCCCCTGTTCCCTGGGACCCTGACCCAGCACCGCGGGGATCCACCAGACCCTCTCCCTCCAGCCCCAGCTGCACACAGCCAGGTTCTGCCTGTCCCCAGCAGCCCCTACCCCAGTGCTGGGTCCCTGATGGTCTCCCTGGCCCCAGGCCAGCTGGGGACCCTTGCCACAGTGGGAGAAGGGGCGACCTGAGCCAGGTCATGGCCCAGGCAGCTCCTTCTCCAGTGCTGCAAAGCCCCTGTGATGCCCAGACCCTCTTCTGGCTCAGGGTGTTTGGGGGGGGGGCTTAGGACTGTCCCTGACCCAGCCCCTGGGGTCATCCAGGCCAGTGGGTGTCCCAGGTCCCATGGGTGCCGGAAGAACTCTTGGCCCACTTGGGTAGAAAATCCAAAGCCCCCAGGTCCTTTTTTCCCTCTCCAGCCACCTTGGATGCTATCTGGGACAAGGTGGGATGCAGGGGAGAGTGGGCAAGGCAGGGAGGGGTTGGGTGTCTGCAGTGCCCCTGGGCTGAGCCTGCTCCCTGCCCCCACTCTCCCTCCCATCACTCGGCCAGTACGGCTGGAGCAGCGCAGCGGGGAACCACAGCATTTTTGGTGGGGAGGGGGGAAATCGTATCAAAATGTCATTGCTTCACATGAGGAAACTGCTTGTCTTGGGGTGGCATTTTTAGGCAGATGTGAGCATTTTCCAGCCCCACCATCCCCTCGCTCCACAGAGGTGCTGAGCTCCAGGGCTCCGCAGTGTCCCTGCCAGGTTAGTGGCAGAGTCCCCCGGGACAGGCAGTGCCCGAACTCGGGAGCTGCAGCCAAACCTTGAGAAGAGCCAGGACCCAGGGGCTGTGTGCCAGCATGGCCCTGCCAGGGATGCCGCTGGAGGTGGCTGCACCCAGGGCATTTCTGCATGCTCTGCGGTCTCCAAGGTCCAAGCATTGCTGGGTCTACAGATCCGCTGCTGCTCAGCAAGGTAGCTGAGCCTCTTCAAGGAGCTAGCTGCCACTGCACCAAGGGACCCTTCCTCCCACATGCTCCAGGGAAGAACCCTCATCCTCCTCTCCAGCAGAGGAGGACATGGTTCACAGCTATGTGGCAGGCAGAGGCCTGACTTAACTCCTTGTTGCCCTGGCCTCTCGCAGCCCTCCTCCCAAAGCTGCACCTTTCTAATGCAGCTCCTGGAAGGGGAATTTCTCCAAGCCTTTTGCTCTTGGCCAGGAGCAGTCTTGGGTACTCTCTGCTGCCCATCTCCAATTAAAGGAAAACCTGCTCGGCTGGATCATTTTGGGGTGGCCATTGTGGCCATTTCTAGCTGGCAAGGATGCACATAAGCCCCTCCAAGATGAATCCCACTCCCCTGAGAGGAGGTAGGAACAAGGTGTGTTGGTAGGAACAAGGAGGTAGGAACAAGGACCCCAGGGGGTCCCAGCTCCCAGCATCATTCTCTGCTTGTGATAATGGGGTTGTAGCTCCAAGAAGGAGTGGGACCCACCTGGGCATGGACCTGGCAGAGTCATGAGGCTGTGTGCAGCAGCACCAGCAGCATGCTCAAAGCTGCCTTTGTGTCTGGAGTTCTCTGGCTAATTCCTCTCCATCACAGCCACATGCCTGGCAATGTGGTGAGTGAATGTCTCTTGCATTGTTCCTTGAAATGATCATTATAGACTGACAGAAGGAGAGAAACTGGCAGGCTAAGATGCGTTCACAGAAATATCTGCTCCAAGGTCAGGTTAAATAAGTCTCCATCATCACTGGGAGTGCTGCGTGGGAGAGCTCATGTCAGCTCCACACCATAGTCGGTGCAGAGGTGGGCTTCACTGCTTTTCTCCTGTCACATCATCTTGGCCCCTGGCAAGGTGTCACAACCCCAACTGTGCTCCTAGGCACCTCCTCACTCATGCCAGGCCAGCCCATGGCTCGGGGGGTTTTTGTGTCCCCCAAGCCCTGAGTCTGTGCCAGGCGGGGTATGGATGTTTGCTCAGCAACTCAGGCCAAGGCTGGCAACTGAAGCCGGTAGGGACTCTGTCCGCTTTCCCCCTCCAGCACCCACACAGAGCCCGGCTGTCATGCACAAGGCCATCGCCTGCTGCGCCCGGTCCCCACCGCAGCCCTGGAGCCAGGAGGCACCCAGCCCCGTACACCATGCCAGGGGACACGGTGGGCAGGGGCTTTGCTAGCAGGGGGGACAGGCAAAATGCCGGCACACAGCACTCAGGCTGTGGCAGGCAAGGAGGGGAAGCCGTCGGGATCACAGTGGAAGGAGGAAGGGGTCCTGGGGTCAGTGCGCTGACTCAGTGCTGGAGCGGGTGCGGCGCAGGCACAGCCGCTTCCCCTGACAGCTGGCAATCACCCCGAGGTGCCGGAATGTGCCTGCAGACCCCTGGTGCTGGCAGACACCTAACCTGCCTCTTCTGCCCCACAGGCTGGTCTCAGGGCGGGAAGAGATTAAAGCTGCTTCCCGAAGCTCACCCCAGCCCATGTCACCCTCTGATTTCCTGGACAAGCTTATGGGACGAACATCAGGGTATGATGCCCGGATTCGACCCAACTTCAAAGGTAAGGGAAGGACATGAGGCTTCCAGACCTGGCAGCAACCCATGCTTAAGGCTGCCCAAAACCAGGGAATGGGCAGGTATGGAGGCAGAAGCCTGACCCACATCCCTCCGATCCAACACCCTCCTCAGAGTCCTGGCTGCTCCAGCGATCACAGCCACCCTGCATGTGCCTGCTTTGCCTGGCAGTGTGGGCAGCTGCAGTACTTGCAGGGAGTGCTGGGGTTCACCCTGACACACTTTGGGGGTGACCCCAGCAGGCAGGGGGATGCTCATGTGCATTCATCTGCACAATGCATACAGGAGGTGGCATCCCCACGTGTGCCTGTGCAGGGCACATGTCTCCCCAGCCAGTGGTGAGAGGAGGCTTGATGCTGTTTTCCAGGTCCGCCTGTCAACGTGACGTGCAACATCTTCATCAACAGCTTCGGCTCCGTCACAGAGACCACCATGGTGAGGGTTTCTCCAGTGTGACAGGCTCCTCTCCCAGCGCCTTGGGGCTGGTGGTGGCTCTGCCAGGGAGTGTGCAGGTCCTGGTGCCCAAGCCTTACAGGGGTGGCCGTGCTTACAGGGGTCCTGTGAGCCCTTCTCCGGAGCTGGCCCTGGCACTATGGTGGGGACATGCAGAGCCATAGCAACTGGCTGTGGCTTTTCTGGGGTCAGTTAACCAGAACTTGGCTGTGTGGGCCACTTTCCCCATGCCTGAGCTGGGAAAAACACCCTGAAGGGTCGGAGCAAGGCAGCTGGTGGTAGCTCCCTGCTGTTCGCAGGCTCAGCAGGTGCCGTACAATGCAAGCAAGCTCTGTGTCCCTGTGATCCCCAGCCTCCTCGGGTGCATGAGGAACTCCTCTGAGGAAGCCCCAAGGCTAAAAATTCCCTATTTGTGCTGCTGCAAAGCCTTAATACCATCAACCATCACATCAAGCCCCCCCAGGGCCACAGAGCCCTGCGACAAACATTGCAGGCAGCAGCTACTGGTCCTTCTCTTTCTCCTCCTCTTGGCTGCTGTGGCTTTGGCTTTTTAATTTCCCCTGGCTGCTGACAGCATGGGAAGGCTCCTGAGCTGCCCCTGCCCTGTGTGTGGTTAGTGTCAGGCAGGCAGCACCTGTAGAGCTGAGCCTCAACTGAGACACCCCCTTCCACCTTCTTCTTCATCTCTTCTTCCTCCTCCATCTCTTCCTCCTCCTCCATCTCTTCCTCCTCCCTGGGCACTGTGGGGTGCTCCCGGCTGAGGTGGTGCCCTCTGCCCCAGGACTACCGGGTGAATGTCTTCCTGCGGCAGCAGTGGAATGACCCCCGCCTGGCTTACCGTGAGTACCCTGATGACTCCCTTGACCTCGACCCCTCCATGCTCGACTCCATCTGGAAGCCAGACTTGTTCTTCGCCAATGAGAAAGGGGCCAATTTCCACGAGGTCACCACTGACAACAAACTGCTGCGCATCTTCAAGAATGGCAACGTGCTCTACAGCATTAGGTAGAACTCTTCTCCTCTGGTGCAGTGCCTGAGTGGGGAGGCAAAGCTTTCCTCTTGCCTCCTGTGAAGCAGCTTTTCCCCCTTGACTGCCCCAGCCCCCAGCAACCCCCTCCTTTCCTCTTCCTCCTCCAGGCTGACGCTGATCCTGTCCTGCCCCATGGACCTCAAGAACTTCCCTATGGACATCCAGACATGCACCATGCAGCTGGAGAGCTGTGAGTACTTAGGGGGGGTTCAAGCTGTGCTTTGTCAACCCCCCACCTCCATCCCATCCCATCCCATCCCATCCCATCCCATCCAACAGCTGGCATCTCCCTGCTTCTGAGGGAGGTGAGAAGGAAGGAGCGGTTGTTCAGGGTGGGGATGAATGGGATCCATGTCCCCCCCATCCCATGGCTCCCTCCATCCCCCCACAGTTGGCTACACCATGAATGACCTCATCTTTGAGTGGCTGGAGGAGCAGGAGGCTGTGCAGGTGGCTGAGGGCTTGACGCTCCCTCAGTTCATCCTCAGGGATGAGAAGGACCTGGGCTATTGCACCAAGTACTACAACACAGGTGAGCACCCCAGGCACCTGCTGCCACCCCCCCTCCACCATGGCCTGGGTGTGCCTCTCACCCATTGGGGCTCTTTCCCTGCAGGCAAGTTCACCTGCATCGAGGTGAAGTTCCACCTGGAGAGGCAGATGGGTTACTACCTGATCCAGATGTACATCCCCAGCCTGCTTATCGTCATCCTCTCCTGGGTCTCCTTCTGGATCAACATGGACGCAGCACCAGCCCGGGTGGGCTTGGGCATCACCACCGTGCTCACCATGACCACGCAGAGTGCCGGCTCCCGTGCCTCCCTGCCCAAGGTCAGTCCTGGCTCCATGCTGGGCTCCCATGCTGCAGCCTGCCTGGGGCAGCTGAGGTGCCCACTGCTGCCCCCGGTGCGCCAGGGGCAGTATTCCCTTAGGAATGGCTGGCTCCGTAGCCTTGCTGGCTGGGGCACCGCATGTGCTGAGGGGAAACACGGCACTGCTTGGCCAGGCGAGCTCTGGCCCATGTGTCCCAACTGAGAGGGCTCCTGTGCCCCTTGGCAGCAGGGCAAAGCTGGCAGTGGGCGGGATGAGTGAGGTGGGAGGCAGCGGGTCCCTGAGCCCCCTCTTGCCCTCGCAGGTCTCCTATGTGAAGGCCATTGACATCTGGATGGCTGTGTGCCTGCTCTTTGTCTTCGCCGCCTTGTTGGAGTATGCAGCTGTCAACTTTGTCTCCCGCCAGCACAAGGAGTTCATGCGCCTGCGCCGGCGTCAGCGGCGGCAGAGGATGGTAAGTCCCTCCCACCACCACTGTCACAATATCTGTCTGTCCTCAGCCGCTGAGGGGACACCCTGGGACTGCAGCGCCAGTTTCTCAGCAGCCACCGGGGCAGGGCTTAGCGCTGGACTGTATTCCGAGCCAGCCCCTCCAGCAGATGAGGGACCCACGGGCATCGTAGTCCTTCTGCCTGCCTGAGCAGCACACTGCACAGCACCCATGGGTCCCCCAGGCCCTGGCAGCACAAACACACCCAGGGTGCTGTCCTCCTCCTGCCAGGACATACTAGGGCTCTGCTACCTCTAAAAAAGCAGAAAAATAAACAGCAAAGGTGGGGGAAATGGCCTTTCCCCTGCAGCCCCAAACTCCCAGGCTCCTCGCTGTGCTGCAGCGGTGATAGGGGCCCACTGCTGCATCAGGGTAGTGAAGCACCAAGGGGACCTGGTGGCACTCAGGGAGAGGGTCTGAGCTGCAGATGAGAGCACACCAAGGCCTGGAGAGGCAGGGTCTCATGCTTGTGGGACAGCCCTCCCCTCCATCAGCCCATCGGCGCAGGCATCAGGCCTGTGAGATGCTCAGGGAAGGCATGCGGCTGCCCCACTCTCATTTTCTTGCCATAAACACACTGTGAGGCACCAGACCTCCATGGAAAACATGAGTACATGTACACACTACACAGGCACGCAGTGGCCTGTGCAGCCAAGTCCCTTTGGCACATGCTGAAGATGGATCCCAGTGCCCGGGCACTGCTGGGGGGGCTTTTCCCCCCACGTGGCGCGCCCGTCCCCCCATTGTCCCCATCCCAGTGCCCAGAGCTTCTGTCCCTGGGGCCAGGGCAGAGCCATCGGTCAAACTGCTGTCCTGTTTCTGTTTGGTGCACACTGTCGGATGCCAAAAGGGCCTGAGCAGCGGGACAGCCAGCCTGGAGTCCCTGCAGCAGCTGAGCGGCCGGCACGGCAGCGAGCACACCTACGCGACGCTCTCCAGCTCCCGGGTAAAGCACAACCCTCTGGCAGCCCCCTGTGCAGTGCAGCGCAGCGCACCCCCAGCCAGTCTCACCTCCCTCTCCCCAAAACAAGCCCCCCCAGGAGCTCACCCCGGGGGCCAGCAGGGGCCCATGGAAGAAGCAGGGCAGTGATATGCACAGAGCATGTGCCCATAGGATGGAGCTGCCGCTCCCTGGGCTGAAAAGAGATTTGTGAGAGGGACGAGAATGGAGCAGATTTCCCTGGAGACACCCCTGCTCCGTGCCTTAGTTTCTCCTTCCATAAAGCAGGACCAGCACAGCCCCCTTTGCTGAGGTGTGAGTGATGCTAGGGCAGACCGATGGCTGCTCCTGGGCTGTTGCCCGTCTCCCCAGGCCATGCCCATGCCTCTGGCCGGGTGAGGTCTCTGCCTGCCTGGCTTTCCTGGCACAGGCAGGCTTGAAGCACTCATGGCTGCCTGCAGAAACTCCAGTGCAGGCGTTTACTCAGGGCACAGGGGCACTTTGCAGCTTGAGGCATAGGGAGGAGCGGTGGGGCAGGAGAGGCTCCCAGGCTGGGGGGAGATGCTGGGGGACGACCACAGCTCCAGGGAGATCAGGCCTGCTACATTCTTGCCTCCCCACCCAGCCAGGCTGCCCCAAGCTTCCCCTCCACCATCATCAGCCCTTGAATGCCGGGTGAATCTTCCTGGCTCCCCCCAGCATGCTCCCTTTCTCCCTGCCTTTCACAGCCCCTGAGCACCGGCTCCTGGAGATGAAACCAACGGGAGCAGGGAGGGGGAGGCTCTGCCAAACCCAGGGACCATCTGCTTAAAAGAGACTGAAGTGCAGTCACCGTGAGGTGGAGGCTGCAGAGCCACCCTGGGGTGCTGCTGGCAAGGCACTGGGTGCAGCCAGGAGCATCCCGGGTTGCTGCTCAGAGACTGGAGCAGAGCCCCACTGCTTGCAGCTCCCGTGCCAGCACTGCCTGACACAGCACAGCCTGGGTACCACAGCCCCATGGCAAATTCCTCCCACAAACCTTGCAAAGCTGGGCCCAGGGAGCTCCCTGCACCCAGCCTCGTCCCCCAGTAAGCACCCCAGGGCTGCCCCAGCCCAGAGGGACCCAGGTGGGAGGACCAGCACTCCCAGTCTGCCATCTCCTGCCCCAAACACCCTGGCTGGGCCCACTGGCTCCCCGGGCTGGGGGAATAGCTGTTGGCCCCAGGGCACCCCGGCTCCCCTCCACTAAGTCCCTCAGGGCAGCCGCAAGTGCTCAGCCTGGGGCAGGGGAATAAAACTCCGCTGCAAATGAGAACAAATCATCTCAGCAATTTGAGGCGCTGCTGCTCTTCCCACTGAGAAATCTTGCTTAGCCGGCGGATTGCTGAGTTAAATAAAGATGCCAGGGCACAAGCTCTCCGCATGAGAGCCCCCTTGCCGGCTGAGCGCCTGTGCAGGCTGACCTCAGCGAGGAGGCTGCTCTAGGCGATTTGGAGGGCAGTGCTGGTCAGAGATGGCATTTGGGATCTGTCATCCAGGCTGCGTGTGGGCATGGTGTGAGGCGAGGGCCTGGCCTGCAGCACCCCCTGGGAGAAGAGACCCACCACAGCCAGATATGGCACTGGCAGGGCATAGAGGGGATGAGCCACAGAGACCAAATGAGTGGCCTGCGGGCTTGGTGAGATGCCAGATGCGCAGCCTAGGCTTGCACATGCTGGTCCCTCACCAGATCTTTGCACACACACACCCCCAAGCATAAAAAAGCAGGACAAGGCAAGTTGCTAACGATGCGCAGCTGTCAGTGGAGAGGAGCACAGGCACCACTGGCCAGCACCCAAGGGGCTGCGAGGCGAGCAGGGCTCTGCCGCGAATGATGGCAGTGGGCTGCGACCCAAAGGTGAGGGCAGGCGCCCAGCTCTCACGGCACTTTTGCAGGCTTGATCATGGGCATGCAGCCCCACGGGCATGCTGCCCTCCCTGCAGCCCCCCGCCAGCTTGGGGGCAGATGGGGTGAGCAAGGGCAGAGACCAGCAAGGAATCCAGCTCTCTCAGCCTCTCTCCTCTGCTGCACCAGGCAGTCCCTGCCAAGCAGCCACGGGGAGAAACAGGGGCCTAGGCCCTTGGAGGGACTGGGAGGCCCTGCAAGCCCTGATGGTAGCCAGGCCCCTGCAACCCTGCCCAGCTCTGCCCCAGCAAGCTGCCTGCCCCCTCCTATTTACCAGCACAGGCACACTTCCACCTCACAGTGAACACAGCTGCCACAGCAGTGCCTGCACCCTCAAGCTCCCTGCACCCCCAAGCTCCCTGCACCCCAGTGTACTCTGCACCCCTGTGCCCTGCAACCCCATGTGCCCATCCCCCCCCCCCCCCCAGTTCGCCCCTGTCCCCCCTGGCTGCCAGAGAGCAGGGCTTCCCAAGCCCCCGAGCTGGAGCTGGGAGGAGGCCGGGAGGATCAGTGTCGGGCTGCCAGGGTCAAGGTTGCCCTTGGATGCACCCTTAAAACACATCCTAGATGACAAGGCAGTCCGTCAGTGCTCGCCCCCACACCCAATGCACACTGCTGCCTGCCACTGCCTGCAGCCTGCCAGCCCCATGCTTTTACCTGCACACTTCGGGCTTTCTGAAAGAGTGCCTAACCTTGTGCTGGGCACTTACATGACTGTATTGCCTCGTGGGGGGCATATAAGAGATGCAGCCACAAGCGCCTGCTCACCCTGCAGTACTGGTGCCCGCAGGATGCCCCGGCTGACAGCCATTCCCTTCGCCAGGAGGAAGAGCTTGTCCGCGAGAGCCGCTTCTACTTGCGAGGCTACGGGCTCGGCCACTGCCTGCAGCCAAAGGATGGGGCTGGGGAGGGCCCTGGCATCTACAGCCCCCCAACAACTAGCGTGCTGCTGCGGGAAGGGGAGGGCCTCCGCAGGCGCTACATCGACCGGGCCAAGCGCATTGACACCATCTCCCGAGCTGTCTTCCCCTTCACCTTCCTGGTCTTCAATATCTTCTACTGGGTTGTCTACAAAGTGCTGCGCTCGGAGGACATCCACTCGGTGCCCTGAAACCCAGCAAAGCACGACTGCCTCTCAGTCTGACCCCCGCAGTGTGCCTAGGCACCGCGAGCTCAGCCAGAACCACGTTTCCCTCTGTCCTGGAGCAGTGGCACAGCTGGGCTGGGCCTTGGAGCTTGGACATGTGGCAGCCCCCAAGTCCCTTTGGATGCTGGGGCACTGAAGGGGGGATCAGCAACCCCAGGTCCCCACGGTCAACTGGAGAGAAGGACCCCTCCTGCCTCCTGCATGGTGTCACCCCCAGGTACCCGGGGATGCTGTGCTGCCAGGGCACAGGGAAGCCCCTGGTACTTTGGGGTGCTGGACAGCTGGTGGCCATGGAACACCACCTTCCAGCCAAACACCCTCCATGTCAGGCTGCTGCTTCTTCAGGCTGCATCACCAAGCTGTGGACCATGAGCAGCCAGGTGAGAGGCTTCAGCCCTCTCTCCTCCCATGGCCCAGAGCTCGGTTGCAGGAAACAGCAGGCAGCACCCCTGCCTGCACCTGGACTGTGTGGGGTGCTGGCTATGGCCCCATAGTCCCCAGCCCAGCAACAGACAGGGCCCCTCCAGCCCCCAGCCAGCTCCAATCCACAGCAAAGCAGCAGGTTGCAGATGCTCTCCTCCCTGCAGAGCCCAGAGCTGCCTATAATGCCTGTGGCCGCAGGCAGGACTGCGGCAGGGACACTGGGCAGGAGGCTCTGTTTCCCATTTCCTCCAAGGAAACACCAGCCCTCAGGCAGGCAGCAGGCGAGCCCAGTCTCGCTAATGGTGAAGGGGCACAGACGGCCATTGGAGCAGCAGACGGGTGCTGTGTGGCACTGCGGAGCCAGCACTGCACTACCTGCAGCATAGGGCCCACAGCCCAACCTCTGAGGGAGATTTTTGGGGATCAGAGTAGTGGGGGCATCTTGGCTGATCCCTTTGGAGGAGTAGAGTGAGTGGTGGCATCCCCAGACTGCTGCGTTCCCACTGCACCACAGTGCCAGCAGAGAGCTGGAGGTGAAAACCGCCCCATTCCCCAGCTTTCTTCCCACCCCAGCGCCCAGGCACGGTGTCCTCTGAGCGGATTCACCCCTGCTGCTCCTCCACCGCAGAGGAGAGCATTCGAAACCTCAACAGGACAAGCTCAGCAAGGCTTCTAGCCCTCCAGACCTGGATATCCTCCATGCTTAGCAGGAAATAAAAGCAGTAGGTGATGTTTATGTAGGACCTACAGAGAGAAACGTGTTGATGCTCTCCTTTCCCCCTGCTCACAGCCTGGTGGAGTCCATCCCCCCATGGCTGTGGGTGCAGGAGAGGGCCCAGGGTCTTTCAGGCAGGCCAGGATGGAAAAGGGATTCGCCCCTTTCTTTGGAGGCAGTGGTGCCACCATGGCATAGTGAGGGCTCCGGTGACCTGCCTGTCATGGCAAAAGGGACCCTGTAGGGCAGGGCAATGTGGGCAGGAGGCCAGCACAGCCCACTGAAGCCAGACCTGGACAGAAATCCCCGCCATGGCCCCTGGCCCCGTTCCTTGGGCAGGAATCACCCTCTCCCTTGTACAACTTACCAAGAGCAAAGCCCCACACCCCCCTGCCCAGCCCCCTAAACCCTGCAGACTGCTCAGCTGCATGCACCTATTTCAGACAGGACAAGTGGAGAAGAACTGGCCCCAGGCCATGCCTGGGACCCACCAGAATGGGCCAAACCAGCTCCATCCCACCACCACCGCAGTGCATGCCTTCCCCACTGTGAGGGTCCCTGCAGGGCCCCACCATATGTCCAGGCCAGGCTTTCAAGACTTGTTTTTGGGGAGGCCCCATTTGGAGGCAGAGGGAAGGGTGCACCTTGTCTCCTCGGCTCGCCTGGCACCTGCCCCCCCCCCCCCCCGCCCCGCCCCGAGGCAGTGCCGGACAGGGAGGTGCCAGCACCCAGGCAGCACCTGCAGGCGCTGGGCAGCCAAGCCACCCTCTAGCAGCGGTGGGTTTTAAAACAGCATCAATCTTCCTACGCAAATAAAGCCTTTCTGGGATTTTTCAGTGGTGTGTTGGGGGTTTGTCTCTGCCAAGGACCCTGCGGCCAGGTCCAGGTGGGGGCCCCCATATGTGGGAGGGACATGGGGACGAGGGCACAAGAGCCCTGTGGGGACAGGAGCCCTGACCTGCAATTACACCCAGACATCATTACCTACGTGGGTGATTTTTCTGACATAATTGGTGGTGACTGTCAGGTTTTATCTCCCATGTGGGAGATGCCAGCAGGGCTGGGCAGGAGACTCTGCAAGCTCCCAGCCCCAAACCCCATCACTCTCCTCCCCCTGCCAGCTCTGTGGGGTGCTCCCCGTGGTCACCCCAGCTCCTTTCCACCCCATCCAGGCTTGGCCAGGGGACAGGACCCAAGATGGGGCAGATGCGGGGCGGGGGGGTGCTCCGGCTCCACAGTGGAGCTCAGACACCCGAACATGGGTGAGCATCCCGATGGGCAAGCCTCTCTGCGTGGTCCCTTTGCGCTGGTTTGCTGGGCGGGTGCCAGCTTTACAGAGCTGCCAGCTGTCCCAGGGGGCTTACACCAGCCCTGCAGTGCCATCCGGGGCCGGCGCTTTTGTCCCCAGCTGGCGCAGGGGCAGGCAGAGCCCGCAGCTGAGGGCTGAGTGCCCAAGCAAACATCAATCTCCCTCTGTCCTCCCGGCCAAGTTTCATAGACCGGCTCTGTTGGTACCTCGCAGCCCCGTCGCCTGCCCAGCCCCATCGGGGTCTTCTGTGGCAGGGAGGAGAGAAAGCGAGGTGCACACATGCCGTCTTGGTGCAGTGGTTGTTTAGATGGGACAAACCAAACCCCCTTGAGGTCTTACTCCTGCCCCCACCCCAAACCTAGAAAGCACATGGCCAAGGAGAGAGCAGGGAGCCATTTCATGCCAGCATGGTGGGCCCCATTTCTTCACTTGCTGCTCTCCTTTCTCTCCCTTGCCAAACATCAGGTCTGGGCACTCAGCGTCTGTTTGGAGATAAATGCTGCAGTCAGCTCTAAGCCACACGGCTCTGGGAACTGGTGCATCCCGGAAAAACGAAAATGGTAAAAACCCAACACATTCTTCCTAAGCTAAAGCCCCTGGGTCCCACGCACTGGTCGCAGCAAGGTTGGGGGGCCTTGCTGCTGGCACTGCACTAGCAAAGGCATGAGGGAAGTGCAGCCCCACAGCCCCTTGCAGTTTGGGTGTCCCCAGGAGCAGTTTTGGGGCCAGGAGCAGCACTCAGCCCCTGCCCCTGGTCCTCCCAGCAGCCAAGTTTGGACTGGGAGCCACTGGGACACCCCCACAGCTGCAGGCCTGTCACTGCCCTCCAGCACACAGCTCCAGTGGGTCCCTCACATCTTGGAGACAGCAGCAGCACAGAGGCTGGGGGTGCTGAGCCCTGCGCCCTCCCACAGATTGCAGCATAGCCAAGGGCCAGCCCAGGTGGCTCCGTCCCCCAGCAAAGCCCACAGCCTTCAGATGGAGTCAGCTTTCTATTCCCTGCCGGAGGCTCTGCATTGGGAGATGCATCCTAGCCACCATGGGAAGCAGCTGTGAGCATGGGACCAAACAGCCATGGCCAAGTTAATTGCTGGTTTAAATGGAAGTTAGTGGAGTTACACCAGGATAACAGGACTCCCAGACAGTAAAATGAGCATCATCAGCACTGGCAGCTTCCAGACAGCTTGCCAACAGCATGCTCAGGGCCACATTGGGGCAGCACGGCCCCTCACCAGCCCTAAGGTCTCCCTGAGTGGGACTGAGGAAATGTGCCTTCGGCCAGGCACTGCGATGGCATGCCAGCCAGGCTGCTGCTCCACCAACAACAGAGGGCCTGATCCTGCTGGAGCCGAGATCTGCCTCTGCGCATGGTGGCATCATGACTCCAAACCTTCCCTTTCTCCCCCCCTCCCTCACCAGGGCCTCCTACCTGCACCCACAGCCTGGAGCTGCCTTGGGGCAACAAATGCCAGAGGCTTAGCAAATACCCCTGTCTGGATGGACCAATGCTTGCAGCACAGCATGTCCCATTCTGTTTGGGACACCAGGCTTGGAGCCAGGTGAGTTCAACAGAGCAAGAGCAGGCAACAGCTCTGCTGGGGCTCTAAGCACTCAGCGCCCTTTGCATGTTGCCCAGGCATGGATTTTTTTTAAAGAAATTATCAAGCTCTAAAGTCAGCCAGCCAGTGTTGAGCAGACCAGGGCTGCTCCTTACAGATGGGGAAACTGAGGCATGAGGAAAGTACCAGGAGTTGGACTGACAGCATGCCCTGCTGGGATCCAGCCACACCACAGTGCACAGGGCCCTAGCAGGACTGCAGAACTGCTGTAGCCGGCCCCATGGGGGTAGGATCCTTCCACACAGGGAAGGTCCAGCTGCAGGGTGCTCAGGCAGCGTGGCTGTGCTGGCATCCCAGCCCTCAGCACAGCTCTGCCAGCATTGCCCCTGCCGACAGAGGAGCCCCAGGAGCCAAGGGGCACTTTGGCCCCCAGCATGTCCCTGCCGTCTAAGCTGCAGTATCACACCACAGTCCATCACCTCTGCCCGCTCAGAGGGGCTTTGCCAGTGCCCTGCCAAACCCCACATGCCCATGGCCACATCCACCCCCCAGCACTGCTTTGGGATCAGCCTGCACCACTCAGGAAGCCAGCCAGCACATGCAGGCCACAAGGCACCCCACATGCTCCCCAGCCCAAGGGGTGTGGGTGTGCCAGGCACTCCTGGGGCAGGCAGGACACCTGGAAAGGGGCAGCGAGGGAGGGCTGGAGCCCGGACACAAGCAGGGATCAGCTTTGCAGCGCTCCCAAGCCCTGGGAACATGGGATAACTGCCTGGCTCTGGGCTGTGGTTTTGCACAAGAAAAAACAAAGCGATGAGGTTTTCCAGCCCCCGAAGTGGCTTGTTTTGTCCAACTCTGAGAAGCCTCTGCGCTTCAGCCCCTTAAGGGGCAGGGGGAGGATCCCAGCACTGAAACAAGGAGCAATTATCAAACCATGGGCTCTGAAGAGCTTTTGTTCGCTGGATGTGCCAGAGCAGGGATCGGAGGACACCTAGCGAGATGCTCAATGGCCCCGCACACCAGCAGCACCCAGAGCACAATGCTTTGGTGGCCGCAGCCCTACAGTGGTCCCGCTGCGAACCAGCATCCTGGTCACCTCCTCCTGCTGTGGTGGGGCCCATGATGAGAGCTCCAGTGGGGCTGCAGGGGTTGGTCCAGCCCTGGGGCAGATGGACAGGGGGAAGAATCAGCTCCTCCTTTCCCATTTCCCACTGTTGCCTTGGCAGTGAGAGCCTCTATGCCTCCCTGACAGGTCAGACATGCTGCCAAAGCTGATACCTCCAGCAGAGTGAGGCCCAGCAGCGCTCACAGCTGCGTGACTCCTGCAAAAAACAGGGATTAAATCTGGGGCTCATCTCAGAGACGTTGACTGGGAGGCAGGTGCCCCTTACAGCCCTCTGGGACCCGCTGACACCAGCATTGCCAGAGGTTCTCATCTCAACCCCCCAATCAAGCTGATTTTACTAGTGTGAATGGGGCAATGCCCACTGACTATGACTTATTCACATGGCTCAACTTGTCTGAAGAGAGACCACAATATCTGAGTGCAAAGATCTGGATGGGCACAGGCACCCCAGACAGAGACATGCTGGATCCAGCCCCACAAACAGGCAGACCGGCAGTGAACAGCCTGCCCATACCCTACACTCTGTATTGGCCTCTTGCCAGCGCTGGATCCGGCTCCAGGCTTCACTCTGATCTTTGGATCCCTGCAAGAGAGCCAGTCTCTGCAGAGACCCCGTTCCCCTTCCTTACCTCCTAACCTACAGTACCATAAAGCACCCTGAGCTCACGGTAGAGACCCTGCCAGCTCCTCAGCACAGCTGAGACACCCGAGAGCCCTGTCCTCCAAACACCCCATGCAGCCAGGACGGGCAGGCCCCAAGACGCTGTCTGAAGAAACGCTGTAACACCAAACTCCTCTTCCTCCATTGATGTCAGACAAGCTGTCATGGTCAAGGCGTGGTAGTGCTCAAGGTAAGCGAGGCAAAGCGAGGAAAATGAACGCAGCGGTGTGTCTCAGAGGCGTGAAGGAACCCAGGTGGGTTAAGAGGGGAGTGGTGACAGAGGAAACAATTCAGGGGGAAGAAGGCACTCCGAGGAGGAAGGTGCCATCAGAGGGTTCATTCAGGAGCTGCTCACGGGAGCGTTTGAGGCAGAGCTTAAGAGTTGAGCCAAAACCAAGCCCTAGGCCCACGGGGAACAAATCCCCTTCCACAGGGCCCTGTGCTCACTCGGTCAGCGTTGACACTACGGAGCACGCACAAGCCCACCGCCCCTATGCTCACGGCAGCCCCAAGGCCCCCCCCCCCGCCCCGGACAGCTCTGGCGCACCCGAGCCCGGGCACGGTGCCGCGCTGCGGCAGGACCGGGCTCAGCAGCAGGGAAGAGGAACATGCGCAGGCTCCCATCCCGGGCGCAGCCCCCCTAGCACCTCACGGGGGGCCTCAGGGAAGGCCGGCCTGGCACACGCGTCCCCCGGCGGGCACGGAGCAAGCGACCCCGGAGAAGCCGCAGCCCCGCCGGACCTCAGCCCCGTCACCACCCCCACCCCCTCTCCCTCCTCGCTCACGTGACCACCGCTCCCACGTGACCGCCCGGACAGAGGCCCGCCCCGCTACCCGCGATTGGCGGAGGGGTGGAGGGCGCCGCGCGGCGATTAGCCGGTGGGACAGCCCATCGTCGCGGCGGCTCGCGGGCAGACATGGCGGCGGCGCGGGGGGCGCTTCGCTGGGTCCTGGCGGCGGCGGCGGCGGCGCTGGCGCTGGACAACGGGCTGGCGCTGGACAACGGGCTAGCGCGGACGCCGCCGATGGGCTGGCTGCACTGGGAGCGCTTCCTCTGCGGCACCGACTGCGCCGCCGACCCGCGCCGCTGCGTCAGGTATTGCCGGCGGCGGGAGTGGGGTGGGGGGTACCGGCCCCGGGGCAGGCCTGCTACCGGCACTGGGGGTGTCTGGGCCGGGGACAGCCGGCCCGGCGCGGTGCTCTGCGGCCCGGTCCCGTGGCAGCCGGTGTGCCTTCCCCATGCCAGCGCAGAGAGCCAGGCTCGCCCCCGTGCCGGGCCCGGGGCATTCCCTGCGCTCCCCGGCCGTTTTCGTGCTCACGGCTGGGCCAGCCCCGTGGCAGAAGGGCGGCACGGTTGCCGTGCCGGTGCTAGAAATCGGGCTGCCACGTTCTCCGCTTTCTTTCCTGGTCGTGCCTTCTCCCCCTGCCCAGTGAGCGGCTTTTCGTGGAGATGGCCGACGTGATGGTTGCCGAGGGCTGGAGGGACGCAGGCTATGAGTTCGTTTGCATTGACGACTGCTGGATGGCCCCGACACGGGATGAACGCGGCAGGCTCCAGGCTGACCCAAAACGGTTCCCCAGCGGAATCCGCAGGCTGGCTGACTATGTGAGTGCTACCCGCCGTGGCGTAGGGCAGTGACAGCAGTCGGGGACCTGACCTGCAGCCACGCTGGGAGCAGGGGAGGAGAAGGAAGGCTGGGAGGGGTACAGCTGCGTAGCTGCTGAGCTAAGGCCCTGCCTGCCGGAGCGGAGTTTTGCATCCCTTGCCAGCCCAGCTCCGTTCCCTGCTGCCTCACAGCTGCCCCGTCCCCAGTGCTCTTTTCTGTCTGCAAGCACAGGTCCACTCCAAGGGGCTGAAGCTGGGAATCTACAGCGATGTTGGGAACAAGACATGTGCTGGCTTCCCTGGCAGTTACAACCACTACGACCTGGACGCCCAAACATTTGCCTCCTGGGGCGTGGACCTGCTGAAGTTTGACGGCTGCAACTCTGGCACGCTGGAGCTGCTGGAAGAAGGTAGGTGTGGATTCAAGGCAGCGCTGTGCCACAGGGTGGAATATTCTGCAGGGAGCAGCAATGCTAGGCCCAGGGTGGGCTCCAGGGAGTTGCTTTTCCCTGAGCCTACTCATTTAAGGGATTTGCTTACAAAAGCAAGTATGGGACTCTGTGCCCAAGGCCAAGGTAGTAAGTGTTGCTGGCCCAAGTGTCTTTCACCTGTTCAGCCTCCTGGAGCTTTCATTGGTGTGCACAGCTTGAAAAAGCAGCTTTCTCACACCAGAGACCTCATCATGCCGATCACGGAAACACCAACTGTGTACTCTGGGGGCTCTCTGTGCAGACTGCTGCCTCAGCTCTTAATGCAGCAGAGGCTTTGCCTTTCAGCAGTGCCTTTACTGGAGAGCTCAAAGCATTTCACACACTTGACCCTTAATCCCTTTGGTGAGGCCATGTCAACGTGGATCAGCTTGAGGCTAGAACAGCTTGTGTCAGCCGTAAAAAGGGAAGTTATCATGGCTTTTAACAGGAAAAAAATGAAGGGAATTCTGGCATGAAAGTCCTACTGGGGTTTTCATTTTAAAGCACGCCAGTGTAAATCCCAGTTCAGAAGGTATTTGTGCACAGGCTGGCACGTCAGCAGCTGAAAGCTCAGTAGCTCGCTGTGCCGAGAGAGCTTGGCTGCAGTCTGTCTGCAAGCACAAGCAAATCCCAGTGCCACAGGAGCAGATTTGTGGGAAGGAACGATGCAACTCAGAAGGTGGTTTTCTCTTGACTGGGCTCTCACTGCTGGCACAGTCAGCACCACGGTGTTTGGCAGCAGGAGTCTTGCACACAGCCTTAGCTCTGCCTGACAAGGAGAACCTGCCCAAGTGACAATCCCATCGAAGCCAGTTGGTGGGGCATATGCCCCCTGCTACAGCCAGGAGAGCAGCTGAACACCATAAGGGACAGCTGAGCTGAAAGCTCTTGTTGGATCATATGTGTAACCCAGATACAATCCAGTTGTACTGAAACAGTTCCAGGGGATGGAGCAAACTTTTTGTTCCTTCTTTGCTGATTAAAAGGGACTTAACCAGGCTGTCTGGGGACAAGGATAGGAAAAAACTAGTGCTTTTGCATTCCTGCCCTATCCATATGGTGCACAAGCCTCATAAGAACATAATCCTGCAACATTACCCAGTGAAGCTGTATCCAGCAGCTTGATAGATACCAACTTGTATTTCCCAGGTGTCTAGAGGAAAAAATGCCATACAGCAAAATTGCAGCCTATTCCCATGGCTTTGTGTACAAAGAGATCAGCAGTCTCGGAGCAATAAGCCTGCCTGTGACCTGTATCAAAGCTGTGAAGAAGCTCATCTGTCCTTGGGAGGTAGAAGACTGGCTGCAGACTATAAGCTCCCCTGTCTTCCCTGTGGTGTTTCAGCCACAATAATGTGTTCAGCCTTGACTTCACAAGAGTTGAACCTGTGACATTGGATTAGTTTCTGTTTGACCAGGGAGATTGTGTAACCTCTGTCTGTCCTCTTCCTTTAGGTTACAGGCACATGTCTCTGGCCCTGAACAAGACCGGAAGGAGCATCGTGTACTCTTGTGAGTGGCCTTTCTACTTGAGGCCCCTGCAGCAGGTAAGGGTTTTTTATCAAGGCTTATCCTGGGGCTGAAAGTGGGAAGAACAGAGAAGCATTAATACTGCAAAACAGCCTCCCAAGAAACTTGCCACTCTCTGGTCTGAATGAGAACAAGGCTATAAGGTGGGGGAAAACCATTTTTTCCCCTGGAGCCCTGAAGTATACCTGAGGCAAGTCATTACTCTGCTGAAAAGAATTCAGTAGTATCCTGCAGCATGATGGCACAGCCCAGCTGGAGCATGCTAAAGAATACAGCAGCATCCATCTGCTTTCTGTCTCCAAGGAACCAAGCAACAAAACATTGGCAATGCAGACATACAGCTAGCGGGTAGTTTGGTGTTATTTCTCTTGGACACAGAGTGCTACAGACTCAGCCTTACAGTCACCTCTAGGGACCAGGAGAGAGACTTTAGGACAGCCTATTTAATAGTAATTCTCCGCATTGTTTACTGACAGATTTCTGCCAGCCAGGGTGCATGACTGACATGTTGCCCTCCACCCATAGCTGGCTTCCCCTGTTCCACCATGGCAGGATGGTGCTGTTCCCTCCCACTGGGAGTTAAATGCATTAGTCACCAAAGGGTGTAAACCCAAGAAATGCCAGTAATTACTGGATGTCACAGTTTAATCCCACTGGCCCCATCACACCTTCAGTAAAATAGCACTCAAAGGAATTTTCTAACAGAGCTAGGTGGCCACAACTGTTCTCCCAAGGGAAGCAATAGTGTTGTCTGGAGAATGGCAGACTGGAGTTGCTGGGCACAAGGCATCCTAGGGAACCAACATGCACTAGATCATCCAGATAGCTGGTGATGGAAGGTGTTACCATACTTCTCCCCGAAATTATCCCTGATCCAGTCTAGCCTTGTGTATGGTCTTGTTCTTATACAGCCAGGCTCTGTAGTTAATCACACTCATTGTTTTGGCAGCCCAATTACACGGAGATCAAACAGTACTGCAATCACTGGAGGAACTTTTTTGATGTCTATGATTCCTGGAGCAGCATCAAGAGTATCTTGGACTGGACAGCACTTCACCAGGACAGCATTGTGAAGATAGCTGGGCCAGGGGGCTGGAATGATCCTGACATGGCAAGTAGAGCAAGGCCCACCTCCCTTGCAGCACCAGCAAAAAATCCTTTCCTTGGCTGTAGGCTGAGAAGGATGGGAAGGGAGAGAATTGGGGGAGAAATGTTGAGGGGAAGGGCTCTGACAGCGACCTAGGATCAGGAACTTGATTAGAGGGTCTCTCGCTGGAAAGGGAGAGAGAGCTACAGACAGTACGGAGGAAGCACTGTCTCTGTGTACTGCAACCTCCACCAGCAGTGCCAGATCCAAACACAGTTGTGGCAGCAGCAGACTGTCTCCGAAGTGCTGATCTCCCACCACAGGGAAAACCCCTGGATGCCAGGCTGGGTGCCAGCATTGCAAGGAAGGAATAGCTGCATCCAAAAGCAGATTGTTAAACGCTGCCTAGCCAGTTAAGGATCCTTCTTTACTGCCACCAGTGGTTCATCCTAAATTGCCACACTAGGCATGCCTTGCCTTTCCCAACCAGCTGGTCCTGTTCCTGGCACTCAGGCTATCTAACCAGTCCCCACATAGGGCTCCCACGCTCAGCATCCTGTTATTTACCAGTGCTCAAGTTGGTGACCCAGTTTCTTCTCGGCAGGCAGCATTACTAGGCATTTTTGTTTTCTTGTCACAGCTGGTGATTGGAAACTTTGGGCTGAGCTGGGACCAGGCGGTGACTCAGATGGCAATGTGGGCTATTATGGCAGCTCCCCTCTTCATGTCCAATGACCTGCGGCGCATTAGTCCTGAGGCTAAGTGGCTGCTCCAGAACAAAGAGACAATCGCCATCAACCAGGATCCGCTGGGCAAGCAGGGATACCAGATCACCAAGGTATGGCAGGATGAGGCTGGGGGCACAGTGTGGGGCACAGGCAACCAGCCTCCCCAGAAGGGGGACACATGGGGTATAGAGGAGTGCTCAGGTTTGGAAACAGGAACCCAGTGAGCCCACTTGTTCCTGAAGCCTACTTAGACATGAAGACCATCAGTTCTACCTCCCCTAATGTAAGCCACAGGTTTATTTTCTCCTTGGCAGGACAAGAACTTTGAGCTGTGGGAGCGGCCCCTGGCTGGCCAAGCCTATGCCGTGGCAGTGCTGAACCAGCAGGAGATCGGGGGACCCCAGAACTTCACCTTCTCCCTCACCTTCCTTGGCAATGGGCTAGCCTGCAACCCAGCATGCTCCATCCGGCAGATCCTGCCAGCCAGCAGGGACTGGGGGGTTTACAGCTGGGTGTCCTCCCTGAGTGTGGAGGTGAACCCAACAGGCACTGTGTTGCTGAAAGTAGTGGCACTATAGGAGGCACAAAGACAGTCTTTTTGTAAGCCTCAGGCTCTGTCTAAACATCTTGTCCGGAGAAGCCTGTCTCCTTCCTCCAAACGGGGTGCCTTTGTTCTCTCCTCAGGCATTTACTACTCGAAGTGCTTCTACGGGGACTTTGAACCTTCAGCCTAATGTGACAAATACCCATCACTCCATCACCAAGAGATAACAGAGAAAGGGGTGCTGCTTCTCTTCCATTTAGCCTTTCTCTGGCATCTCAGTGAACTCCTCCAAGGAGCTAGAAGGGCCCCAGCAGGGCAGCAACTCCTGTTAATGCCCACTGCCACTACCAACCAAAGAAATGCAAAGGCTACATGCAGCATCTGACAGCTCTCCTTGAGCATTTCAGGGACAAGAGGGAAACATGCATTGGCTGGCTGCCTTGCTTTTGCTTTGCCAGGCTGGGGCATACAGTCCAAGATCAAGAAAACTTGCTCCTACCCCTGCTGAAGAAACCCAGTAAGTGTCCTCATAGTGTGGATGTCTACTTCCACCTTCTGAACAACTCAGGGACTGGCCTAAATCACTGCACTTAGGAACGGTTTTCTTGACAGCTGCCTGCTTAGTCCAAATGTGATTAAGTATCAGGGCTTAGGATTCAGCTTTTGAGGGTTTCTCCTTACCCCAAGAGTCTTCCTCCCACCAGTGGCTATCACTTCCCTTTAGATGAGTTCCCTCTCCACCCTTCATGAGGCCACTGGGGTCCCCTTCCTCAGTGAGCTGCCTTCCAGAAACACCTGTGTGCTTTCCACTGCTGGCAGTAGCCTGTAGGTTGAATAACACAGGTCCCTCCAATACAGGGGATGGATACTTGTACATGATGGTTGCAAAAGTCATTATTGCATAAGTGATGAAGTATGTTCTCTTCTGACTACTACACAATCAGGATATCTTGATTTGTTCTTATTTCCATGATTGAGCACTGATTAAAACGTCCCTTAAAAAGGCTAAGCTTTTTCTTTGTTCCACTGTACAGCAGTACAGCATGGTATCTGAAATTAAATCAGGTTTTAGAAAACAGGCCAGTTTGTTCCAGTCAGTAAGGTCCTGTGAAATTTGTCACGACTACTACAAATAGCCCTCAGTAAAGCTGACACAATGCAGCCATACAGTCCATCTTGTAGGCCAAGACCAAACCACTGCTGCTAACAGCTTGAGCAGCAGGAGTTTGAAAATGCCAATCACATCAGCCAGTACTGAATAAGGAAAGATACAAATTCTGTTAGTGTTCAGTAACTGAGCGCTCTCAGTCCCTATGAAGATGTGCAGAGGCATTTCTCCATCTTCCAGCTCTATTTCCACTACATGAAAGTTACTTTTGAGAGAGCAAGATCCACATTGCATTCTCAGCACCTGCTGACAGTGGACTTCCTTCTCACAGGCAGTATACTGCTACCTCAAGTGGATGATCCCATCAAAGCCCAGGGTAGGCTATCCTGTACCATGCTCTCAGTAGTTGTCCATCAGTCACCACTCATTTGAAATTTCAGTGCTGTGCTTAGGCTTTTTCTTCTAAGGAAAATTCCAAGAAGAGGTCCCAACAGCAGTCAGACACAGGGCAGGCAGCTGAGGCCTGTCACACCATCACTTTCAGTGTGACAGCATGCAGCTGGAGGAACCATGGGCATGAAGCTGTCCCTCTCCTGTCTCTGAGCTACTGTAACACAGCCACTGCACGCAGGTCATAGCTGAGCCACAGCACATAACCCCCATCTGACATTGCGTGTGATGTTTCATCAGATGAACCCCCTAGTACTGCACCCACTAGCTGCTCCAGGGCCTTTGCTCATGTGCTGCCCCTTAGGGTAGTGCAACTGCTCCCTGTTTGTCAAGAGTGGCCTACAGTCATGTGCAGGGGCTGTTGGGCGGAGTTTGGATTACTCTGGTCCCTACTGTGTTGAAACCATTGCTGGGTGCAAGGAATCTTAACACACCTCTCCTCTCAGGCAAGGGCTTGGGAGAGGAAAAAGGCCTAATTGGACACCTCTGCTTTTTGCTTTTTTTTTATTTTTTCCAATCACTACTTCATCTACCAACAATTCAAATTCACCATAGCATTTCTGAAACAGAACCAGTCTAATGGAGTCATGAACTATTTTAAATGAAACAAGCTCCAGAAGTTTAGAGGAGGCCCTTTTGAAGACAGCCTTCCACCATGGAAGCTCATAAATAAGCCTGGAGAAAAGTAGCAACACAACACTCAGGCAGAGAAGCCACTGGTGCAAAAATCCATCAGAGCCTCAGGCTCTACATATTCTAAACCACCTCTTGGTAACACAGTAAGGAGATCCCAGCCATTGGCAGGGTTTTTTCAAAAGCCTTCAGACTACGAACTGTTTACTTACTAAGCAGCTTTGCAAGCAACACCTTCCTCCTGGGTTGATGTACTTGCAAGTCCCATCCCACCAACAAAAGAGACACAAAAACAAGCAACAGATCGCTTCCAAATACTTTAATATGGACCATAACAACAAGTAGGATGGAGCTTAGAACTGGATCACCTGGCCCTGTAAGAAGGAAGAGACAGAGCGAGTTTATTCACCACTGAACGTTGCCACCCTTTCTTAGCCACTCATGGTACACAAACCTACCTTTCTCTTCTTGTCTCCTCCCAGTTCAAAGTGCTTGCACCTCTTAATCGCCAGCATCCTCTTGGACCTGCAGTTGGGCTCCACACACTCCAGCCTCAGCACAATCTTCTTCGTGGTCTTAGCCTGGGAGGAGAGGAACAGAGTGTATCAATGAACAAAATATCCACAAGTGGACAAATTGTCACTCAGGAAAAGCTTGTTATCTGCACTCCTGAAGATTCAGCAGCTTGTTCTCAGTGTAAAGAAAAGAGTATCAACAGAGTTAGGCTCTCTCCATTAAAAACAGAAGGGCACCTTAAGGACCAGTACACAAGTACAGTGGATCTGTACCTTGACAATAAAGGATGCTGGCAAAAGCATTCAGTGGGGCAGGGCTGGTCCCCTGCAGAGATCAGCCAAGCTGGAAGAAAGTCTGTGCCAGTGAACGTATGAAGGAAGAGGCACTTGTTCAGTGTGGGAGAACAGACTGACAGGGCTCAGAAGTTCAGCCGAAAGCCAGGCAGAAGAAACACCTGAAAGCAGCACAAGTGACAAACTTTCCCTGGAAGGAGCAGCAACAATGCAGACCTGCAGCTGAGAAGTTAGATGAAACTCAGAAGACTACAGAGGGAAGAATCCAAAGCTGCGAGGCTACTGTAGCAGCTGTACAGAGTTGTAACCACCGGTTACAGCTTCGTCCAATCATTCATATAACGCTGATTGGGAAGAAACAGAAGAGGGGATGGAAGTGTACAGGTGGAGTGCCAATCTGTGAGAGTAGTATAGTGGCTTCGGGTACCCTGCTTGCAGAAGCATTTTCTGCAAGGTCTTCCCAGTTCCTGGCTGAAAGTCAACTTGAGAAACTGCTGCCTCATTTTTTAATTCTTGCTGGAAGGCTTCCTGAACATCTCCAGCAGAACACCAGGGCTTTCCAGCAACAAACCAAGCAGCTCTATAAGTGTAACTAAACAGTTCACACAAAACTATAACGAATCAGCCCATCGGGTTTTGCTTCGCTGCTGTAAATACCACAGATTTTGCTCCCTCCCACTCGACTCTTTGGCAGGAGGTACAGAGCAAAAAAATGCTGCAAGTTTGCAGTCCTAGGTACCCGCACTGAAGAGGAAGGTTTCTGCAACGCATCTAACAGAATGCACTGCTGTCCTTCCACTACCCTCAGGAAAGGCCTAATGCAGCAGCTCTCATTTCCTGGCTCGATGATATGGATTTCTCTGGAAACAGTGGACTGCAAGGAAATTATGTCATGTTCTGTGGTATCCCCAGGAGTTGCACACGCTTCACTTTGATCATACCCTTGTCAGTGAAGGCAGCCTCACTACACAGAGAGCCTCACAAACCCAGCAAAAAGTTTCAGTGATAAACTACTGCCACTTCAAGAACATAAGGAAAGCAAGCCGCAGGCTCCCTTTCCCTTCACCATACTCTTCACCTTTGGCAAGCAGTGAGGAATACACTACTCTTATCATTAAAAGTATCACTTCCACTAAGACGCTGCTCCCCTACAGCATCAAGCTCCCTGCAGAAACTGCTCTGCAAACACATGCTACGTCACTTCTCAAAAAAAAAGGAGCATCTACATGAGACCAGAGCAGCAGGGAAGATGAGCAGATGTGGATGGGGAACTGACACTCCCCAGACAGCACTACCAACACAAGACCTGCTGTTACACAGCTTGAGCACAGGACCACCACAAGGCTGCAGGAGGCTGAAATGTCCCTCTTCAGCTGGGCATGTGGGTTGCCAAAAGAGTTCCAGGTCCTCCTTCCAGGAGCAGCACTCACCTTCTTACGGAAGATGGGCTTTGTCTGACCCCCATAGCCACTTTGCTTCCTATCGTAGCGTCTTTTTCCTATGGGAGGAAATGGCTCTGTTTAGGCAACAGCTCAAGACATGCTACAAGCACAAATGGCACTCTTACCAAACTCTAGCAGACTTCAGCCTGCAGCTGCACAACCGATCAGAAGCAATCCCCCCTTCTCCCACAGCCATCACCCTGGTGCAGAGCATGACCACCCGGGCACCACGCAACTTCCCCCGGGCCATGCCCCAGAGCCCCCGGAGGGCACCCATCCCTACCCTGGGCGTAGAGGGAGTCCTTCCCCTTCTTGTACTGGGTGACTTTGTGCGGCTGATGCTTGCCGCATTTCTTGCAGTAGGTCCGACGGGTTTTCGGGACGTTCACCTGGAGTAGCAGGGAAAAGTCAGCACGGCCAGGAGCCGCGCAGGGAACTGAAGACACGCGACGGCGCGCTCCGGGACCTCCCTCGCCCGGGCGCTGCCAAGCGCAGCCCGGCCGCCCTTCCTCTCCCCCAGGGGAGGCCCTGCCCCACCATACCGGGCCTAGGGCCTCCCCACGCCGCCCTGACCCTGCCTAGCCACCGGCCGAACACCCACCACAACGGCCAGCGCCTCGGGCGGGCGGAACAAGCCACTGCCGGGGCGGATGGCAGCAGATGGAACCAAACCCGCTGCCGCCAGCACTCACCATCTTGTCGACCGCCCCCCGAAGAGAAGGAGCGCCCCGGAAGCGGAAGCAGCTGGGAGCGGGGGACCATAGAGAGCGGGACGGTGCAGGGAGGGCCAGCGGCCCCGTCGGGCGGTGGGCGTGCAGCGCCCCCTCTCCGTGGGAGGAGAGCGGTGCGGCGGCCCCGGGCGGGGGGCGCGGGGGGCTGCGGAGGAGTGGGGGTGCGGGGGATACGCGGCGGGGGAGTGCCAGGGGTTGACTGGGGTAGGGGGTCTGTGGGACGAGCAGGGAGTGGGACGCGGGGAGCAGGGGCAGGCAGCCAGCGGGAACGTGGCGCTGCCCCCTGCCCGCCTCACGGCCCGGACGCCGGCCCCAGCCCCGGCCCTGCGCTCCGGTCCCCGCGTCCCGGCCCCGCGTCCAGGCCTTCCGTCCCCCTCCGTGCAGGGCAGGCCCTGGCTGCGGCCGGAGCCCCGGCGGCCCCACAGAGGTGGCCTGGCTGCCTCCAGGAGGAAACACAGCTGCTGCTTTTGAGTCAGAAACCAAAAAAAGGGGAACCGAAAGGGTGGGGTTGGCCGGCCCCGTCCTTCCGTGCCTCCCTGCCTCCCCGCCACCACAGCCACCCCGACCTGCCGGCCCGGGCCGCTCAGGCGGGCACGGAGCAGCGGGCACGGCAGGACCCCGGCTGTACGGAGCGGCGGCGGGAGGGCTCGGTGAGTGCGCTGGGCCGCAGAGGGCCCACGGGAGCCCCGTCCCGGCACTGCGTGGTGTGGGGAGAGGCACTGCAGGGAGCACGAGGGTGGCCGTGCCCTGGGCGCCAGCATGGCCCATCAATGTCGCACGGTTGGGGGCATGGCAGCGGGAGGCCGGAGCCTCCATGCGGTGCCTGCCTGTGGCCTCACGCCTCTGGTCACCTCTTCAGCAGTGCCGGGGGCCGTGGTGCCTGACGGGGGCTGGAGATCCATCCCTGGTGCAGGCCGCACGCTGCCAAGCAGCGGGTGAGCCGAGCTGGGAAGCCTCAGCCTTGTCCTGCAGCCTGGCCAGCTCTGAGCAGGTGGCATCTGACTGGGGGTGGGACAGCTGCCATGGGGCCACAGTGCTGGGGGCCATGGGGTGCAGCAGAGCAGGGCGGTGGGGTGGTGCATGGGTGCCAGGGGCTGCAGGGGTGCACTGGGGCAGGGGGGCAGGGTGTTGTATGGGCACTAGGGACGCCAGGGCTGCAGCAGAGCACAGGAACAGGGTGGTTTGTGGGTGCTGGGGACCCCAGGGGTGCTCCAGTGCAGGGGGTTGGGGTGCTGACAGTGCCCTTGACCACTCCTTGCTCGTGCTTTTTGCAGTGGGTGCTGCTGGGGTGCAGCTCTGGGTTTGTTCCCAAGTCTCTCCCATGCAGCAGATTCCCTTCTCTGTCCTTCTTGGTCTTCATTTTTGTCACCCTCCAGGCTGCACCTGAAACACAGGGACTGTGGAGTTTCTTATTCCCAGACATGCCGTCACCCTTCCCACTTGCCCTGAGCATGCCAGCCCCCTGCCAGTCCCCCATCAACCAGTGGTGGCACCCAGGCTCAGCTCCTTAGCAGGACACAGGCAGGGGTCAGGGAGCCTGCCTGGAGGGGGGTGGCCCCAGGGCTGCAGTGGGGCACAGCATCTGGTGGCATGGGGCTAGCGGTGTGTGCTGGGCCAGGCCCGGTGGTGGTGTCAGAGCACGCTTGGCCGAGGTGTGACAGCAGCAGGAAGTCACATTAGCTGGGGGGGACCACACACAGGACATGCTTCCACCCACCCACTCGCCACCTCTGCTGTTACAGCGTGGCAGTGATGGCTGGCTGCGGGGGTGAGTCCTGTGAGGCACCTACCACCCCAAAGGACAGGCAGGGACAGAAAGGGGCCGGTGGCAGTGCTGGGGAGAGGGAGGCTGTGCCATGCTGGGGACAAGGAGGCAAGTGCTGATGACAGGGAGGCTGTGCTGGGGACAGGGCTGCTGCGCCATACTGGGGCAGAGCAGCCCTCTGAGATACTCATCGTCCTTTCCTCTCTGGTGGCGCTGTTCCAGAGGACACAGCGAGGACGTGTCCCATCTGCCCAGCACTGCTGGCGGTGACGCAGCTTCTGCGACTCAAGGTAAAGCTTCTGGGGACCCAGCGCTGCAGTTGGGATGGGCTGGAGCTGGTGGCTCCTCTGCTCAGCCCCCGTGTCTATGCCAGGGGGAGCAATGGGAGCCCTCCTGCTCTTGGGACACGGGACGAGCAGCCACATTTTATAGTTAGGGAAACTGAGGCTACAGGGACATGCTGGGGTCGCTCTGGGCTCTCCCACCACCCCGCCAGCAGTCTGGGGTCAGTGGGCACCACAGCTACCTGCCCTGTGCCCAGCAGGGACCCCAGTTCCCTCCTCCCCAGGCCTGGATCAGGCAGCGGAGGCTGCTGTTTTTTCTAAAAGACTCTGATGGCTCAGCTTTTAAGCTTTTTTTTTTTTTTTTAAACCACCCAAACAAGCCAGAAAGGCTTGAGCCATGAGGGCCACAAGGGGACAGAAGGGGGGACCCGGGGAGGGGGGAACCCTGCTTGTCCCCAGCCTCTCTGTATAGCCACTGCAGTGGGACAGGGTCAGGATTGCAGCAGCAGGATCTGTGCTGGGAGAGTCTGGGCATTGCCAGTGGATGGGAGGACGCTCCTGCTCCGGGGCTGGGACATGCCCTGGAGAGAGGCACAGTGGGTGGGACCAGCTCCTGGCATCTTTGGTCCCCAGCTGGCCACTGTCAGGAGTGAGCCAATGCTGCCTCTTATGTGGGGGGAGTGAATGGACTGCCCAGCTGGGTAGTGGGGGGCTCAACCTCTGACTCTGGCCCATCTCTGAGCCTCTCCCAGAGGAGACAGGCTGCGGGCAGCAGGGAGGGGAACACCTTCTCCCAGGTTGCTTTCCAAAGCTGTGTTTGTAGAAGAAAAAAGGGAATAAGGTGGAGGTGAAAGGGTAGCAGAGCGTGTAGGTTTTCAGGGCAGGAGACATGGAGGAGGGCTCCAGGGGATGACAGTTCAGCAGTGGCTCCACGTAGCTCATCAGCTGCCTGTTAGGTCCAGCCTAGAGTCAGGTGTTGGTTACAGCCTTCAGAGGAGGAGAAGACCACAGCTCCAGCTGCGTGGTTCTGTGGGGTGCTGGAACTGTCTGGGTGTCTCAGTGCCTGGGTGCAGCATGGAGGGGCACAGGGCGAGATGGATGGGCTGCTCCAAGAGTTGGGCCAGGGCAGATTTCCAACCCCCTGAAGGCAGGGCAGCAGTGGGATGCAGGGCTCTCATCTGAGCCCTTTCCTGCCCAGACCATCCCAGGAGAGGCTCAGGAGGAGAGCTTCACTGAGGAGGGCTGGGGGAGGATTTAGCTCCTCTGGTTGCTGGCTGGAGGCAGCCCTTTGAGACTGGCCTCTGGTGAGCACTGCTCACAGGGGAGGGAAGGGGGTTGAGCATTATCCCTGCACTCCTGCAGGCTCCATGGACGCAGAGGGCAAGGATGATTTTAGCGCTACTGCTCTCGGCAGCATGGCACTGCGGCTATTGGGGGCCAGGACCCAACCACAATGTTTTAGGGACTGGCCTTCTGCGGCTGTCCCTTGCACACTGCCAAGTCAGCATGTCTCTGGCACAGAGGCCTGTGGTGTGGCAGGAGGAAACAGCCCACACAAACACACACCCACGATGTTGGAGGGGAGGAGGGAGCCTGCTGGGTGTTGCTGCTCAGGCTATGCGCTCCTCCCCGGGGCTACGCTTCTCACAGCCTCTCTGGCTCCCTCCCTCTCCAGCTGTCTGTGTCCGCCTGTAGACCCAGGCGCCCCCTCCAGCATCCAGCAGGAGCCAAAGTGGTGGCTGGGTGGTGGCTTGGTCTGCAGCCTGCCATCGGAGAGGGGACGTGAGAGGGAGAGGTCACATCGCAAATACCCGACACTGACCGGCTGCAGACCTCTGCAGCTGATTCCCCTCGTGGGGGTCCCAGCACCCCTTGGCTGCCCCTCAGGTGTGGGGAGAGTGCACCTGAGCAAGGTCCAGCAGTGCCAGGTTTTTGGCTGAGCAAGCACTGTGTCAGTGTTGTTGTGCCCACAGCAACCTGGTGAGCACGGCACGGAGGAGGCTGGTGGGGCTGACATGGCCAATGTCATCCTGGAGAGCATCTTCTTGAAGCGCTCACAGCAGAAGAAGAAGACATCTCCCCTCAACTTCAAGAAGCGCCTGTTCCTGTTGACGGAGAGCAAGCTGTCCTACTACGAGTATGACTTTGAGCGGGGGGTGAGTCAGCGGCCCCAGGGCCCCAGGGGCTGTGCCGTGGCAGTGCCCAAGGGTCACCAGTTGTCCTTCACCAGCACCCAGCCCCCGGGGTGGTTGGATGGGGATGGTGGTTGGCTTGAGTCTCCCCGGGTCTGCCCCTTAGCGATCATTCGAACCAACCCCATCTCTTGCAGCGCCGGGGCAGTAAGAAGGGCTCAGTGGACATTGAGAAGATCACCTGTGTGGAGACAGTGGTGCCTGAAAACAACCCTCCCCCCGAGCGGCAGGTCCCGGTGAGAAGGGTCCTGGGGTCCCCACTTGTGTCCCCCTGTCCCCTTGATGGGGAAGGAGGGAGAGTTACCCTGCCCTGAGGTGGTGGGAGAGGGGGACAGCCCTGCTTGGCATGGGGGGCTCTGCATGCACAGCCCATACCATACCAGGGGTCCGGCTTGATGCAGGGCTGGGGGAGCAGGGGGATGCTAAAGGCTGTGGGTCCCAAGGGAGATGCCAGCAGCCGAGCAGCAGGATGCCAGCATCCGCCTCTGCCTCTCTCTTCCAGAGGAAAGGAGACGATTACAACATGGAGCAGATCTCAATCATTGAAAGGTTCCCCTACCCCTTCCAGGTGAGTCCTCACTGCACCCCTTTTGCCAGTCCGCTGTGCCTGGCTGCAGGGTGCTGGGGGGACGACTCCAGAGGAACCTGGGGCCAAACACGACATCACTGCCCCAGTGCCAGCTGTCACTCAGCCATTTTGGGAGGCCCTGCTGCTGTCCACAGTGTGGGGGGCAGGCAGGTGAGCCTCTGCAAGCCCCGAGGCATTGGGCAGCTCTATTTAAGGGGGCTGCTTAGATGGAAACCTGCTCTGAGCTCTGTGCTGCCCCTTTCAGTCCCCTGGCTGATGCTGGAGGTATGCTGTCTGTTGGCTGCCTGCTCAGCCCCCAGCCCAGCTGCCTGCCCAAGCTGGCACCCAGTTTGGCCCCCGCCACACCGAAAGTCAGAGAAGGAAGTGGAAAGCCTCGGGGGAGGGGGGCTTATTTATAACCTCTCTGTCATGGTCCCACGAGCACCATGCAGGGCTAGCACACACCAGCACGGCTTGTGCTCTGCACCGGCTGCTCAGGGTGGCCACAAGCCTTGGCTGTCCCTGTCCTCCCTGGAAGACCCCCAGCTGGGGCACTGAGGCATGTGGTCCTGCAGGTGGTATATGACGAAGGGCCCCTCTACGTCTTCTCCCCGACAGAGGAGTTGCGCAAACGCTGGATCCATCAGCTGAAGAGTGGTGAGTTTGGGGGCTCTGCGGTCCCTCAGAAAGCAAACACAAACAATTGGCTGTGCGTGCGGCACAACCTAGAGCACCGGGTTTCCGGGGGCTTGCTATCTTGTGGTTACATTATCCTATGTCTACGGATGAGCAAGCGCTGATCAGAAACTTCTCCCGTGATGAGCGTACTCATAAGGCCATACCCCCACATGCATGCTCCCTAACATCCCTGAGCTGACACCAGCCACTCCTGCCCAGGGGAGGTGGACACACACCTCTGTCACCCCCTGACTTCTGCAGCGCTGCAGCCACCTTGGCTGAGGCTTCTTGCCCTCTCACAAGCCTGCTCCAAATTAGCTCAAGCAGGCTCAGAAGTTATTGAGGGCAAGAGGAAATAGCAGACATGGCCACGCAGCTGCTGTACTGCCATGCAAGGTGCTTTAGGAAACATGACAAAAAGCCTGCTGGAAGTCAGGGAACGTCTCTCCCAACCCATCCTGAGCTTCATTCAGTGCTGCTGAGCTAACATTCAGTTGCGTGGGTGCTACCTCCTGGAGCTGAGAGCATGTTGCAGCAGCAGTGCGCAGAGGGACTTGGGTGCTTGCTGTCAGCCAAAATCCGCTGGAGCTGCCCATATGTGTCTCTTGGTGCATATGTATCTTTCTGTGGCTTTGTGCTGGTGGGGCGAGATTAGCTGCTCAAATTGACACAGGGAAGTTTGACCGAGTGGGGCGGAAGCAGAGTAGGCTGATAACGGGGAAGTCGGTTATTTCATGAGAGCCCTGCTGCTCTGCGCCGGCAGGCAGCCAGCCCTCTCACCACTTCCCTGCTATGGGATGGGGGGTGCTGTGGCAGCTGAAGCCACTGTAAAATCCACAGGGAAGAGGGGAGAGAAAATACTGGCCTTTTGCTACTGGGATGCCCTCATCCTGCTCCACCAGAGAAGGGGCTCTCTGCACCCTGCAGAGCTGCTGTGGTGCGGTGGTGTTTAGGCACATCCAGTTGTCCCTCTAGGTTGGGGAGAAGTATGAGGAAGCCGGTCAGCACCTGCGTGGCAAGTGAGCGGTTTCCCAGCAAGGGAAGTCTAAGCAGGCAGGGGATGATGGCAGTGCCCTGCTTTCCCTATGGAAAAGCCAGGCACAGCACAGGCCTCCCTCCCCACTTCTGAAAAAAAGGGTTCAAAAGAGCTGTGAACCATGGGCCTCAGCAGCCTGGGGGATGCTGGACGTTTTCGGGGGCTGGAGGGCTGGTCACAGCAGCACCTAGCCCTCCAAGCATGCTTGTATCCCTTTGCAGAGCTGCCAAAGAGCTTTGATCAGATCTGAGAGGAAAGGCCGGGCCCTCCCCAAGCTAGGGTTTTCGTGGCACAGGGTTTGCAATAGCCACAGCACCAAAACACAAACGATCTGAGGGAAGCCTGAGTAGCAGGGCCACATGTGACTGTGTATCAGTAGCACAGCAGAGGGTGAAATGATTTAATGGGGCTGATCATATGCATTCAGGGAGCAGAGAGCTCTCTGCAGCGGGCTGGGGACACAGCCCCGTGTCACACACATTTCCCCTCCTCTGCCACAGTGATCCGGTACAACAGCGACCTGGTACAGAAGTATCACCCCTGCTTTTGGATCGATGGCCAGTACCTGTGCTGCTCCCAGACAGCCAAGAACGCCATGGGCTGCCAGATCCTGGAGAGCAGGAATGGCAGTAAGACACTGGGGGCACCCTTCCCCAGCCCCTGGGGACCACCGCAGCATGACGCTGTTGATCTTTTCTCACCTTAGTCCCTTTTCTGATCTGAAGGTTTAAAAGTTGGGCGGTCACATCGCAAGACAAAGAAGCCTCTTCCCCCTACTCCTGAGGAGGACCAGGTAGGGGCCAGCATCAGCTCCAAGGTGTTTAAGGAAAGGTCTACCTGGGAAAAGCCAATATGTTGAGTGACTAAAGGGCACTGCTGAGAGATGTACAGGCCAGGGCTCTGCTCTGGAAAGGGCTGTCAAGATGGTGCCCTAAGGGAGGAGGAGCTTGAACCAGGGGATGGAGCTCAAAGGCCTGCAGGAAAGTCAAATGATCTTACCCCTGAGGTAACCCAGGGACGATAGAGAAGCCCTGATATAGGGTGGAGGAGTCATGGGTTAAGCCAAAAGGTAGAGAGAAAACACTTATCTTTTGTGAGGATGGGTCTCCAAGGAGGAAATGTTGCAATAAAAAGCGCTGGGGAGTGATTGGTCTCCTGGTGTAGATGCATGTGGGAGCTGAGATGAATGCTGCGCTGACCTGGCCTGAGCCCACTGCCCTACCAGGCCTGGGGAGGGTCTTGCCTGGGAAACGGTGTGTCTGCCAGCCTCACTGTGTCCCACGCTCTCCCTTGCTCTGGGGAAGATGGTGATGAAGCCCCTGCCACCTGAGCCAGCCCCCAGCACAGCAGGCGAGATGAAGAAGGTGGTGGCCCTCTACAACTACCTTCCGATGAACGCGCAGGACCTGCAACTGCAGAAAGGCGAGGAGTACTTCATCCTGGAGGAAAGCCACCTGCCCTGGTGGAAAGCCTGTGACAAGAATGGGTAAGAGCTCCTGCTGCCCATGCCACTCGACCCACAATGATGCCTTCTCCTGATGCCAAGGCACTGGTGGGCAAACACACCTCTTCAGCATTGCAGGGGTTAGGACAGGCTGCCTGCCTGCCTGCAGGCTCCTGCATGGGATGGCACATGAGGAGGGTGAGGGAGACTGAAGCAGGCTGTGGTATCAGCGCTCCCCAAGCATGAACCCAAATGGGTTTGTGCCAAGGTTTCTGAGCCCATTTCTACTCAGCCTTCTTGGGACAGGAACCTGCTTCCCCCTTGGCCTCCTCCATCAGTGTGTGACCAGCCCCTTTTCTCCTGCAGGAGGGAAGGATACATACCCAGCAACTATGTCACTGAAACCAGCAGTTCCCTGGAGATCTTTGAGTAAGTAAGAGAAGATGTAGGGACATGGCAAGTTGTGCGTGGTCGGAGACTTTTTACATTCAGCTCTGTTAATCTATGCAGCCTGCGAGCCCAGCCTGGCTGGGTCGCTCTCCCTCTTGCACACGCTTTGAGAGCCTCTGGCCCTGTGACAGCCATCTCTGCCCTGCTCCCTGCACTGCCTATCCTGGCTGGGCCAAGGTCAGACCAGGCTGGGGACAGTGGTGGCTGCAGTGATCTCCCTGATGGCTGTGTCCCTGTTCCAGGTGGTACTCAAAGAATATCACTCGGAGCCAAGCAGAGCAACTGCTGAAACAGGAGGTAAGTGTTGACTCCTGAGGCTGTGTTCTTTCTACATACCAGCCCTCCATGGGCTGCTGTCACGTTGTTTCCAGCATGGGACCAACCATGGCTTGCGCTGGCAGGCGAGTGTCATGCCAACAGTCCCAGGAACCATCTCTACCCTCCTGGCAGGCACTTCAGTAGGTGGTCCGCCAGGCAGGGACTGGAAGTAGGACTCCAGACTTACCGCACCCTCTCCAGCCATGCTGTGATCTTCACTCACTTTATGTCTTGCCTGTTATAGTCATGCAACCATCCTGTCCGACCCCTTTTTGTTTTAGGGCAAGGAAGGGGGCTTCATTGTCCGAGACTCCACCAGCAAAACGGGGAAATACACTGTCTCCGTCTACGCCAAGTCCTCTGTGTAAGTGGATCTCGGAACAGCTTGTTCCTACCTCAGAGGGCCCCTCCAGGCACCCCTCACCCTCTGCCTGTCCTCCGCATGCCGCTGACCCCACATAATGTCTCTCCAGAGACCCCCAAGGCACGATCCGCCATTATGTTGTATGCTGCACGCCCCAGAATCAGTATTACCTGGCAGAAAAGCACCTGTTCAACACCATCCCGGAGCTCATCACATACCATCAGCACAACTCTGCCGGTCAGTGTTTGGGAGACAGGGTGAGGCCAGCAGTGTTTTTACTGACACGACAGTATCCTCACCTTCCTGCACTGAAGGCAGGATGCTTGTGTTCCCTGTGGGAATGTGGCGGGTAAGCGTGGTGCAGCAATCTACCTTTTTGTGTTTCAGGGCTCATATCCAGACTGAAGTACCCTGTGTCTCAACATCAGAAAAGTGCTCCTTCCACAGCTGGCCTCGGCTATGGTAAGCTGGCCTGGCCTATCTCACAGTTCCCTGGTTGCAGGAGCCATTTCTACTGGCAGTAACTTTCTGGGGCTGGGACCCTGGCTGTCCCATGGCAGCAGGGCTCACAGCCTTCCCAGGAATCACTTCCCAACAATCACTGGCCCTCTAGTGACAGTACTGACCAAGAGAAACCACAAGCTACTTTGCTCCTCATCCCTTGGGGGAACAAGTCTCAGATTTCATGGATTTTTTGGGATGGTTTTTTAGGCAGCACATGCTCTTGAGCTCTTCTTGGGCTTGCCAGATCAGATGACTGGGAGAATCCTGCAGGGAGGTCACCTGCACTCACATTACGCTTGCACTCTTTGTCCTGCACTCTTTGTCCTAGGGTCATGGGAGATTGACCCAAAGGATCTGACCTTCCTGAAAGAACTGGGGACTGGGCAGTTTGGCGTGGTGAAGTACGGGAAATGGAGAGGCCAGTACGACGTTGCTATCAAGATGATCAGGGAGGGTTCCATGTCAGAGGATGAGTTTATCGATGAAGCCAAAGTTATGATGTAAGTGGTGAACAGCCTGCAGGTCAGTGCTGCATATGCCTCGCCAGAATGGCTGCATTCCTGGGTGGTGTGGAGGGGCAGTCTCAGGCACCCTCACACTCTGCAGAATGCATTTGGGAACCTACTGCCTTTGTGCTGATTCCCTGGTGAACTTTTCCACCGTCAGCTGGGCCAGAAGCACCTTCCCTTCCCAAACTCTCTTTATTCACAGATGCTTTTTTTGCTGCTTGGCCTTCAAGATGCTTAGAATTGCCCTTCTTGTCCCCAACACAGGAACCTGTCTCATGAGAAGCTGGTGCAGCTCTATGGGGTCTGCACCAAGCAGCGTCCCATCTTCATCATCACAGAGTACATGGCCAACGGCTGCCTCCTGAACTTCCTGAGGGAAACTCGGCAGCGGTTCCAGCCTGCTGAGCTGCTGGAGATGTGCAAGGATGTTTGTGAAGCTATGGAGTACCTGGAATCCAAGCAGTTCCTGCACCGAGACCTGGTAGGGCTGTGGCTGAAGGACACATCTCCAGCTCAGAGACAGCCACAGCATGTCCTAGACAGGGTCCAGCTAATTCATCAGCATGAGGAGAGGCAGCTCAGTAGCCTTCTCTGCAGAACATCACTTTAAGCTTCCCTGCCCACCTCAGCATGGGTGGGATGCTCTGAAGTCACTGCTCTGCAGTAAGTTAGCAGAGATTGCAGAAAGGGCAGGACTAGGTAGTTTTCCAGGGGATGGGAAATGCATTTGTGGCTAAGGCAGGGTTTGCGTTAGGCAGCATTGCTGACTCAGACATGAAAAGGGACCTCTCAACCCCCATGAAAAGCTGAGCCTGCAGTTTGTCAGGCCTTAGGCTGCCATTGCCAGCTTGCAGTCCTGCTAGGTGCCATACCTGATCTCCTGCTGGTGCTGCTGTGTTCACACAAAATCCCACCAGGGAAGCTGCTCCTCTGTAGATAAACAGGATGCCTGGAGGCCTCTCTTGCTATCTTTGCTGAGGACTTTGTAGATTGCCCCAACCCAGGTGAACCTGCAGGACAAAGTGAGGCAAAGTGTTAAGTGGGTGGGGGTGAGATGAAGTTCCAGATGGTACAGGGGAATGGGAGAGGCAGGAGCAGGTAGGAGTGACTGCCTCCCTCTCTCCATTCACAGGCTGCTCGCAACTGTTTGGTGAACGACCAAGGAATTGTGAAAGTATCAGATTTTGGCCTTTCCAGGTCTGGTAGATAGTCTGTGTCACTGTCCTGTTCAATCCCCCATCTCCTCCTTCAGTCTCTTCTACACTTTAGTCTTTCTCCCCACCATCCTCCAGCTCTGCTTTTCCTCCATCTTCTCCTGTCTTTCTGCTTCATATATCTGACTTAACCTTCTGCCTCTCCACTTTCCACCATCCCTTTCTTATTTCCCCTGTCCCTTTTCCCCCTCTCTTTGCTCCTTCTTTCCCCCACCTCTAGTCTCCTGGCTGCAGCTTTCTCTCCACATCTGTCCAAACTGGCTGTGCTTCTGTGTCACCGTATCCCTTTCCCAATCTTGACTAACATACGCTTGTTTGCAAAGGGACATTTCTGCCTGTTGAAGCCCGTGTGGAGTGCAACCTCTGGTCACTCTGAGAGCTGTTGATTTCTTTTGGGCTTGGTTGGTTGCATGGAGGAATGGAGGAATGAAAGGTGAAATCCAAGACAGGCACCCTGATCCAGTTATCTGCTGCAGGTATGTTCTAGATGATGAGTATACAAGCTCCATGGGGTCAAAGTTTCCAGTGCGATGGTCTCCCCCTGAAGTCCTTCTGTACAGCAAGTTCAGCAGCAAGTCTGATGTCTGGGCTTTTGGTAAGAACATGGCATTAATGACTCGGGGATCAGGAAGAGAGGGTGCCCCAACAGCGAGCTCCTCTGCTGGTTAGCTTCAGGCACAGGCGCTCCCATGCCATGAACTGTACCTGCTGTTTCCTGTAACAGGCGTTCTGATGTGGGAAGTTTACTCTCTGGGAAAGATGCCTTACGAGAGGTTTAACAACAGCGAGACAACAGAGCACGTCATCCAAGGCCTGCGCCTCTACCGGCCACAGCAGGCCTCAGAGCGGGTCTATGCCATCATGTACAGCTGCTGGCATGAGGTGAGTTGCTCTTGCCCTTGGTGACCACCCCCAGCTGCCCTGGGGCACCTGACCTGGCTCTGCGGCTCCCCTGGGGTGCGGGGAGCAGTGGGGTGGCCGGCAGGCTCCAGCAGGGCCCCCCCTCTTGCATGGCAGAAGGCCGAGGAGCGCCCCACCTTCACGGCACTCCTGGGCAGCATCCGGGAGATCACGGACGAAGAGCCCTGACCCTAGGCTTGGGCTGGCCTGGCCCGCTGGCCCCTGCCTGGTGCCAGTGGCTGCTACTACTGGGCTGGTGCTGCCCCACCACCCGTCGGGACTGACCTGCGCACCGGACGATACCGCAGCACCGCTGTCACGGACACGGCACTGGCTGCACCCCCGGGGCAAGCAGGAGCCCGAGGGGCAGCCACGCCGCAGCCCCCGTCACTGGCAGCGTCCCTCACAGCCAAGGACAGAGGCGGGGACCCTGACGGCCGCGGCCCCGGTGCCGACCAGCTCCGCAGGCGGCGGCGGGCCGGGCCTGTGCACAATAAACGGTTCCCGACGCCGCCGCCTCCCTGGCTGTCGCCGCGCCCCGGCACCGCCGCGCTCCGCCCCGCCGGTAGGGGGCACGCGGCCAGCGGCCGCGCATGCGCAGTGCGCGCGGAAGGGGCGGGCGCTGGGCGGGCGGCGCGCATGCGCGGCGGCGGCGCGGCGCGGCACGTGAAGGTCGCGGCGCGGCGGTGCCGGTAATACCGGTGGTACCGGTAGTAGCGGTAGCGGGATGGACGCGCCGTCCGCCGCCGGCTTGGGCGGCGCCGACCCCCAGCTCCAGCGCTTCATCGAGGTGGAGACGCAGAAGCAGCGCTTCCAGCAGCTGGTGCACCAGATGACCGAGCTCTGCTGGGTACGGACGGCCCGCGAGTGGCGCCGCCGGCTCCGGTGACCGGAGCGGCGGGTCGCGGTGGTGGGACAGGCGGGCTGGAACGTCGCGCTGACCCTTGCCCCTGGGGGGAGGAGGGAGATGGGAACAAAATGGAGGCGCCGTGGGAGCAGTCGCAGCCCCGGTGAGCCCGGGGGACGCTCTCGCGGGGGGGGGGGGGGGGCGATCCGGGGGAACGGGCCGGGACGAGCCCTGGACGGGGCGGGGCGGGAGCTGTATGCACCCGAGAGGATGAGGTTCCCGTGGGGGGATGACACCGGTGTGCCCGAGGGTTGGAGAAGGCCAGGAGGCAGGTCCCCGGTGTGCCGGGGGTGTCGGGCCGCGGCGCCCCCGGGGCCAACGGGTCCCCCGCTGTGTGCAGGAGAAGTGCATGGACAAGCCGGGTCCGAAGCTGGACAGCCGGGCCGAGACGTGCTTCGTGAACTGCGTGGAGCGCTTCATCGATACCAGCCAGTTCATCCTGAACCGGCTGGAGCAGACGCAGAAGTCCAAGTCCGCCTTCTCGGAGAGCCTGTCCGACTGAGCAGGACCCGCGCCCCAGGGGACACCAGCCAGCCCCCCACGAGGCCAGGTCCTCTGCCATGCCAGTTCCTGGTCACTCTGACACCCAAGTGAGCCAGGATGAGCTCTGGGGTTTAGGATTTAATTAAATGCCAGTCTCGGGGAAGTTGCAGCCAGATGAGAGCCCACGACAGAGGCACAGTTGCTCCTCCTGGGGGTGATGTGCTGCCCCTGGCCCCACAGGCCAGCAGCCGTCTTTGTGCTGGGACTGGGACTTCGGGGCTGCCAATGCTGTGTGAGTGTTTGGAATGCACCCACTCAGCTGAATGGAGGGGTGTCGATGCTCACGTTGGGGTGCTCCCAGCGCTGACGCAAATCTCACTCAGCTCTAGGCGAGGTCAGCCTGCGACTGCTGCCTCAAACGGTGCTGCACAAAACGAACCCTCCTGAGTGGATGCGAACAAGCCCTGCAGGTGCCATTGCTGTGCAGTCCGCTACAGGTACCCTTAGCAAGAAGAGCTTGTTGGGCACGCTGTTCATCCCAGGCAGTCTCATTACTGGAAAATACTTTCAGGCTTCCACAGGTAAATCATTCACGTGGCCAAGTGACAAATTTTCAGATTGCAGCACAACTCTGTCAATACTGACTTGCTCCATTAACTGCTTTCCCCTGGTCAATGTAATAAATATTAACTGGGTCAATTTTTAACATGAGATTCTCCTTTGTTCAGACGGATGACCACTGAGAATTGAAAATCTGGCCTTCTCATCACTCCCCCTCCTTCCCAGTGATCCTGTTTATTGCAAAATTAGTAGGGAGGGGGCATCATTGTCTTCTGGCTAGAAGGTCTGCTTTGAAGTCTGATTTGTTGCTCAATTTGGTCCCATAAATCAAACTTGTTTCTGGGAGAGGCTGTGGCTTTTCCTCCTCTTCCCCAAAGGGTTAACAGCTCCTGCTGCCCTGTCAAGGCGTAGTTTCTTTAGAGAGACTAAATGCAGGAGATAAGTAACCAGCTACTTTATAACCTCATGCACCTTTACCTGTGGAGATCATGGAGGGGAGGCCTATGGCTGTGTATTCTGGACCTCTGCCCCCAGGACACAGGAGCTTCTAACTGGAAAAACAACAAACTACTGATCCGACCTCTGGAAAGGCAGCATAGCATTTCAGCAGTGTTTATGTACAGCATGGCTCTGGGAAGCCTGGAGTGACCCACTGACAGTGGCTTGGAGCTTTACACAGGAACCTGGTAAAGCAGTTCTGTACACATCCATTTGCTGTGGGTGGCTGGACAGGGCCTGTGAGTTCCTAACATGGGTGGCTTGTAGCCAGCAGCCTTTCTGGGAACAAATTGAGGGTGTATTAAACAGAGCTGTGCAGATGAGTGAGGACATAAGTGAGGACATAAGTCCTTACTATGTAAGTGAGGACACAGCTGTTACCTTTCAGAAACTTACCTCAATAGCTAAGGACTCAGGTCACTCCTGTTCCCAGTGTAAGTGATTCCCTCTCCTGTCCCTATCTTGAGTTTCTCTCGAGCATCTGCACGGTTCTTTCTACCCCTGTAATCCTGCATGCCTTTCAGTACTGGCCCAGCTCTCGGTACAAATGTATCACTGGCTACTCAGTAACTGAACAAATTGGTTTTTAATAGAATACAGTAAGCTGGTCGTTCATCAACCTGCACTGCAGATGTGTGAAGAGGCTGGTCCCTCTGTAAGAGCCACAGCAGCACGTGGCAGCACCACTGAAGTTTTCCAGTTTTGGCTGTATTCTGTTCTTGGATGTGAATCTGTAAATAAATTCTAGCAGAGTGAGCAAAACAAGTACTTGACAGAGGGATTTTTTAATTAATATTCTAGGTATGTCATCTTTAAAGCCAGACATCCATCTTCTCTCTGTGTAATCTTAGCACCATGTTAAATTATTTTGTGACTGTTAATCTTCTAAGTATATTTTCTTAAAATGCTGCGAGGCCTCCCCAAATGCATGGTCTTCGCATTCAGTAAGGGTTAGCACTGTGTTAGTGCTCCAGGCCTCTGCGCAGCTGAAGCCTGTGTCCTGACGAGGGCGGATCAATTCTTCAAGTAAAAGAACAGTGAAGAGGCACCAGATCCCAGGAACTGGGCAGTTCCCAGGGTTCCTGTCTGTAACCGTAGGAGGCTGCTGTCCCTGTTGGCCTCCTGGCAGTTGCAGGTCACCAATCTCATGCAGGTAGATGGTAACTGCCAACTCCTGCTAGTGCAGCAGTAGCTAGCAGCGGCTGAGGCAGTATGTTCAACCTTGCAGTGGAACTGCTCAGCAGTGGGAGCAGAAAGCTAGCAGTTCAGAGGCTTCCTCACACACTTTCACCTTCCTCCTCTTCCTCCTCTGGACTTTCAGAGCCCTTGTCCTCTGAGGGCAGAAGAGGCTGGTGCTGACATGACTGATGTCTGTCTGCACTCCTCCATGAGGTGTGCAGGTCTGCCCTGGCTTGCTGCAGGAAGAGGGGCAGGAGGTCGGGGGTGAAGGGCATGTCCCTGAAGGCGTGCAGGAGGAAGATGCCGGACACAATGGTGAGGAAGCCACTGATGGTGCCGATGATGTTGTCTAGCACCATGTGTTGCCACTCCTTGAAGAGGATGGCAGAGCACATCATGACTGCTGTGGTGAACAGCACATAGTAAACAGGTGTGACCACAGACGTGTTGAAGATGTCCAAGGCTTTGTTCAGATAGTTGATCTGGATGCTGATGCAAATCACCAGGCACACCAGGAGCACCCAGCCCAGTGGTTCTTTCAGGACTGGGTTCCCAGAAAACAGTTCTTTCAGGGCAATCCCCAAGCCTTTGACGCAGGACACGGAAAGCGAGCCAATGGCGGAGCAGACCAAAACATAAACCAGGACGTTGCTCTGTCCATAACGGGGTCCAGCCACAAAGATAAGCAGAAGGGAACTCACCAGGACACACACAGCAAATACAATGAATCCTTGGGGAAATAATTAAAGAGCTCTATCAGAGAACAGTAGCACTAGTGACAGATGTAACTGAACAGCAAGTAGTGATGGAAGACAGGCGGGTAACTGCCCCATCACTCTGTCTTTTTTAGCCTCCACCTGTAGGGACCAGGGTTGGGAAGCAGAGTTGGTCTCCAGCCTGAGCAAAGCTGCAGAGACAGCAGCTCTTTATGGTGCTGATCACAGCACTGCCCCACAATTCAGCCTGCCAGGGGATACAGCACCCGTGGTAGAATGGATGTGGCACAGCCAGGCTCTACGGCACTAGTGGAGGTGGGGGGCTTGTTGACCAGGAAGATGGGGGGCACAGCTCTGCAGGAGGCCCAGGAGGGAGGCAGGTGGCTCAGGAAGCCCTAGCTGAACTCTGCAGGCTGTGGTGGGATAAAGAGGAAAGCGCCGCATCACAGGAATGCAAGGCCCTACCAGAGCGCTCCCTGTAATGAGCAGCATCATCTACGCGTTACTTTGCTTTGCTCTTCTCCCTGCGCTTCCTTCCTCCATCTCCTGTGGCTTATTTTGCCACTCATGCTATTGCCTAAATCATATCCTTGCAACCTGATTCATCCTCTAAATATCAGGACTACCTGATTTTTGGCTGTAACTTGAATTGCTTGTTCATCTTTGCCTGAAGTTCCTCCTCTGTCTTCCCTCAGCCATATCACTGCCACCCTCATATACAGGAATTCCCCCTCCTATCCTGGCACTACTACAGGCCAACCCCTTCTGCTGCCAGCTGCAGCTAATTCCCATGCTCTTCACTTTTTGCATCTATACCTCATAGACAGTACAAAAAAAGCACACTTGGTAACTGTTAATGACCCAAGTTCCAATCCTTGCTTTGGCACAGACCCAGTGACGTAAGAGCATCGCCCAGACTCCCTCTCTGCAAAGTGGGTTTCCTGTCTGCCTCTTTCATCTGGGGTCAAGAGAACCTGACAGTCCTAAAAAGCTATTCTAAAGCTGACTTGTCGCCCTATCTTTTGAGCTACTTAATAAGGTGTAATTCCTCTGAGCATGTCCATTAAATAGTGTTTGACTGTCATCATTCTTTCATGCTTAGAAGCGTGGAGACCCCAGCCTTTTCCCACCACAGAAGGCAAGCCACAAGCTATCCTGGACACAGGGAAATGTTTCCTCCACTGGCATGCAGAACAAGAAGCAGCTTAATTACCCTTTAGTTCAGTCCTTCCCAATCTAGCCAAGTTGTATCCTACCTTCTGCTGTCATTTCCAAGCCTGAAGTTGACAGGACCCCTTTTACTTAAGTACCTGGATCTTTCAATTTCTCTGCCATTGACTCCAGGCTGGAAACCTCTTCTTCTTGCGGAGCATGGATCACCATCACCGTGGAGCCCAGGATACTCAGGATGCAGCCAATCTTCCCATGAACATTCAGCTGCTCATTCAGGAAGGTGGAGGACAGAACTGCACTGAAAGATAGTAAAAAAACCCCAAACCAATTAGGCCAAGAGATGGAGCAGCTGAGGGAAGAGACAGAGGAAAGCAGAGCAACTGCTTTCACCACTAAGGGGTGGTAGGTGAGGTAAGGGTGTTTCTGAGGCTGCTTACCTAACAAGGACACTTAGAGCGCCCAGTGGAGTTACCAGCGTTGCAGGGGCAAAGGCATAGGCAGCAAAATTTGCTGCTTCTCCAACTCCCACTGCAAGAGAAACTGTCAGGTGAGCATCAAAGAGTGCAGTCAGAAGAGAGCCTCAGTTTCCACCTAAGCACCCCATGTTCCTCTGAGGTATGTCGTGCAACCAGGGAAGAACAGCACCAGCAAGAACAAGCAGAAGCCCAATTTAGGTTCTTTTGGGAAGAGAAGGCTCGTGGTTACGCATGGTGATCCTTAGTCACACATGGCTATGCACCTGAGCAGTAACCACAGAAAAATATTTCCATAATGTCCTCAAAGCTGAAAGGAGTTTTGACCCATTTCGTATTTCTAAGTCATGTTCTTCTCCTGGAACAGCTTTTATAAGTTTTTAAAGGGTAAATCAAGTACAATTTGTTATTAATGTTAAAAAGTGTAAAACAGAGCTGCTGAAATCGCTGTAGCACTAAACCCACAGTGCTGGATGTGCCGTTATAACTACATCATCTGGGCAGCCCATTTCAGAAGCACTTAACCCAACACAGTCAGGCCAGCTCCTCAATTCCTGTTTAGTAGGGAAACCTGGAAATGCATGAGACTTTAGAATATTTTAGAGTTATAATTAGATCAACAACATCCTCAGACACTCAGATAAAAATCAAGCAGTCAAACAGCAATCATGATAATAAAACACAAAAGCAACTGGAAACAATGAGAACCATGCTCTTAAGTGCATCTTGCTACAGTTTCAGAGCAGGTACTTACTGCACAGCAGCCCTGCCCACCAAAGCCACTCTTGCAGGTACGCGTGACCTCCTTGCCCTAAGTCAGGAAGAAAGGGTAAGAAGAAACCTCAGGTGAAGCTACACAAAAGGCTCATTGTCCTGCCAGAACAGAGAAGCAAGTGGGAGCAGCCTGATCTCTTAAATGCAAGGCTGCCTTGGGTCTGCCTGCTTTGTCACATATTGGCCTGACCCAGACATGGGCAAGCACCGATTCTTTTACCCTAAAACCAAAGATTTTATCCCCTGGTTCTTCCGCATTTGAAAGACTGCAATTTCAAGAACGCATGAGCCGTTCTAGAAACGTGACTTTGTTGGCTATGGGCAACGGCTGGGAAAAGTCTGTCTACCTTTACGCCAAAAAGCCTCTTCCCTGTGGAAAAAGTCTACTTTTACACCAGAAAGCCCCACAAGCAAGGGGGGGGGGGGGGGGGGGGGGCGGCCGAAGCCCGGCGCCGGCCGGACTGCCCGGCTGGAGGCTTGGCGCGGCCTGCGGTGTCCGGGGAACGCGGCTGCGGGCGAGCAGCCGCAGTGACAGCCCGGGGCCGCCTGCCCAGCAGCCGGAGGCGGAGGTGACGGGCCGCTCGCAGGGGGGGGGCACCGCGGCGTTTTGCGCCCCCCAAAGCCCGTCAGCCCGAGCCCCCCACCCCGGGCCGGGGGCGGCGGTACCTGCCCTGGCGCGGCCGCGGCGGCACAGCCGGAGCAGCCCCTTCTTCTTGAGGATGAAGCTGCCGCCGATGAAGGCGCTGGAGGCCAGGGCCAGGCCCAGCCCCACGTAGAAGCCGGCCGGACCGCCCGCGCCCCCCATGGCAGCACCGCCGCCGGCCGCCGCTTCCGGTGCGCCGCCAGCACCCTTCCCCCAGCGCCGGGCGGAGGGGAGGGGAGAGGAACGGAGCGGAACGGAACGGAGCGGAGCGGAGCGGGCGGGCCGCCCTATGCCGGCGCACTGGGCCTGGTTTCCGCCGCGGGCCGCTGAGCGGGGGCGGGGGAGGCTGTGGCGGCGGGTCGTGGGGCTGCCCGCGGGCGCCGGACAGGCCCTGCTGGGGGTGTCGTCCCGACAGCAGCGCAGCCCCGGCAAGGCCCCGGCTCCCCCCGCCGCCGCTCCTGTGCGGGACGCCGGTGGGCGAGAGCCTGGCCGTGGGGGTGCTGGGCTCGGGTTACCTGGAAGGAGCCTAATTGGCGACGAGGTAATTGTATCTCGTGTTCCACGCTGAAGAAGAGAGGATGAGTAAGAGCAAGGACGATGCTCCGCATGAGCTGGAGAGCCAGTTCGTGCTGCGACTGCCACCGGTAAGAGGCCGTTTGGTCTGGTGTAGCTGAAGTGGCTGCCATCACGTTTTACACGCAGCTCGGTCCAGTTTGCTTGGCGAGCGCCGGGCTTGGGAGAGGTATTAGCGAGGTGGGTGAAGTCTGTGGGAAATCTGCACACCTGGCAAGGGACATGGAAGCAGGCTGGGTGCTTCTGGCCTTGGGCAGCCCATTCCCACTCATTTGAGCAGATTTTCCACGGCTTCCTCTTGAGAGGCATTTCTGTGACACAGAGCAGGAGGCTTGGAAGACAATTTAGAGGATTAGGGAGGAAATTTCTGTAAGGGTAGAGCTTTAGCAAGTGCTGGGTCTTCAGTTGCTGTGGCTGTCAGTGCACTTGATGCTATTTGTTATGCTATTTGTCAGCATAAAGCTGAGACTATGTCCTGCTGAGACCATGAGAGCTTGGTGAGGGGAGCCGTAACTTCCCCCAGAGCTGTGGTCCTCTGGCAGGGTATCTCTTGGAGTCCTCACACCACTGTCACAGCTGTATTGTGTCAGGGGGTGTGAAGGGCACTGGGAATAGCAGAGCCACAGGATTAACACTGGGAGGAGGGTGCAATTTTCATTGCGGCTCTTGCAGTTGTTTTTCTGCATTGGGATGGCAGGGGTGTTTATAGCTGGGTAGGCTGGACAGAAGCTTTTGGTGATTCTCAGAGGAAGCACACCCAGTCCTGATGTAAGTCTGTCCAACCTTCCCAGGAATATGCCTCCACTGTGCGGCGAGCGGTACAGTCTGGGAATGTCAACTTGAAGGACAGGCTCACCATTGAGCTACATGGTGAGTGAGCAGGATCAGGACATCTTAAAACTCCTCTGGCTGTCTACAAGTGAAGCTGTGCAACTTGCGTGTGTTTTCCCCTGAAATTTCTGCTGCCCATGAAGGTATTGCTCAGTTTAGCTGTTTAGCAACAGCACTAACTTCTCCTGTGGCTTTCTGCAGCGGATGGGCGCCACGGGATTGTCCGTGTAGACCGGGTGCCGCTGGCAGCCAAGCTGGTGGATCTGCCCTGCATCATCGAGAGCTTAAAAACCATTGACAAGAAAACCTTCTATAAGACAGCAGATATTTGCCAGGTATGGGCTGTCCTTTTTGCCTGCCCCAACAGCTTAATTCCTCCTTCCCCTCTCCAGGAAAACCCTTGTACACTGTGACAGCTGGACACCCAGTATAACATGGGCAGTTTCTGTATTCTCACAATATTAGCAGTTCAAAATTCCCCATGCTGCTTGGTGTTTAGAAATCCCATTTCTGAAGCATGAAATGTGATTGTCCTTGTAACAGTTTAACTGCTGCTGTGTTTAGATATGAACTGAGCTGGGTGTGAAACATTTTGTTTCTTGTACCCTGTGCCCATGAATCCTTTTGGCTCACAACATGCAGTGGGCAGTCATTGTTCATTTTCCAGAAAACCTTTCACATCCTTTTGTCCCTGCATTACAATAAGCACCCTTTGTGTTTATGCGGTGATTCCAGATGCTTGTTTGCACTGTGGATGGTGATCTCTACCCGCCTTTGGAAGAGCAAACTGTGAGCACTGACCCCAAGGCAAACAAGAAGAAGGACAAGGACAGAGAGAAGAAATTCATCTGGAATCATGGCAGTGAGTAGAGGCTGTGCCAAATCCCTCCATCCCACCACCCCAGTGTCCCCACAGCTGTGCATGGCACTCACCACTGCCATGTCCTGGGGGTGCTGCTGCTCTGTTTTAAGAGCGTGCTCTGTTCCTGAGGGGATCTTCTCCATTTTGGCATGCAGCTCTCCCATTAAGCCATCTGCTTGACACATGCAATCTGTTTCCTCTGTCATAGTCACTCTTCCCCTGAAAAATGTACGAAAGAGACGATTCCGGAAGACAGCTAAGAAGAAGGTGAGTTGCTTCTCACACAGATGCAGATGCAATAACCAAGGGATAGGAAGACAGGGGCATTAGAGCTATAACTGTCTATTAGTCCAAAAAACATGTAATTTCTTAACATTGCTTCACATGTTTCCTTGCCCGAGATGAGGGTGAAGAGAGGGCAGTAGATTTAAACATTTCTTTGGGTGCTTCCTCCATGTTTTCCAAAGTGCTCCTGAGGGCAAAATCCTCTGTGCAGAGAACTGCTGGACTCTGTTCTGTGGCTGCCTTGCTATAGTGCATCTCTTCCTGCTCGTTGAGAAGAAAGGGGGACTCGCATGGAAATGAGGCATCACTCATTCCTACTTTCCCAGCTGAAATCTCTCTATGCATAGCCTGTTCACTTCCCCAACAAGCAACACTACAAATAGAATAACTGTCATTTCAGCTGGGGGAGTGACAACAGATGGAGCTCAGAGACTGTCTCTGTGCATATGCACAGGCCAGGCAAGGTGTTGGGGAGGTGCAGAGCAGTGAGGCTGGGAAGACTTGTTTTTCTCCTCTTTGCAGTTTCTGAGAACAGGATGGGGTGCTATTTTGCATGACATTTGGGAAGCAAATTACTTGAGACTTTCTTCTAGCCCACAGGAGAGGTTTGATGTCACTGCATTAAGATTCCTGGTAATTTAAAAGTGAAAAATGAAACCTTCTTTTGAGTGAGATGGGGAGGAGTCGAGTTGACCATCCATCAGGAAACAGCACCTCAAGGACTTCTGAATACATGTGGAAAGTCTTATTTCATAAGTAGTATAAGTAGAAAAGTGAGAGCATACAACCCACCAAGGAGCTCTGCACAAAAAAGATGGATTGCTTTCTGGAGGTGCATAAATTACTTTTAGGGTGACCACGAGCAAAGGCTGAGCAGAAAGCATAAGAGAAGAGAGGCTTGAAACAGGGCTCTGTCCGGAGGTGGAGGGTTGGAGTTCACCAGCACCAGCAGTGTGCATGAGGCATTTCACAGTGTCTTTGTTCTCTTTCCCCTCCCTTGCCCAGTATATTGAGTCTCCTGATGTGGAAAAAGAGGTGAAGCGTCTCCTGAGCACAGATGCTGAAGCTGTCAGCGTCCGTATCCTTTTAGGAGAAAAAAAAGCTCACGTGGGGGACAGGACACTATGTGTGACCTGGGGGTTGTGGAAAGGAGAGACAAGTTCAGCTTTGTGTGGGCGTGAGAGACTGGGAGATAAGCACACAAGAGGCACTGAAGTTTTGGAGCTTCATCTTTGCTTTGTTCAAAGCTCATTGTTTCTTCAAGGTGACCTTCCTTGTGGACTGTGGTACTGAGCTGGAATTTGTGTAACAGCAGAGGAGAAATCATCAAAAAAAGGGGCTGGAGTGGTTCGCCCTGGGTATCCATAGCTGCAAGACCAGTCTTGTTGGAGAAGCAGTGATCTCCTGCAGTTTTTAGCATTCTTTTGTTGCACTGCATTTTTCTTTTTCCCTTGACTCATTTGTTCTGGCTGTTAGGCTGGGAAGTCATTGCTGAAGATGAAACAAAAGAAGTAGACAACCATGGTTCACTCACCAGCCTGGACATCTCCTCCCCAGGAATGTCGGGACATAAGCAAGGCCATGGCTCCTCAGGTGCAGTGGGGAAGGCTGGTTTTTTTCTTTCTAGCCACTAATTAATCGGTTGGGCTTATTCCCTTTGGGGTAAGCCCTAATCAGAGCAAAGAGGAGAGGTCATTGAGACAGGCATCCTGTACTGATGTGGTCCCTAGCAGGCAAAGGGTGCTAGGAGGTCATTAGCTGTGTTTTTCCCCTTCCCTTTTGCACCCTGCTAGAACATGATGAACTGCGGGAGATATTTAATGACATCAGCAGCAGCAGTGAAGATGAAGATGAGAGGGATCATCATGACGATGAAGACCTGAACATCATGGACACTGAGGAGGACTTGGAGAGGCAGCTGCAGGACAAGCTGAATGAGTCAGATGGGCAGCAACAGGAGAATGAGGGGTCTAACCAGATAGGTGAGTGGGTGGCAGAGTACAGCAGAATCACCAGGGTGCCAGGCTCTGCTGTTGCTCTGGGTCTGAGCTCACTCTCTCTTCTAGTCATGGGCATCCAGAAACAGATTGACAACCTGAAAAGTAAACTCCAGGAGACCCAGGACAGGAGGAAGCGCCAGGAAGATCTTATCATGAAAGTGGAGAACCTAGCCCTCAAGGTGAGAGCTCTCCTGGGGTCTCTTCAAGTCTTTTGCTTAGCATGGGTTTGCCATTAGATCCAGCAGACTGATGCAGCTGCTGCCCTGGAAAAGACAGGGGCCTTTGCCTTGCTGGGTTAAAAATAATTGTGGTGTGACCATACACACTCCAGCATTTCCCCATGGAGGTAAAACAGTCCATGAAACTGCAGGAGATGAGGGGGCTGGTTGTCAATGCAGCTTGAGACTTGCTGCACCATTTGACATGTGCCAGCACCCATTCACTTGAGAACACATTGGTAACTGTGGCCTGGCACGTTTGTCTCTGCAGACCCGTCTCCAGGCTGTGCTGGATGAGTTCAAGCAGCAGGAAGAGCGTGAGAAGCAGCAGGTGAGGAAGCTCCCACAGTGGAGTGGGAAGCACTGGGGCACAACACTGTTCTAGGCTTGGCCTCTGACAAAGTTTCCTGAGTCTTGTACCACACCAGCTGCTTTGAACTCCAGTGTTAAGGTCAGGTGTGGTTGTATCTGTAGTTGCATGGAGCTTCCTAAGGCACAAGGAGGTATGGGAAATGGGGTTGATTGTTCTGGAGGAACAGTGAGCCAAAATATGTCTAGTCAGCAGTACAAGGCTGCTAGGATTGCTGCATGGGGTAAAACATGACACAGAAACCCACTAGCGCTCGTGTACAAGAAAGGCAGTAGGTGTAGGGTCTTGGCCGATTTCCTGCCTGGGCAGCTCTGCTGAGCTTCAGCCAGGTACCAAGGCAGGAGGTTCCTACTCCGAGGTTCCTGTTGTGCCGCTTCAGCTTGTGGGCAGCGCTGAGTTCTGCCCCAGAGGTGCCCAGGCCTGCCTCCCTGTGACGTACAGGGAAAGCAGCCACTGGCATAGGTGGAAGATCTGCAGACACAGAGGCACTTGGGCTGGAGCTGCCAGGAGTCCCAGCCATACCTTACTGTAATACCTCACTCTCTGTTCCCAGATGACGTCCCTGCAGGAGCAGCTGGAGTCCCTCATGGAGAAGTGAGGAGTGAGCCTGGGTCTTGGTACCTGCAAGCAGAGCTGGAATTGTTTGTCTGCCATGCTGAAGTCTGCTCTAGTAACATCCTTCTGCTGCCAGGTATGCTGCTGGGCAGTGCTAGAGGCTACGTGTCCAGACTTGCTCTCACATACCTTGTGCTAGGCTTGGTTCAGCTAAAGAACTGGACTATGCCTGTGAGAGCAGTCATACAGCATTTACTGTAAATGTTCAGCACCATCCTTCAGAGGGGTTTAGTTCTCCCTGGGACAGTGCCATGCATCTTTCTGCATCTTACTGAGTTGTGGACTTGATGGGCTTGTTCTTATGTTTGAGGAATGCTGTCTCTGCAAACCAGACTTAATAAAGTACTGTTTCCAACCCTGGTCTGTTCCTCTGTGGTCTCTGGAGCACAGACTAGCACTGCTTCTTGCCAGCTTGTGCCTGACCACACACAGCCCCTGGCTGGTGCTTGCACCAGCATTGCTGGGCTCCTTCACTGAAATGCTCCTTGCGGGGCTAGGTCAGAGGGAGACTGCGTGCAAAGGGGACCCTGTGAGCTGTCACTCTGTGGGAGGAACAATGCCCTCCTGATCAGGGAGTTTCTTTAATTCCTCACAGACTAGGCAGGCAAATCCCAGATTAACCTGATAGGGTGGGAAGAGGATTAGAAAGGCAGTTCCAGAACGCAACAGAGGGCACTGTGGGCTTCAGTGAGGGTGTGCCCCTCTCACAACCTGAAGGGCAGGGATAGGGGAGAAAGCTTCCAAGCTGCGTTGCCAGCACACAAAGCAAAAGGCCAGCAGCAGCCCTGGGACATGACATGTGTGTCCAGATAGACAAGAAAGGGAGATACCCTGAGGAAGACGCGGAGCTTAGGAAGGACCAGAGTGTGCCTGTGTGCACGTGCTTGTGACCTGCTCCGGGGGGCTGGCAGGAGCAGCCATGGAGGAAACATACTTGCTGAATGTGGAAGGGGTCAAAAAGAAGATTCTGCATGGAGGCCAAGGGGAGCTGCCGAAGTTGCAGGATGGGAGCAAGGTAAGTTGTCTTGGTTGTTACCCCAAAGCCCTAGGAGAGGGGAGTGGGTCTGCAACCACCATCCCTGCCCATTACAGTTAGATTCCCTGCTCGCAAGCCAGGCTCCAGGTACGGGAAAATCCCATCTCCAGGAGATACCTCGCTAGTGGGGTGCAGGAGGGGCTGGTTTTGGCACAGGCAGCCACATTGCCCACTGCCTTCGCCTTGCATTGGTGCAGTTATCCACCTCCTCCCTCTGTCCTGGGGCTGTTGGAGCTCAGCAGCCACAATGGGTTGCTGGAAATCTGCCTTTTCTGACGTGTCAAACGAGTGAGTGGTGCCAATGGGGACCTCTTGGGGCTTTCCAAGATCGCCCAGCCCATGGGTATGGGCAGATCAGTGTGGGTTCTGCCAGGCCCTGGTCTATGCTGTGGGAGAACAATTTGTACTGGGTTATAAAGGGGGAATACAAAGAGAGCAGCAGGATATAGCACTGATGGGTGTTAAGACGCTCCACCATCTGCTTACTGTCTGGACAAGTGGGTAGGAGGAACAATCTCCTGCTGTGGATGGAAAGCTGCCACTCAAACCACCACCTCACCGGGAGCAGGCTTGGCCCTGTGTCCTGGCCCTGTGGCAGAGGGCTTTGGGGCTGGGGAGGGGACAGGGGGGCTCTCACTGTGGTGCCTGCCCTGGCTCAACACTGAGCTTTCTCTGGGGCAGATCACCTTCCACTTCCAGACGCTGAAGGATGACTTTGAGCGGACAGTCATCGATGACAGTCGGGAAGCTGGCATCCCCATGGAGATCATCGTGGGCAAGATGTTCAAGCTGGAGATCTGGGAGACACTGCTCAGCTCTATGAGAGTCGGGGAGGTGGCCGAGTTCTGGTGCGACGCCATCGTGAGTGAGGGGCCCGCAGGCACCCACTCCCCTCCTTTCTGCAGAGCCAGGGCATAGGACTGTGCACCCCAGAGATGCTCCAGCCTTGCCTGGTGCAAGCACAGGGTGCACAGCTGTCACTTTTAGCCATGGTACCAGGGGGCTGCCCCAGAGGAAAGGGGTGCAGGCTGGCCCCATGGTGCTCCCCCTCCTTGCAGCACACGGGCATGTATGCCCTGGTCTCCAGGGGCATGCGGAGGATTGCAGAGGGCCGGGACCCCCTAGAAGGACAAAAGCACCGCTGTGGCATGGGCAACATGTTTGACTACCACAGCACGGGCTATGATGATCTGGATGAGCTGCAGCGGACACCGCAGCCCCTCATCTTCATCATGGAGTTGTTCCGGGTAAGGGGGATGATGGGGATGGCTGCCAGCGCAGGGCTGGCCAGGGCAGGCAGCTCAGCTCCCCCTGCCTATGCAGGTGGAGGAGCCCTCAGCATACAAGCGTGATACCTGGGCCATGAGCAAGGAGGAGAAGCTGGCGGCAGTGCCCGTGCTGCACAGTGAGGGCAACCGCCTTGTCCTCCGCAAGGAGTTCGGGCAGGCAGCAGCAAAGTACCAGGAGGCTGTCATCTGCCTGAGGAACCTCCAGGCCAAGGTGAGCAGGATCCAGCCACCTCCTGTCATCCCTGCCTGGGTTTTCTCAGCAAAGCACTCCCCTGTGGGCCCTGGGTGCCCAGGAGGAGACAGCCACAGCTGTGAACCACCCACTGTGGCTCCCTGGGGTAGGAGAAGCCATGGGAGGATGGCTGGCTGAAGCTGGAGAGCTTGGTCACACCACTGGTGCTCAACTACTGCCAGTGCCAGCTGGAGCTGGGCGAGTACTATGAGGTGCTGGAACACACAACGGAGCTTCTCCAGAAACACAACGGTACCTGTGCCCTGCATCCCACCCCCTTGCTCTACCCAAGGCCCTCAGGGACTTTGTCCTCTGGATCCCCAATCTATGACAATGCTCATCCCACATCCCTCTGCCTGTGATGTTACTTATGTCATCTGGCTCCCCATGTCCACTGCAGAACCTGTGTCCCTGGTCCCCCTGCCCATGACAGTGCCCATGTCCCTGGTTTCCCCTGCACATGATGGCACCTGCACCCTGTGTCCTCTAGGTCCCCCTGCCCATGATGTTGTCACACACACATCATCCAGATGCCCTTGCCCACCATGGTTTCCCCTGCGCATGATGATCCCTGCACCCCATGGCACCTGCATGGCCCAGGTCCCCCTGCCCATGATGGTACCCCTAACTACAAGTGTGCCCACCCTATGTTCCCCTGCCTATGATGGTACCTCTGCTTTGTGTCCCCTGGATACCCGGGGTCTCCAGCTCCTGTGGCTAGTGGCCCCGAGCTGCAGGACCCCCACCGGGGGCTCTCCTCTCCTGGCAGATAACGCCAAGGCCTATTTCAAGCGGGCGAAGGCCCATGCTGCTGTCTGGAATGAGCGGGAGGCACGGGAGGACTTCCTGCGGGTGGCTCACCTTGACCCCTCCATGGCAGCTGCTGTGAAGAAGGAGCTGAAGCAACTGGGGGAGAGGATGAGGAAGAAGCATGTGGAGGATCAGAAACGCTACCAGGGGCTCTTCCAGCTGCCCCGGGGGCCACAGGCCAGCAAGGGGCAGGAGAGCAGGGAGGTGGGCGATGGGGTAATGCTGCAGGAAGAGGCGCGCCAGGGTAAGGTTGGGGTCCCAGAGACCCCTGGGCAGGGGGAGTGGCATGCAGGGATGGAAGAAGCAGAACAAGGGACCCCCGGGGCTGGGTGTGAAGGGGCAGTGCCAGGAGGAGAAGCAGCCCAGGGGCAGGCTGCAAGGGTGGAGGTGGAAGTGAGGGATAGGACAGGACTGGGGGAAGAAGGAAACCCAGGCACCTCTGGGGCAGAGCCAGAGAGCAGGGGAGCAGAGAGGGGGATAGAGGAGGAGGGGGAAGAAGAGGAGAAGGTGGAAGAGAAAGAAAAAGAGGAGAGGGAGAAGGAGAAAGCAGAGGAGGAGAAAGTGGAGGAGGAGGATGAGGAAGAGAGCCCAGCAGCAGAGAGGGAAAAGCTAGCTGTAGGGCAATATGAGGCAGCGGGGAGGACAGAGGCAGCAGGTTTGGGGCAGGGACTGGAACAGGGAGCCAGTGGGGCAGAGAGAGCTGGCACAAGGAGCACTGCCAGGGCTGAGCCAGGCAGAACCCCAGCACCTGGGCCATCCAGCGAAAGGCTGGGGCCAGCCGAGGGGCCCCTGGAGCTGGAGGATGAAACACCTGTAGAGGCACTGGAAGAGGGGAGTTGTGGGGAGCAGCCAACAGGCAGTGGCCGAGGAAATGCTGGGGAAGGCAATATCCCCCCAGACAGCTTCACCCCCAGGACGGTGCTCCAGGCTGGGCACTTGGAGGCAGAGAAGGAGCTGGGTGGAGGGGCAGAAGTACCCCCCTGCCCCATAGCAGCCAGGGAAGGGGGTGATGCACCCCCAGGGCAGTGCAGTGAGGCCACGACCCTTGGGCACAGCCAGCCCTGAGCGGGACCAGTTACCCCTGGATGCAGGAAAGGCTGCTGGACCACTGGGGCTGCTGTACCCTGCAACCCCCAGGGCTGGGGGCTGGCCCTGCAGTGACACTGGAACAATGCTGTCCTCACCCTGCCAGGGACCACCAGCCCTGCTGTGCAGCAATGCCTGCTGCCTCCCTGCCCCAACTCATTGGCTCCAGGGCCTTTCAGCTGGGCCCCACTGAGCTTTATGGCTGAGAAATAAAAGATCTTCCCTGGCACCATTTGCTGGATTTGTTCCTGGACCTGACCGGCTTCCCTGATCACAGCCCACACCTCCTGCCTTGCCCTGGAGCCTGTGGCACAGGGATGGGGCATTTTGCTCTACCCTTGAAAGGGGAAGAGCAAGAGGCTGCATTTCACCCCCATTTAAGCACCTGAATCTCCTGTGTGAGCGCTGTCCCTGTACTTCCCTGCAGTAGCACCATCTCAGGCCTTTGCCCAGCCCCACCAGCCCTTCCAGGCAAGGGTGGTAGCAGGTCCAGCCCTACAACTATCAGTCCTGGGCAGGCTTCACCATCAGCCAAGGCTGGGCTGCACTCTGTGTGGCAGGAAGGGACTGAGAGCCCCCAGCCTTGCTGTGGGCTAGTCCTCAGCTGAGGCCCTTGCTGTGCCATGGAGACATGGGAAACATGGGCAGCACTTGCAGCAGAGGCACCTGGACACCTCTGGGCACTGGAAACCTAACAGGCGTCCCGGGAGAAAGTATGGAGGGAAAGGACTGCCTGCCCAGCATCCCACTGCTGCTTATAACCTTCCTGGGGCTGAAGGGTTTCCTATAGCAGAAGTTCCTGGGCAAGGAAGAGGGACTGTCCCCACACAGACCCTGCCCCAGCCCTCAGCCTGCCACATGGCCTTGAGCAGACCTTGCTGGAAGACGGTGAAGGAAGATGGTGGTTGGGGCATGCACCTGTGTCTGGGGAACCCAGGGCTCTGCTCACTGCTTCTGCTCTGCCTTGAATGGTGTGGACAGCCAGGGTGACACAGGGCACAGGGACATCTGTGTCCCAGCAGCCCTGCAGGAGCAGTGTCAGGATAGCACAGCACCAGGAGCTGCTCTGACTCAGCCGAGGTGCATGAATAGAAGAGGCCAGAGCACCAATCTGGGTCTCAGTATAAATACAAATTTATTCTCTTTCCAAAGCAGAGATGGTGTGAAGCAGCAAGGACAGCAGCACCACAGTACAAGGTTACCAGAGCATTAGCCAGCCTGCTCCCCTCCCTGACGCATCCCAGCTCCCAAACAGCCCAAGCACCCAGCCTGGCCACCACTGCTTCCCATACTTGGCACTGGGGCCAGAAGCTCTGCCCTCATCCTGCCTTTTCCTTCCTCCAGCTCCCACCAGGCCAGGTACTCCTGACCTCATCCTCAGTCCAAGGCCTTGCTCCTCCCCACGGTCCCCCCATCTTGCCACTGGAATAACAGGAGGTTCCAGCCAGGTCTCACAGGTTGGCATTTGGTCACTCACCACAGTCAAACAAGCAGCTTGACACACAGCATACTTACAGCCAGCCTAACACCAATGCCACTGCTTCTGCACTCCTGCCGCTCGCCTGGGTGTGAAAGGGGATGTCAAGGACAGCAGCCTGCACCACTGGTGGTGGACACTGCAGCACAAGACCCCGAACACCTGGCTGTAAGGCTTGCACCACCTAATCCCTGGAGTGGGCACTGCTTCATACCTCTGCCAGTACACTGAAGACAACCGCACTGTCCTGTGCTGCCACACACTGCCTTGGTCCAAACCTCCCCAAACAGCTCACCACTGCATGCCATCCCAGCCAGTGACAACAGCCCCATCCCTGTCCTCACAGCAAGCCCTTTTTTGGGCAGGATGCTTCACACCAGCATGCAGCCCTGCCTGCACCCTGCCCTGCCCAGAGGGCTCCGGAATCTCATCCCTCAGCCTGTGGCCCCAGAGCACCAGGGCCATCTCAGCCTCCATTCTGGGGCACCCCACAGCACCTGACTCTACCTCTTTCTCGACATAACACAGCATGAGACAGACAGCCTGAGAGAGCCTTTGGGACCAGGAGCCACCACCACCAAGTTACCCTGCCAGCTTGCAGAACAGCCGCCTCCTCTGCCCAGCACGACTCACCTGCTTCCAACGAGTGCCTCCTGCCCCTCAGCCCAGCTCAAACTGGGGCACAGAAGCAGGGCAACTGCTCCTTGGGAGTGGCAATGAGGTGTCCTGCCTGTCCTGCTGCCTGCCCGCACCACTATGCTCCTGCATCACAGCCCAACATGCTGGTGGCCCCAGGGCTGGAGCTATGGCTGGAGCAACCCGTTTCTGCAGTGCCGTGGGGATTGGCAGCTGTAGAAGCTGGGGCTTCTCGTGGATGGAGCTGGGTCCAGGCAGGACAGGCTCTCTGTGCCATGGCAAAGGCACAGCTCCCCAGGAAACTAGGTGGGATGGAGTACCTGCTGCCAGTCCGCCAGCCCTCTGCTGAGCTCCTCTTGCAGCGGCCCTGCTCCAGGGCAAGCACCAGCAATGGGTGAGGTGCTGGTCCCCACGGGAGCAGATGCTGGGCTGGACTGAAAGTGAAGGGCAGCTGCACTTACAGTATTAGAATTTTATGGATTGAGTCCATGAGAGTATTTAAGTACAGAATATATATATATATAATATATATAGAAATATATGCAAATTAAATGATAAGGCTCTGTTATAAAGACCCTCTCAAGATAAGGCTACTAGCTGGGCTGAAGCTCTAACATGGACTCATCCCCACTCCATAAGCCTCGGGGACTCTCCCCACTAGAAGGTATGTACCTGGCTGGCTGCGGAGGCCTGGGTGGCAGAGAGAGATCAATCCGTAAGGCTGGCAGCTGGATACTGTTAGAAAGAGTTTTTTTAAAAACGGTGGCTCCAGGAGTGTTTTGGTGCCCATAAACCTGGAGACCCCTGTGCACAACTGAAGAGGAACAGGATGCTGAGCTCTGCATCCCCCGAGAGCTGTGGGCAAAGGCAGCAGCCTGTGAGCACTAGCGGAGACAGGCAGCTTTCATGGCTTCGGTTCTTTCTTCTGAACCTTTCCACCCAGGCTTGGACACTGTGGCCGAGTGACCGAGCCAGCCTCCTGTGGAGCCCACAGTCCCACTCCTGCATGACCTATGTTCCCCTGAGATCTTCTGGAGCTAGCAAGCATCCTGCACGACCGGCTCAGAGGGAGTCTGTGCAAGGTCTGCTGCAGCACAGGGAGCATGGCAGGGAGAGGAGGGGGAGGAAAGCAGCCAGGTAGCTGGTTAGGAAAAGCCTCTGGCTCACAGGAGGTGTTAGATAAGGGAGGTCATACCTGAAAGAGAAATGAAGAGGTCAGGAAAATAGGATGCAGAGCCACCTGGTTAGAACAGGGCTGGTGCAGAGCCAGGAGGATCCTGCTCAGGGATGGCAGAAAGTGGGTGAGGGTCTGCGTGGGCAGAGAGGGAAGCTCTCCCCACCCTCATGTTAGTGCTGGCACCAGGCAATGTCTCCCCCCAGCATACATATGGGTAGCCTGGGTAAGGGACCGAATGCAGCTCCTGGGCTGGAGCACAGAGGGACAGCAGGAAGACCAACACCAAAACCCACTGGGCGAGTAGAGCACCGTCCGCACACACATCCCCCAGTCCCCATCCCTGCTGGGAAGAGCCGTCCATGAGCAGCCAGGAGAGCATGCACCATTGCTTCCATCTCACCAGGTAACTGGGGCCTCGACCTCTCCTGGAGAGGGGTCGGGACAGGGATGAAGCAAGGAGGTCGCTCAAGGTGATTGCTGCAAACTCAATGCTGGCAGGTCTGTCCATCTTCACAGTGGGGAGCCCCTGAGGTGCGGGGTCCCAAGCAGGGCAGGAGGCTGCCTTGCAGCTCATCTGAGGGGATCTAGTTGGTCCATACTCTTGGCAGCTCTGATCGCCTCTCCTTGCAGGTATGAAACCTTCTCCTCATCCTCTCTGTGCCCAGGCCACACACCAGTCCCAGCAGCACCGTGGCAGCATAGCTCTTGGCTGTAGGTGCTGCAGAGGATCGGCCATCGCAGGGAAGCTGGGATCGGGGCAGGGCTCTGTGGGGAAAACCTCATCTGAGGGAGCAGTAAGAGGCCAGAGAGGGGGATTTCACTCGAGTACCTCGAGAGTTGGGGAAGGCATTCCGCAGCTTCTCCATGATCTCTTCCAGGCACACGCTGACTTCCTGGGTTTTGGCTTCCACATCATCTGCAGCAGGAAAGAGGGTGGAGGGGTTGGTGGTGAGCAGGCTCTCTGGGCATCCACCTCACCAGCCAGCATCTCTGCAGGATGGCATGGTGCAGGCAGCTTCCTGCAGCATTGAACCAAGGGAGCGGGGCTGAGTGCTCAGCCCAACCCCAATCCTCACCTGCAGCTTCCGTGTCAGGGGTGTTGTGCTCTTTCTCCTTTGCCTGGCTGCCTTCAGACTGATGTGGAGAGGAAGCCAAGGAAGAGGCTGCTGAACTGTTGCCATCTGACTCTGCTGGAGGCTAGAGAGAGAAGGGGGGTTGTCACCATCCTCTGTCCTTGTCCTCCCCCACTTCTGACTATCCCTTTCTGCCACTACCCCAGCTCTGTTATGGCAAAGGCCACCCCAAGGGTGGGCTTCCCTGGATCCTTGCTCTGACAGTACCTGCAGCAGCAGCTCCCTCAGCCGGTGCAGCTGGGACTCCAGCTGCTTGTTGTGGTCCTCCAGGATCTGCATGCGGGTCTCCAGGCGGCTCTTGTGCTGCCGGAGGATTCGTGCTTCTGCCAGGAGCTCATCATTATGGGGGTCTTGCACTGATTCAGGGGAGCCTGTAGCCAAGGTTGGAGACTCCACTGCCTCATCATGCTGCCATTTCAAACGTCTCAGCTCTCCCTGGAGTATCCTGCAAGATAGCCTAGGTCAGCATCACCGCTCTCCTTTCTAAAGCCTGCTGGAAACACCCAACAGCTGCACACTGGGGATGGCCCATGACTCGGAGATAAAACAATCCTGGAGGCTTTACCAGATGTGAAGCTTGAGGACCAGCACACTCCTGGACTTTCTCCCTGCACCACAGGGTGGCCTGCCTGCAGCTCTACCCCTCAGGCAGTTTACAAAAAGACATGCAACTGCTTTCTAAGAGGCTGAAAACAAGGGCAGGGAAAGGATCACCTCCTCCTGAGCCAATCTGCCCTGCCTAGAGCCTCACCTCATGTGGTCCGGAGCAGCACCACAACTGTTTGCAAGGGACTCAGGGACAAGAGATACAGCAGTGCCCTGTGTGCACTTCAACTATTTTGGGGTTCAGGAGGGGAACAGGTTCTGGGGATGGAGGCAGGAACATTTTGGGGAACAGAGTCTTCTCCGTTCCTTGGAGAGCACACCCTCACTGAGTGCTCCCATAAACATTTTAGGGCTCAGCCTAGACACCTTCCAAACCAGCCCACTCGGCTCCTCTGATGCCCAGCTCCAGCCCCAGCAGTTATCCCCTGGATCCACTCTGAGCTCTGCCAAGCTTCTCCAGCCCTTTCACCTTAGGCTATAAACCCCACTTTCAGAGTTGCCCGTGCCCCTACCTGTTTTCATCCTCTAAGTGGGCGAGGATTCGCTCCAGCTCTCCTTTGTCATCCATGCTGAGGCTTCCTGGAACCTGCTGGCTGCCCCCAGGCTCTCTGTCAGTGATGGGGCTGGAATGGCGCAGCAGGTACTGGTCCTCGTCCCTGTTGCAGCAGGTGGAGAAACACCTTAGTGAGAAACATCAGTCTCATGAGATTTGTGTGCCCTTGGGGAAGGACAGCCTGGAGGGAGATGGCTTCGTATGGAAGCTCATTCTGGCTGCTCCAGGTCTAGAGCTCAGGAGTGGCTCAGCAACACTGGGTAGCTGGGGGTGCCCAGGAGCCTCAGACTCAAAGGAGCTGGGAAAGAAAGAATTTCTGTGCCCTGGCTAGACAGGGATGGAGCCACAGGAGCCCTGACTTGGCAGGAGGTGAGGAGGAGGGAAAGGAGGCAGAACTCACAGGCTATCGTCAGGGGACAGGCTGTCATTGAAGAAGGAACAGTTCTGGCTTTCCATCTCTGCAAGCCTGGAAGAAAGAGAAAGAGGTTGAAATATGGTCAGAGACACCCTGAATGTCTGCTTGATGCACCCTACTTATGGCAGCCTCTGCAAGACCCCTCTCTGGCAGGGTCTCTCAGCATGCCTGCACCAATCTGCCCCCCTTTACAGGCTCTAGAGAGTTTTGCCTTTTTAGAAAACAAGAGACACTGCTGCTCTCGGGTGACAGTCTCTGGAATAAAGGTCTGCTGCCATGCAGCTGGCTCAGCCTCCTTTCACATAAGCAAAGGGCTGAAACCATGCCAGCTCCAACCTAGGGCCTGAGCTACAGGCTCCCTGTGCTCCTTGGGTCCCCACTCTGCCTGGACCCGTGGTGAGGGCAGAGGCATTACAAACAACAAGGCAGCAGCCATGGGAAGTGTGCAAGCAGCACTGGTGAGCGCACAGGCAGAGCAAGACATTGAGGGATCTGCCTGGTGAGAATCCAACCAGCAGCTCATACTGAGAAGAGCAGGAGGGTACATGGAGGCTGCTTCATCACCAAGACACCTGCTGTCAAATGCATGGCATTTGCTGCCAATTTGCATGGCATTAGCCATGTCCCAGGCAGGAACAAAGTGGTACAGGCCTCTTCCCAACGGCACTGCAGCCTGAGCCACCACAGCCAGCCTCTGCCTGCCAGGCAGCCTGCTGGGAAGTGTGGAGGGGACTGCGGGCAGCAAGAGCTCACCACGCATCTGCCCCAAAACCCCTCCACACCCATTGGAGTCATGCTCCGTGCCCTGGCGTGACAGGAGTGCCCAGTGGTGGTACCTGCTGGCAAAGTGCTCGATCCGGGAGTGGGTGTCAGCATGTGGTAACATCGGGGAGGAGGCTGGTCTGGAAGAGACATACACTGGTCGGAAAGGCTTGGCAGTTCTCGCTCAAAGCTAGGGCTTGGAGAGGCTGCCCTGGTCTCATGTGGGCTGAGAAGAGCCAGGGACAGGCTGGAGAGGGAGACTGAAATCTCTGTTCCTCCAAGAACTAGGTGCCGTATCACCCCCAGAGCAAGTGCCCCCTCCAGCCCTCCCAGGGGAGCCCTGTCTTGCAGCTAAGATGCTGCTTCCATCCATGGAGCCCACATATCAGGCAGGGTTGAAAGACACAGCCCAGGACACAGACAACTCACGTCTCAGAGAAGTCAGCCTCAAGTACGGACTGGACGGGCAGGTAACCTCTCTGCGGGTGCTTGCTGAAATACTGCTTGGACCGAAATTTGTTCTTCAGCGTTGTGGCAAAGTCTCTCATGTTCTCACTGGATGTAGTCTGCAGAGACACAAACATTACCAAGACGCTACTTAATGAAAAGTGGGGGACCACATGTCAGCATCCACAGGAAAGAAGCCCCTTCAGGCTGGGCACGAACTCTACAGAGGAAGAGGCAGACACAACTGAGGAAGCAGGAAGGGCACAGGGCAGCTCTGTCAGCCTGTCACGGGGCCTTGCACAAGCCAAACTGGGCATCGGTGGGTGCCGTGCATCCTGCTCACCACGAGCCCCAGAATAGCAGGGATACAGGCAACCTCCAGCACGCAGAGGGAAATGAAAACACACAAGAGATCCACTTCTGGAGCTGCACCAGCCTAAACATCACAAGGCTGCTGGCGTTGATGGGGAACTCCTCTGAGCCAAGACCCTCCCAGCGCAGCCCAGCTCCATACCGGGGTGTAGTACTCCATGATGGGGTAGTGCAGCTTGTTGCCCTTGCTGGCCCGCCCAGTGAGGAAGCAAGTCTGGCAGATATCCACATTGAACTGCTTCAGGCTCCGATACCTGGAGAGATCAAGAGGCCACAGGGAAGCAGCAAGAATCAGCAAAACCACATCATTTTGGAGCCCAAGAAGAGCTCAGCAGGGGACAGAGGTGGTCTGTGTTGCTCTCGCACCCCACTGAACCACAGTGCTGATGGATAAGTCCCCAGAAAAGCATCCTGCTCCTTCCCCTGGTCTGGCCTGCCTGAAACACTGCTGCTGCAGAGCTCTAGGTTCCCCCAACAGCACAGAGCAAATTCGGCTCCCTCCTGCAGGACACCATGTACTTCCCTTGGGGGCCAAGGTCCCATATCACAACCCTTACCTGAAGCCCTTGATGGGGCACTGCCGGCAGACGGAGCACTTGGTCTGGTGCTTCACCTGCTCAGCTATGGTCACCCGGTGCAGCACGGCCAGCCACACCATGGACTGTGGCTCCAGGTTGGCCCACTCCAGGAACTGGGATGCCTCAATGGCAGGCTTCCCATTGCTCTGGGGAGGGGAGAGGAAGGGGCTGCTCAGAGCTGGGACCCAGCTGTGATGGTGTGCAAGCTCCTTGCCACCTCTGAGAGACTCTCCCCAGCATGGCTGGTGCAGAGGGGGCGGCACGGGCCATGGCACCCTACTTACAAAGCGGAAGCAGCTACGGATGCTGGGTTCCACGTTGCTGCCCCCAAATGCTGCCACTTCCCCCAGCTGGCGTGGGACCTGGATGGCCTCGTGGAGCAGGACGCCAAGGTGCCTCTGGTCACACAGTCCCCCAGTGTTCGCCACCTGGCTGAAGAGATCTGCTGGCAGGACAGACACATAGCCCCATTAGAGACACAGCTGATGCCCCGATACACTGGGCAGGACACAGGCATGGGGGAGCGGTGTGTGGATCAGACCAGAGGCCCCATTGCCTGTCTCCAGCAGGGAGCTCAAATCAGAAGGAAAAACTGAGCTATGATTAAATAACCTTCACCAGTATCCTTCCAGCTCCCAATAACCACGAGTTTAGAGTCTTCTTGAGACAGAGGTTACATACATCACTTCTTTAATGGCCACAGCTGGCTTGTCCTCTATGAATTTGCCCAATCCCTTTATTTAACCCCTTGATGTTTCTTATGCTAACTTCCCCACAGTATCCCATGGCAGAGAGTACCATGGTTAAAATGCAGTGAGGAAAGGGGCTTCCTTTATTTTGGCTGAAACCTACTTCCCAGCCATGCACCCCCAGGTTTTTTCCTTCTGGGAAGCACTGGATAACTGTTGCCTGTTTGCCTTCTCTGCGCTGTTCCTTATAGTGCCATGCAAGCAAGATCACCGCAGCACTAGTCAGTCTGCAAAAATGCCTCCTAATTTAGGCAGCGTAGGCCTGGGGAGGGAGGGAGGAAGGGAGGGAGAGGTGGTGATGCAAGCAGATTAGTCACTGCAGGAAAGCTGTTTCTCTGCTCTTCCTGGGCAAAGAAGGCTAAGCCAGGAAACAAAAGCAGTTCTGCTTTCCCCAGGTTACTCCACACCAGGCCCTGGGGTATGGAGATGGGGCACTCACACTGAAACTTCTCCTTGACCTCTGTCCCACACAGACATGCAATGCCCGTCTTGAAGGAGAGAGCCCTCATCTTCCCACTGCGGCCACTGCAAGACAAGATATTGCACAGGTTTGCAAATGTTTTGGAGGGTTTTTTTATGCAGGGGGGTCAGCAAGGCAAGCCTGTGCCAGGCAGCCCCCTCGCTAGTGGCCAGGGCCTTTTTGCAGCACTGCCAGCTGGAAGAGTAACATGGAGCTTTCCTTCCAAGCATGGCAGCTCCACAGCTCAGGGGAATGCCGAGGGAGTGGTACCTGTCAAAGACATTCAGCAGCCAGTTGAGGCTCATATCCACACAGAGTGGCACATTCACCAGGATGCCCCGCTCCTCCTCCAGCCTCTCGTAGAGGGCAGTCAGGCAGTGGATGACCTCCACCACATCCATCGCCCGGTCACTGGGCTGCAGGTCATGCTCGTTGAAGATTTCCAAGGCCGTGGCCAGGCTTACCATGTCCACTGCACAGAAAGCACAGGTGGAGGGATCAGAGGCACAGAGGAAAATTGGAGAGGTGAGAACCAAGAGGAGGGAGACACAGTCCTGCCCTGCCCTGGGCAGTCTCAGCCCCACTGCGGTGGGGAAGATGCTGGCAGGATGGGCACAGCTCCCAGAATTGCTCTCCCACCCATAAACCCCTCCCAAAATAGCCACATCTCCACCTATGGTCAACTTGGACCACCATTCTGTGTGGCCTTCTTTCCCTGTTGCTGTGGCCAACCATGGCCACAAAAATGCTACCCATGAAAGGCACTGCGCAGAGCCACAGGTGCCCAGAGCCAGCCTCCCACATGCTGGGTCCCTATGGGGCTGGTGTGGGGAGGTGAGGGGCCACAGAGCCACACAGACCATATGAACAGCTGCCCAGAGGTGGAGCAGCCCTGTCTCCAGCTCTGACTGGCTGCAAGTGTCAGGGCACAAACCTAAAATGGGGCTAGGACAGTGTGAGCTACCCTGGCTACCCTGCTTTCAGATTTCTATGGCCACAGTTTGCATGTGCTATCATGTTTAGCAGCCAACAACCTTACTTTCCTGAAAATCTTTCAATTTCTGAGACTATTTATGTTTTCAGTGCCTGGGGGATCATGTGCCATTTCCACATTGTAACTTCACTCTGTGGAAAACTCCTCCCTTCTCCTGTCAAAGCTGCTGACAGTTGCACTGGGGCACCCCAGTTCACACACCAGTATCACTCCTGCTCACCCTTGTGTCCATACTGCCCATGACTGCATATGGCTCTAGCATGTTGCACACTGCCCCTTTCCTACATGGCCACTCATTCCATCAAACCTCTTACCATGGGAAAGCTGCCTTGGCAGCCTCTTTGCCCTTCTCAAATATGCCTTCGACAAGAAGCACTTATTCATGTTCTTCCATGTCATTTCTGGGTTGGGAAGAAGGCACCAGCACAGCATGTGAGATGCAAGAGATGGGCAAAGATGCACAAGCAGCACATGGAAGGGCTCTTCTTTGCTCTCTGCCCTTTTCCCCACCATGTCTGGTGTTTCTCCAGCCACTGCTGCATGGCAACTTTGCAGGGTGGCAAAAGCTAACTGCTGCTTTCCTTCATTTGCACTATATCAGCCCTGAATATCCCCAGGTATGGGGCAGCCTGGTCACCACAGCGTCATGAAACTACTCCGCCACCAGGGTTCAAGTCCCTTGAGTACTAAACCTCCTCTCACCCTCACTCAACCTTCTTCCAGGCCTTTCACAAAATGTCAAGGAGCACAGGTCTGCCTGGGACCCCACTGCTGCCTGGCTGTGTCTCCTCCCCATTGGGAACGATTAATTCAGGAGGGCTTTTCCTTCATCCTGCTGCTGTTTCATTTTGACAGAGCCTTAGGCGAGAGGCCTTACCAAAAGCTCTCCAACAGCCAAGGGTGCTGCATCTATCAGATTCCCATCCACCTGCTCACCAATTCCCTTGGAAACTCCTCAGCAGCTCCCAAGGAGCAGCTTCCTCTCAGAGACCCACGCTTTGTGTTTAACTCCTGTCATATCATATCCACCTCGCTATTAATCCTTGTTTCAACTGGAATTTTACCAACAGTGCAGAAGTCAGGTTTATTGGCTTCCTTCCTCCTCTTTAAGTAGTGGAGCCCTCTCTGCCCCTTGCCAGCAAGGCTGGTCTCTGCTCTTGGTTACATCCATGGCTTCTCCAGGCTCCTTTGGAGGTAGTGGGTGAGCCTCTGCCTGATCCCACAACTTTGTAACTCTGAGATGGACCTCTTTGTTCTCAAATCTCGTTGACTAACACCTGCCCTTGAGGCATTTCCATCCTATGCCTGCAAAGAAGCTGACACAGACACCTTGCTGCTGGATTTGCTCAGCTTTCCAGCCACAACTCATCTTCCTAGCGCTTCTCGCCTCAGCTACCTGTCTCCTGGTGGGCTCCTGCCTTTGATGTGCTGATAAAAGCTTGTGTTAGTTTAATGCCTTTATCAAGGGAGACTCAGCAGGAGGGAAATACTTCCTGCACTCACATCGAAGGGCTTTTTGCACCCGTCGTAGCTTCATAGCTGTCCGATATGCTGAGAACTTGATGTTATTCAAATCCGCTGCAATAACACAGGAAAAGAAGAATAAAACCACAGCTCAACATCCTTATCTCCAGGGCAGGAAGCAGCAGTTGCAGTTCCCAGACTCCAGCCCCACCAGCAGAAGCAGAGTCTGTGCAGTAGGAGGAGGGGCAGAGCCTGGCAGGTGGTTGCACCCCATTGCTTTGGGGGGACCCTGTGCCACAGAGGGGAGCAGGTGGGCTGGGGGGATCTCACATAGCACCCCAAACTGCGAAAAGGCAGATGCTATTCGAATGGCTTTGTGGCAGCCTCCTTACCCAGTGTCTGGTACAACTCCGTCATCTTTGGGTGGTCCCAGCATGTCGTCTGGGCCTGGTGACTGGAAGGAAAATAGAAGGAAACCAAGAGTCAAACTGGGAATTAAGCAGCTGCCATGAGAGATAAAAAAAGGACCTGGCCAGCCCTGGAAGCAAGTCCCCCAGTGCCTGCAGACACTGGGGCTGCTGCACCCCAGTGAGCACACTCCCCAGCCACAGCAGCATGGAGGATGCCCACAGAACCACTTGCTGCCAGGCCCCCCTCCTTCCAGCCAGTGTCCCCCCTCATATGGGGCATCTCACCAGGCAGGAAAAGAGTGGCTTTGCTAGGTTGGGGGTCACATGCTTTGATGGAGGTCAGTGCTTAGGCCAGTCTGCTCACTGCCCCCTGCTCTTAACTGGTCCCCAATTCCTATTCCCACTGGGCCAGAGAAGACCACGGGCTGCAGTTGGGAGCACACTCACTTGATGTAGTATGGCACTTTGTTGGGAGAAATGGCTCGCTCCCAGGGGACCTGGACAGAGGCTGCAAGGAGAGAGACACAGATGTCGGATCAACACCAAATACTCCTTTACGTTGATTCTGTTTCTGATGAGAGCCCAGTGGGACTGTGCCAGCAGGTGGGTCAGAGGCCAGCAGCCTCTGAAGAGGCTGTACCTTCCCAAATCACCAGCTGGGGGTGTTGGAGCAGGCAAGTTAATGCTGCCTATAAGATGCAAGACTATAGGTCTTGTCAGAGGCATCTTGCCTCTCTTGAGGCGGGGGCACTGAATCTGGCTGAGCTCAGAACTCAGGAAGAGATGCTTCATGATGCTTTGATGATGCCCAAGGAGACGCTGTGGTCACCAGCGGGCAGGACTCATAGCAGCTGGGATTTGGACACACACAGAGCACTGCCTGTTATGGCCAGGCTTGGGCACCCACAGCATCTGCTGTTTCCATTACTCATGGTCTGTGTGTCAGCTGCAGCATCTAGGGAAGATGAGGACGCATCCCATACCAGTTGCCAGCCACCCTATGTTTATTATCTAGAGGATGAAAACCCTTTTATGATCCTCAGCTATTTTCCCTTGTCACAGGCAGCTTATCAATTCCTGCAACTGGAAAAGTCGCTCTTCCTTTCAGATAGGAGGACATGGTCTGCAGAGAAACACAGGCCAACAAACCCCACTGCTGGGCTCAGCATTTCCAAGGATGGACCCCAGACTCTGGAGCACAACCGGCTGCCCATCCTTTGCAGGACTGAGAGCCACCAGCCAGCAGCACCTCAGCTTTGTAGGAACAGCATCCCTCTGCCTCACCTTGTGAACAAAAGCCTCCTTAATGTGCACATTTTTGGCCTCCGAATGACTAACATGGGGTATCGGGGACTGCCTTTTTCTGCCATCTGTTGTCTTGCCCACCCAGTCTCTGAGGCTGGCACGCTCCCAGCATCACCTGGGAGCTGCTGCTGCGAGTGTCACAGCTCTGCGCTCTGAAGGGGAACCACACTCATGTCCCACCCTTGGTCCCACAAGGTGAGGTAGCACAACGCTGACTTTGGGAGATGCCTTCTGCTCTGGTTTCTGTGCACCAGGCACTGGCCTGGGCCCTTTCCTAGCTGTGTGTGTGGCTCTGGGCCCAGCAACAGGACCTTGCACCCCATTCTCCTGTGCAATAGCCCATGCTTAGCCACTCTGCAGAGGCAGCCTCATGGCAGGAAGCCAGGAGGAACCTCTCACGTACAAGAGAGGAAGTGCTGGGAGCCTGGTCCGAAGTCCCGGTGGGCGTCTTGGAGCTGCTTCAGGCGTTCGTTTATGGCGGCCTGGAGAAAGGGACAGAAGAATTCAATGGCAGCCCATCAGGCATTTCAGATTGAAGCCCCATTCAGGAAGGCTTGTGCATGGACTCAGACACGCCCCAGCACGCAGGTCCTCTTCCTTCTCCATCTGCCTTGGTATTTGCATTCCCCAGTCCACTCAGCCCTCTACACCTCCTCCCACAGGCTGAGGCAGCACAGGCCACATCTCCAGCTCACCTGTATCCATATTTTCACTGACATCAACAAAACCATAGCTGGTACTGACCCCTCCATCAGATCCTGATTCTTCTCAAGACAGCATCCTTTGTTCCTCCCATTGCCTTTTCCTGCTCAAGACCTCTACAGATTTACCAGCCACTCTCCTCACACTGAACTGATGCTCTCCTCCTCCAGGAACACCAGCTATACTATCCCTGCTATGCCAAGCCTTACTTTATCGTCCCTGAAGCTCAGCAGTGACAGCCCTTCCCCAGCGTCCTCCTGCCTGTAACTTATTTGCAGTGCTTGGTCCTGATTCCTTCCTACCTGCAGCTGCTTCCAGCGCGTGTTGATCTGCTCCAGGGTACGGGAGTTCTCCATGGACAGGTGGACATCTGAGATGGCAAGCTGGTGCGCAAGATCATTGACCACTTTCACCCCATCCTTCATGGGGGAGAGCTCCTCTTTGAACAGCTGGAGTCCCATGCCCAGGGGAACAGGCACAGGGCAGGGTAAGAAAGAAAAGAAGCAGGCGAGTGGTCAGGACTTGGATCTGATTCCTCTGCTACAAGCTAGGGTGGTCTAGTGGCTGGCAACATGCTGCTGACTAACCCTTCCCACAGTGTACTTTAGCAGGGGAAGAAAAAAACAAGAAAACAAACCAGCCAGACTGGAGATTACTCAAATCTCCTGAGAAGTGGGATGTGGACAATGGCTCATCTATGCTGAGCCACTGTACCTGTGTAAGGTCTGTGCCATGGCAAGGTGCTCAGCACAGCCAATTGCTCAGGACACTGCAGACCAAATCCACGCTCAAAAAGCTAGAGGGCTGTTGGCAGGAGGACTGGCCCCTGAGACCCCAAGTAAGGAGGCTGCATTGGACTGAGCAGTCAGGAGGAGCAGCATTGCCCTCCTGGGAAGCAGCATCTCATCACCTCTGGGGCCAAGGCTGGAGCCTTCTCAGAGCCAGAAGTACCTTGGTCGACTGGATGTGCTCTGGCAAGGAGTCAATGAAGAGGTCCCCAATGGGTTCCCAGGTTTCACGCACGCTTTCAGCCTGGTCCAGTGTCGTGCTGAGCTCTTCCATGGCCCCTTTAATCTCTAGCAGCTGCTCCAGTGTCCGTTCAATGTGGCGGTGCTGGTCCACACACCGGGCCGTGAGCTTCTCCCATAGCTCACTGGCCACGTTTGCCTGCTTCCAGACAAAGCGGCTGATGTTTTGGATCCGGTGGCGGGGGGAGACATCTGTGAAGGCAAAGCAGAAAGGGAACAGAGAGCAAAAATGAGATCTCAGCCCAGAGAAGAGTGGGCAAGAGAGGGAGGGAGGGCAGGAAAAAGGGAGATAAAAAAATCTAGGGAAATCTGGAAAGAGGGAGGGAAACCAAGTGATAATAGTATCCATCTCTGCACCAACTCCTCTAGTTATCCAGCCTGTCCACAGACCTCTGTCTGCTGTCTGTCCTCACAAGCAGAAGTCCTGCTGCCCTTTAAAAACCTACCCAGAGCACATTTGATACTGTCTCATGAGGTGCACCCCATCACGGGCTGTGCCAGCAGCCTCTGCCTTTGCCCAGGACAGAAGCACCTCTCTGTGCTGGTCTGACATTTGGGCAAAGGATTGGAAACAGCCTGGTGCATGATGGTGCAAGGCAGAGCACTGTTGTTGCTGCTTTGTGCCACACCAACCATCTCCATTCCATCCTCTCCAGCCCAGCCCAGGAGGACCTCTGCTGTGCTATGGGAGAACAAGGAAGGGGGAGCTCCACAGACCTTTGCTTTCTGAAGTTGGTTCTTCTAATTCCTCAAATGGATGCTGGGAAAGGAAAGCCTGTGCCGACTCCAGGACAGAGTAAATGTATGGTCCCCGAGACTTCACTTCTTCCATGAAAGCCTGGAAAACACAGAGATGAGACAGCAGGCTGAGCTGGAGAATTGTGCCTCTGCTGCCCTCTCACCAAGGGCTGAGGTGATTTATTCACTCTAGGGCCCAAACCTCACTGGAGACACAGAGAGAAGTTAACAGAGAAATATTTTTGCAGTTCGTGGAAGGAATGACCACCTGCAAGAAGGTGGCTCCTGCAGAGGTCTGGACTGCAGCTTTTCTGGAGAGGGGAGGTGGAACAGCAAACCCAAAAGGGTGTGTTGAGCCAGGGCTGTGCAAGAGGAACTGCTTTATTGATGATGCTTTCACAGGACTGCTTGGAGAAGCTCCTCACTCATGCAGCTAGACCATGGTCATGCAAACAGTCCTTCCAGCAGCTGTTCAGCAACAGGTCCAGCTGCCAGAGGAGCAAGGAGAGGAACGGCAGGATGCCCCAAAGCAGCACATAGCCAGGGCAGACTTCGGAGGCAGGCTGGTTCAGGATGGCCTCTCCTCCTCTCCGACTGCAGCCCCCCACTGGTTCTGTCTGCTTGATTGGCTATTTGTGCGCTGGGGAAGTGGTTAGCTCCAGCGAGGATGAGGGATAGCAACAGTAAGCAACAGTTTAGTTTTGTTTTCAAGGTAAAAACAACTAAAGCCCAACAGCCACTTGCAGGAAGAAGGAAATGCTCTGATCAAGGAAGCAGGAAACTGATCTGTCTGGGTTTACCCCAGTTCCAGATACGATGATAACATGCTACTGCAGGAATCACTCATGTCCTGACCACCAGGTTGCCTTTAGACCAACTGACCTCCTCAGGCCCTGAGATCCCAAAAGCAAAGGCCAGTAAGAGGCAATTCCCTCTGTTGCACAGGTAGGACACAAGGAGGAAACTAGGAGAGAAGTGATGGGGCCCACTACCAGCTGCAGTAGCTGCAGATGACTTGAGGTCATAATGCAGATTTATTGTCTAAAACCAGATGGGCTCCACCTGTTGCGTGCTATGGATATTTGCTGCGGGACTAGGGCTCTGCCATTCCATAGGAAGCAGAGATGCAGGTGGGCAAGGACTGGTGCACTCACAGGCTGTGGGCATGGGCAGTGACACGAGGCAGCGGTCCCAGGCAGGGCTGCCCACCTGCAGTTCATCTTAGCAGTGAACGGCTGCAGGAGAGGTGTGAGGGAACGTACCGCGTGCGTCTCCTTTTCCTGCTGCACCAGGAGGACATCGCCCCTCAGGGGCAGCTGTGCAGAGAGCTCCTCATCCTTCTGCCCGAGCCAGTCTATTATCTCCTGGAGAGGCACCTGCAGCTTCCCACTGTGGTCAGAAAAGGCCTCCAGCCGGGCCCTGGCAGGAGAGTGAGAACAGCAGGATGGAGGTCAGACAGGAAAGGAGCAGGTTCCCCAGGGAGAGAAGCCACAGCACCATGGCTGGGGTGGTGACCCCAGGCACCCACAGGACCCCACCAGTGACTGGCAGCATGCCTCAGCATGGTCTATGCATGACCCTCTGCCAGCACAGATGCTGCACTGCTAGGTGGGGTGAAGCATGGAGGCACTGGGGAGAGGAAACTCTGAGACTATTCATCACCCTGGAGCCCAGAGCAGAGAACAGAGTCACTTTGCGTCTGCCTGTGGGTCAGGGCTGTGCTCTGGCTAGCACAGAGGGCTTGCCTCAGCATTTACATGACTGGGCAGCTTCCAGGAGCCTTGCATTAAGGCAGGAGACAATTAACACGCCCCAGTTAAGCTCTCTGTCATGCTGGCTGTGGAGCTGCAACCTCTGACAGTCTGGAAGGCATGTTCCCCCTGCGCAGTGGAGGGGGCTCCCAGCAAAGGGACAAGCGCAGAGAAGGTGGCAGCAAGGCCGTGGGACAAAAAGAGACAAGCCGCATAAACAGCAGCGGCAGAGGATGGAGAAAGCAGCAGAAAGTGCGAAGGAGGGGAGGGGAGAGGAGGACAGGATGGGTGGAAATGGAGGGGATGCTTTTCAGCGTAGGGAGAAAGACTCAGAGGTCTGTGGACAAGAGGGGAAACCAAGCCAAGGCCACTGTGGATTCATACGGCTCATCAAGCAAACAAGTTCAAAAACCTCCTGACAAACACATGCTGCAGGCAGGGCTGGAAGGCCAAGCCAGCCCTGGAGCTTGCTCCAGGCAGGGACTCTTACCGAAGGCTGTGGGATTTCTTTTTGATCTCGTTCCAGCAAAGATTCATCTCCAGAGGGGCCCGGGTCCTGGCAGCACTGCTTGGAGCCTGGGAGGTTACACACAAAGGTCCTGCACCATCCTGTGAGGCTTCAACCTGGGCAGAAACAGAACCACGCTGCATCCAGAGGTCGCTGCCTAGTGCTTATGACACTTGCCTGTGGACACCTACCACCCCCACCCCCCCCATGTTGACCCTGCCTGGCTTTTCAACTCGCAAGGGGGCTGCCGGGCTTCCAGAGGGGTTTGTTAGCAGCTCCAGGGAAGCTCATGGTCATGCCTGGAGGAAGGATGCAGTGCCAGCTCCAGCAGCCCTAAGAGCAAAGGTTGAAGGAAGGGCTTACTGCGTATCTCCTGTTCTGCAGGATCTCTGTGCTCTTCAGTTATCCAGCAATGAACTTTTCTCACTGCTAGGTATTAAATCAGAGCTGGCCCTTGTGTGTCACAGTCCCTGCAGGGCTAACAGTGATTTGTTTCCACACCATACAGGGCTTCTGTGCTTCAAGAATAGGCGAGCACCATGGGTCCTGTTGTTCCTAGGGAACAAGGGGAACTGCCAACCTCCTTCACGCCATCCCCAGTACTGGGAGCTGCCACCTGCTCCTCTACAGAAGCACAAGGGTATTCCCTGCCTACACAGCAAATCTGAGATGCCGCTTCTCCTCCACAGATGCTGCTTCTCCTCTGCACCTCTCCAGAACGAGCAGTGGTGGGAAGGATGCTCTGTGAGGCCGTGGAGCAGATGGCAGCAAATCCTAACCCAGCCACACAAAGGAAGCACACTTTGTACAGTGCCACTCAGCCTGAAAAACTGGCTGCTGATACCTGGACAAATCCTCAGTGGCTGGGGGAAGGAATCCTCTCCTGAGCTTTTAGCGCTGTATCATGCTCCTGCTCGTGATGGCAGCAAAGACATCATTGTACTTGCTGGTGACAGTAACACACACCAGCAGGACTAGAAGCACCTCACATAGGACTCAGTGAGTGAGAGGGGATTTCCTCTCTGAAAAATAGTTTGTTGTGCAAAACACACGGACACATTGCATTTCCACAAGTGAGACGTTGATGCGCTTTGTTGTGGAAATGGCACCATTTCGATCTAATGCTACTTTGATATTAGAGCTCATTTATGATAATTATCCACAGGTGATTAATCAAGCATAATTAACTGCATTAGCACTTTCTAAACAGGACATACAACAGGCACCGCTTTGCCAGAGAAGGGCAGCCACCTCTGGGGGAAAGCAGCAGCTCTTCCAAGGGGAACGCGCAGATATGTGTTACTTGTCCTGTCCAAGGGCTCCTGGAGGTGTCCAGGGGACAGATCCAGCCAAGCCAAGGAGAACAACAGGCAGGAGGAAACCATCAGACAAGGAATTTGGCCGCACAGCTAAAACAATACCCCCCCATGCCAGTTCTCAGAGAGAAATCAAATGATCACTGAGACTGGTGCTAAGTTTGCTTCATCTGAAAACATCTAACGCTAGACTGTTCTCTGTCTCCCCATCTTGCCACTCCAAGACCATCAAGAAAACAAAGAAAACCATTACCCACAGAGTTCACAGGAATCTTGGGGCCATGAATAATAAGCCACTCAAGCTAAAATTGCTGCTTGCATGTAGAAAATTCAATACTCTGCATGTGCACATCCTCATGACACTGAAGTAGGTTAGCCCCATAGTGCTGCCAGGGAACACTCCAGCCCTCCCCTCTAACCCAGAGGATACCAAAGGAAGGGATCAGCTCTACCTGGGTGCAACTGCAGCACAGCTCACCAGACAACACAGTCCTCCCAGCCTTGTTTGAAGAAATTAAAAGCCCACCAAGCCTGCAACTCACAAACCATCCCCAGCAGATGAGCCAGTGACAGTGGCCAAGCAGGGCATCTGCTCCCCAAGAACAAAACCCCTGCAAGCAAGCAGAGGGAAAAAGCAGTGCTTTCCCTCTAAGCATCCCCTAAGCATCCCTTCCCCACCTTCCCAGCAGCAGCAGCCTGGATCTGCATTCCCCCTCCACCCTTGAACACCTTTATTTTCAGGCACAGAACACTCACACAAGCTCTGGCGAGCGCATCTACCTGTGCTTAGACACAGATCCACTGCAGGGCTGCTCAGCTTCGCCGGAGGAGCGGGCATCGCCTCCCACCCTTCCGGGTGCCACCAGGCACCCGGCAGGGAAGCAGGCAAGTGCCCTGTGCTTACCAGAGCGGGGCCACCCTGAGAACTGACCCCCCAGGAATCTGGAGGGGGGCGGCTGTGCCTCGCAGCCAGCCTCAATCTCAGCTTTGTCCGATGGCATTCCAGCAGCCTCCAACCTGCCTTAACCCCGGTGGTGCCATCATGGCTGCCCGAAAAGCACAAAGGGGACAGAGATCTGTGTGCTGCAGGGCACCCTGGCGTGGGAAAGGTCTTTGCGGGAAGCTGGCTGTGCACAGAGGGATTGCTCTGGGCACTGGGGAAGATCCACCTCTGCAAGGGCATGACAAAGGTGATGGTGGGCTGGGCTGGGGTGACCAGCAGACACCTTGCCCTCAGATGCTGGAGCACGTGCAGGGCAGACAGGGGTGTTTGCCAGGGAAGAGATTTACCCAGGGAATGGCCCCAGCAAGCTTTGGCTACCTGGAATGTAAATAGTCAGGTCCTTGAGACCTAACCCCCAAGAAGCCAAAGATGCCCTTGTGCCCACCATGTGCCCTAGCCCAGCACTGGGTGCCAGCACAGATGTTCCTGCCCACCTAGACTGGGTGCAAATAGTTTGTTTTTGCCAGAAGGCTCTGGGCTGGCTCCTTGTGCCCCCCACAGTCCTGCTGCCCAGCATTGTTTCCATGCTCTCCTCCACCTACAGGGAAGGAATGAAAAGCTCCCTGTATCTCTCTCTCCCTCTCTTCCCCTCCTTCCCTGCCCGCACATCTGACTGCTGCCATCTCTCCCTCTAGAACCAGCATGGCCAGCCTCCTCTCCCCACCACCTCCCAGGCCCAACAGATACAGAACCAGCTGAAGGAGGGGGCTTCAGCAAGGCCAGGGCACAACTAAGGATGAGTTGTCTGCAGCCTGCAGACAGCTTTCAGGACAAGCAAGGAAAAGAGAGGAAGGCTGTTTCCCAGGTGGCAACACCTACACCTGTGAGGAGGAGGGCATGGCAGACCCTTTGAATGAGGCAGGCTGTCATTTAACATTGCAGGAGCTAGCAGCCAACTGGTGCATGGCACCCAACACACTGATGCCCACACAGAAGAAAGCCAGGCTCAGGCAGGGAATGGGGGAAACCTGTAGTGGATTTGACCTGAGCTGAGAATGTCTGCACCCTCACTGTGCGCTGTCTTGCAGCTCAGTGGTGGTGGGTCCTACAGGGTGTCCCGCCCCAGATCCCCTCTCCCAGCAAACCCCACAGGACTCTGACCCCCTCATAGAGGCTTGGACTGCTCAGGCAGCTCAGGAGGGCGCTTCCCTGCTCATCTCGTTCTATCCCTCTCCCTCCTTGCTTCATCTGCTGGGCTGTTCATTAACCCCCCGTGCACTGGCCCGCTAGCAGCTACCTAACAGCCACCCCAGGGCCAATAAGCCCTAACTCAGCTAGCAAAAGCCTGCTCCAGCTGCAAGCCTCATCCTTGCATGCTGCAGCCGTTCCAGAGACAGCTCTGCCTTCCTCCTGTAGACCCTGACTCTCTGGGGCAGGATGGGTCCAGACAGATGGCAAGCCACAGCAGGGAGAGCCCCAGGCTCAGCCTTTGCTTTTCGTGTTTGAAGCGTGATGAAGAAAGAGAAGGCAGAGCCATGGACCTCATTTGTCCTGGGAGCAACACCAGTGCCCAAGGAAAACTGGCACTGTCCATCATCCCTTGTCAGGTAAGAGGTACCCTGGGGCCAACAGCTACAGGCAGCAAAGGGGAAACCATACTCCAGCAGAGTTGAGGCAGCATTTCCCCAGCCTTGCTGTCCTGGGTGACTCAGGACAAGGTGGTAAACCAGCTTGTGACAGCTCAGTGCAGAGCACAAGGCAGGCAGCCTTGCAGACAGTCACCATCACACCTTTCTGTTCTCCTCCACTCTGCCCTGCCATTTATCCAGGGATCCTGGAGACCTTCACCTCTCTGCCTGGCTTTCGTGAGGACCCTGGCCTGCCAGCTCAGAGACCCTGGAGGAAGGAGGAGGGAGACCAACAGTGTGAGCATCCACTTTCTGTTCCTCAAGGTAACTAGACTAGAAAGAGGTCAGGCTCCTCCTCTGCCTTTCAGCATTCACCAGGGGCTTATTTCCAAACTCTTCTCTGCAAGCAGGAAGGTTAGAAACCTACATTTTCAGCAAAAGCTGACATTCTTCCAAGTTTCCAGGAAAAAAGTAAACCCATCAAATACACAAAAGCTGTTAATGGTGGTCTCTTGCTCTTTATTTTGAAGGAAGCTTGAAATCCACCTCTGCAGGTTGTCACTCTTGCTCTACTTTCAAAAACACTTTGCAGCCAAAACGCTCAAGGAGAGCTAACATTCTCATTAAGTGCAAGCCGATGGGGGGGCTGGAGCTAACAGCTTTCTCTGCCACCAGGAACAGAGGTCCCGGTTTGCTCCACAGACATTTGCAACCACTGCAAAAAGCTGCCATGAGAAAAGCTCCCAGACCCAGCTCTTACCTGAGGCAGTGGGTGGGCAGTGTTGCTGTGCTGCGCCTGGTCTGTAATGTGCCACTCAGGACATCGTGGGAGGACATAGGGCCATTCCTGCATCACCAGGGGCTGCATCAGAACCGTTGTTCATGGGGACAGAGACAACTCTGGGCACGAGCACCTGAAAAGCAGCGTGAGAATCCCTGGGTCAGTTTGCATCTCCTCATGGAGCTGACCCCCTTCCCAGGTGCCTCGTGTGCTGCCTTCAAGAAGGCTGAAGACTAAAAGGATGCACTTGTTTTAATATATTTGCACTAATGTTGCAATCTTTTTTCACCTAAATGTCCAACTCTTTTTTGCATCTAATTATACAATTTGCTGTAATGATATCCTGTGTTAGTAAATCCCACAGATTATGTTGCATTTTTAAAAAGGGTTGAGTTTATTGAACTACAGGAGATGCCCAGGGTTTAACGGAGGAGGTGAGAGAGGATCTCACTGTCATGTCCACTTATGTTTAGACATAATAGACATATCCCCATAACCAACAATATTTTCAAACATTCTTTTTCCCTTTTATGTTCAGAAGGAAAATTGCCTAAAGCCTCAGTCCCCCATACATGCATCTCACACTATCAGCTACCTTTTCATGAGTTTTTACTCATTCTGAGTTATAAAATTCCCTTTTTTATTCTGTTTTTAAAACTGTACAACCTATAAAGCCAGTTAGCAGCAGCCTCTTGTCTATTCTATAGATCTGAAATGCAGCCTCTGGTCACAATGCTGGTTTTTTTGTTGTTTGTACTCTGAATAAGCTAAAATAGTGATTTATCCCACTGCCAGAATCATCTTGGCTATACAGAAAGACATGAGAAAATAAAGCCTAGAGAAAAAGGTGCAAGGTAATATTTACTTGAATTTGGCAAATTTCTAGAACTGAAGCACAATCCCACAACTCTACATTTGGCCGGTGGTAGTGCCATGAAAGGAGCTGAGCACAAACATGTTCACAGCAGGATGGAGACCTAACGTACAAAAGCTGTGAACACTACACAGGGCTTTGCCCAGACCACACTCAGCACATCTGAGGTCAGATGAGCAAATCAAGAGTGATGCTTGAATACTTCCTGTGATGGGTCAAGAGGCAGTGCTGAGGGACTGTGCTGCCTCCTGTCCAACCTACTACCTAACTTGGTGATTGCTTTCCTACTTTTAGAAGGAAACTATCACCTGGCTCCAGCAGCCAGACCTCCAAGTCTAAGCAGACATGGGACTGCTTCCAAGGTACAGACAGAGCGATGCTGCTGGAAGGTTGTTGACTCTTTCACATCCAGCTCACTTGGACCAGCTGAGAAACTTCCTGCTTGATCCTGGCAGGGCAGGAGCAGGCAGCACATCCTGCACAGCCAGCAATCATGCTGGACAGCTTGGTGAGGAGAAAGCCCCCAGGACCTGGTACACGCTGCCCACCCCTCATGCTTTCACATCCCTCACTCTGCTGCCTGGGCTTTCACTGCCTCTCCCCCCTCCATTACACACTTTAAGAGAACAGCTTATCCTGTTATGATTTTTTAAATCCCTTAGTAATTTCTACAGCCATAATTCTCTCTCTCTCCAGCAGAACAGCCTGTTCTGGAGAGCTCTCCAACATGCTGATAATCCACGGTCCTGTCCTTTACCCCTCCTGCCCATTTGCACAAATGAACATCGCAGACTGTGCATTGCAGCACCCTCACCCTGCTCCTTTCCCCATGCAGGCATGATCATCAGGACACATTAATAGTTATAAATTCCAGGGTCTTCAAAGCCCCACAGCCTCGCGGGGCAAATTCACCTCATGCAACTCCAAGGGTACAGTGGATGATTTCCGTCTTTGACAGCAGGTAACACCACGTCCTATTCCTCCAGTGCTTATGCTATTTGGGGTCTGAGCTGTCCCTGATCCTCTAAATGACCTCTAGATGAGGGCCAGTCTAGCAGAGATACAGTTCTCAGGGCATGAAGTTATTTTGCCTCAAAGCCTTCATCAGAGGAATGCCATTGAGCTCTACTGCGTGACTGGGAAATCCATGGCTTTTGCCAATGAGGTTCTGTGACATCTCATTGCAGCTGCCATCCTGAGGCCTCAGTTTTTCTGTGGCGCAGTGCAATGTAATTGCAGTGATGTGTGCTGGCCAGGCAGGTTCAGCCAGCCCTTCAACACCACACACAGGGGCCCTCTGTTCCCAGTCCTCCCAGCACAGCCTGGTCATTTGTTCCTCCCACCAGCACCACTGAACGGGAGCAATACTGGGAAGGTCACTAGCTCTGATCTTACTGCATTTTGCTCAAGGATAAGTCTTCATGCACAGCACAGGTGCTGTCCTGGAGACAGAGATGGGTAAACCATGTCCTATAGGTGTCGACACGTAGAACGTGGTGGGTCTCTATGCTGTCTGCCAGCATTATGGAAGTAAGAATTGCCCTTGCCTCACCTCCTAAGGGCCGGGCTCCTGAAATCTTTCAGTGATGACAAGGTCTGTCAGGACACAGAGCCGTGGCACAAGGTAACTAAAGCCTGTCTGAGGCAGCACTCAAAGAACAAGACTGAGCTGGAAAGCTAAGTGCCAGCAAAACCCACTACCTCAAGCATGTCCTGTGCAATATCTTACTGACATGGAAAATTTATTGCAGGTTTGATGGCAATGGCTCAGCTGCTCTTTGCCACTCTGCTATTGCAAAGACAAAGCCCAGATATGCAGAACCCAAGATAATATGGAAATAACTCAGCTGCACGGCAGCCAGCACAAAGGAGGACATTCAGTGGGAGAGAGAGACAATCAGACTGTGAGGCACGACTGCAAGCAAACCAACAGCTACATATGATCCCTTGCCAAATTCCCTGCTATTACAGGAACCAGGCAAGGAGAAATGCTCTTGATCTGCTCTGCTCCTCTGTCATGGCACACAAAATAGCTCCTGACTCTTGAGCTTTTACTTCAGTGCTTCAGTACAGCACTGTGTCTGGGCACTGCAGCATGTGGAGTAGATGTTTTGTGGATGCTTCCTGGCTAAATGTCTATTGCCTGCTGCCTACACCTGTCAAGAACTGAGCCTGCGATCCACCTTGCCTCTCCCACACCAGTGTTCACCTTCTGCACACTGCTTTAGGTTGGTGCTGGAGACCCAGTATGCTATAGCCAAGGGACAACTTCCATCAAAAAAGATTTAAGTGTTGGCAACTAAAACTACCATCCCTGCAGTCTACTACAAGCCTCTACTTGAAAAGGAGTTGAAAAATCCTCCTTTGGAGGACTCAAGGAGCAATGTGGTCAGACAGTCCAACCAGATTTAAAGCGACATTGCTCCTCTGGGCACATTTCTGTGCAAGAAGGAAAAACATCAAGGCCCGTATGAGCAGGAGCAGGTGAGAATTTCCACAGGAAGACATTGCAAGAAGCAGTCTTACAAGTCACCACAGAGCAGGCACTGGGGCACTGCACCCATAGAGTGGAGAGCGCAAGGAGTGAAACCTTTCCCACTGGTGTGTCTCATCTGGTCTGCTGGAGGCCCCCACTCCACCACTCCAGGCCCAAAGGTAATCAGACCCTTCCTCAGAAAGATCAGGTACGACCTTGTTACATGATGCTGTTTTGCATCCTCCCACATGAAAAGCATCCTACACTTGCCTCTGCCCTTAGTAGACCTTAAGAAATGAAGCATTAGATGTTTCACAATGTTACAGCTTCCAAACACTTTAGTAACCAAGTCACAACTTTTTAGCCTAGTTGGAGACCATGATGATTCTCTAGTTGAAAAGTAAGAAAGCCAAAAATCTTGAAGTTACTTCAACAGATGAATGCTTGGGCATTAGGGTGTATTTAAAACAAAGTTGTTGCCTTTTTCCTCTTCCTACATGAGCTGTATCTGTTACGAATTCAGCACTGGAGAGCCTAGCTCACCACACTGCTTTCCAGACAGTCTGACAAAGGCAGCTGGAACAGTCTTTGCCCAATCACTTCTGCTTCAGCTCTACCACACAACTTACTGCTCCACTCAGCAATCTCTACACTTTTCCTACTTACAGACCTGTTGTAGCAGCAACACGGGCTAGCCAGAGAGGCAGCGCTCAGGTGCACAGGCTATGCCCCATCTCCTGTAGCATCTCTTCTCCATCCCAGCCAACAGTAAGATGACAGCTTGCCACCAGCACACATGCTGCACAGTGCATTTCTGCTGTTTTGCTGCATTTGTTTAAAATCCTCCTGATACAAACCCAGATCCAAACCCTCCTAAACATCAAGGGAATTCACACTGCAGCTGACCTGCATTGGTAAAAGTAACCCCCAGGATTAGGGACCTGCTCTGGAAGCTAGAGTCCAATGTCAGGTGTTGAATTTCCAGCTCTCTACCACATATAACACCAGCAAATACAGCATATAGGTCAAGAGGTCTCTCAATCACAAAAGCTTATGCTTTGAATTGCTAATTTCCTCCAAAATGTTCTTTCTGGACTGAAACTTTCCACTTCAGATCTTGGCCAATAAGGAAAAAATATAGCAACATTTTGAGGCAAGGCAGCTCAGCCTTTATCCCATGAGGGGAATGGAAATATAAACACATTCCCTGCTGCTGGAAATGTTAATGACTTTGTTGTTGTTTAACTTACTGTACAAGAGAAGTAATAACATTTTAGCTCAGCATGCTCAGTGTCCTTTAAGGGGAAAGGTGGGAGGCTTGTAGATATTTCAAAGTTCAGCTCCCATGTAGATGCTAACAAAGAGAGCATTCCCAAGCTAGCAGACAGCAGGACTCCCTTGACAGCGCAATAGCACATCCTGTTCCAGCAAAAATTATTTTTTGCACATGTAAGTAAATAGTTTAAGCCTAAGATCGAGGGCCAGCAGACCTACTTCCCAAGACCCTGTTAGGTGAAGGTTTGGTGAGAGAAGAAGAGGAGTCTTTGTCCCACTGGGATCACGCGTACAAACAACACAACTCCCTCTTAGAGTATGGGCCCTTAGTCTCCATCTCTTCACAAACCAGGAATAGATACCTAAACACGCTCCTTAAAAAAACCCACCCCAACAGTCTCCTGGCTCTCACTTGCTCCTGTGTACAAGGAAAGGGGAAAAGGACTATCAGCAATCTTCCCCAGGACTGGGCATTTACAACCCCATCATCCAAGGGGTAAAAAACCCAGATGCCAAAGCTGCAGCTGGGCTTCACACTGCACTTCCACCTAAGTGCCAGGTCCCCTTCATTAATTAGAATGAAGGGTCCTTCAGTTCAGCAGCTGTCCTTAAGAAGTAACATAAAATTTTTGCTGTATCTGGTAGTAAGCAAGTGGCACAGAAGATGCCATATTCACTGAGGGTGGGTGAAGTGGGGCACTCTCACATCTAATGAGCTGCATTCTTAAATGACTTTGAGCTCATAACAAAAATGTAATTTTAGTTCAATGGATAAATAGGTGCCACAGGTCCTAATAAAGAAGCAGCATCTCTTCTGCTGGCTCACTTTCTCTCCATTTTCCCAAGCAAAATACACACATGCACACAAAAACTCAAGCTGAAAAATCTCAGCAGTTAGTCTTGGACCAGAGAACTGGGACAATGGTGTCCCCAGCTAACCAGGTGAGTGTGGGTGCACGCCCACATCGCAGCCATGCAGGACTGACTGCTCCTCTCTCTGCTTAAAAATAATTTATGGGAATTTATTTTGGAAGATTTAAATCTAAATTTCTTTCACATGCCATTTCAGACTCCCAGCTGGGTTTTAAGCTGCTCTCTCCAAAACTCACTTTGCCTAAGAATTCTTCCCATCTCTTCTCCTCCTCCTTCGATTAGACAAGTACTACAAATAATTACCCAAGCACTCTGAGGACCCAGCTGTAAACAGACAGCCCTGCTGTGCTGGACACAGGGAAGTTGCTGTCTGGTAGACCTGACAAACAAAAGGAGCAAGGGGAAGCAGCAAACATCCTCCAACCTCCCAAAAGGGACAGTGCGGGCCTGGCAGGGCGCACTTGCCTAACGACCAAAAGAAGGTTGCACCAACCATAAAAATTGAACCCAATTCTTCATAGACTTGGTCATGTCCTGTAGCCCTGAAACCAGCCTATTTAAACCCACTAAAAATCCTCAGTCTTGTCTTTGTCTTTCTCCTCTAGGAACCCGAGCTTTCCTTTCCCTGCTGTTAGAGGCAGGAAACGAGTCTTGCTGCATTGTGAAAAACACATCACCCATTTGCCATACTGTATAACTGATCAGCAATAGTGGGAAGAGCATACCCACCACACAGCGATAGCTAAGGTAATGCTGTGCTAACTTTTGGCTTCCTTGACTCTTTGTTTCTCATTCTCAGTGTCAGACTAATATCTATTTCTCTGTACTGAATATTCTGCCTTGCCCCCAACAAGCTTGTCTTTATAATAAACTCCCAGTCAATGCACGGGCTTCTCTGGCCTTCTGAAGACGCACATTTTATAAGCAGGCTGTGTGCCACATGAAGTCACATTTCCTCTCCTTTCTTGAGATGTATCAGAGCAACCTTATTCTTATGCTAAGGGAAACAGCAAAGGAAAATGGGATGGAGATATTTTGGCTCAATTCTGAAAAGCTCAGTTTCATCTTTATACACCTGTGAAAATGAAGCGGTTTTTAAAGGCTGAATTCTTTCTCGTCAGTATGTCTTGTTTCATGAGACTTACAATTCCTCTTTTCTGCTTTTATCATAGGCATCCAGCCTCAAGTGGAAGCCCTGAATATATTTCTCAAAATAGTATTAAAATCAGAAATTCACCATACGTCTCCAAAACTCAGGGCTTTCATCTGAACCCATTCATTTATTCTATTCCCTTCCCCACCTCACTTTGTTTAGTTTTGAAAAGAGTCACTCCAACCTGAGCAAACCCATTCACGGTTACAGTCCTGACCAATTTTAGCAAGTAGGATTGATCTGTCTCAGGTATTAAACCAGAGAGAGATGGTCCTCATCTTAGTTTCTTCAACTAACGAAGCATCACATCACAGTGACCACTCCAACACCTTCCCATCCCAGCACTCCAGGCACCCATGTTCCTGGCCACAGTGCTGCAAAACAAAACAGTCTGAAATTGCCCGTATATAGTCTGGTCCCTTTCCGGAGTGCCATCACACACTTCTTGTCACCAGAGCCCTGCTTGGCCAATTCCTGCAGCAGCAGAGAAAGCGGCTTTCAGCATGGGGATCTGGCAGGGGAGGATGTGAGGTGGCATCAGAGCCACAGCAGGCACACAGGCTACACACGGCTGCCAGAAAAACAGAAACCCTCCCAGCACGACTGAGCCTTGTAGCTGGGACTTTGCACAGTGTGTTGCCGTAGGGTACTATGGTCGGGCAATAAAGGGCATTAAAGACAATAATCAGGCAGGAAGAACTCTCATGGCTCCAGAGACATAGGTGAACAGCAGGAAAGAAGGTGTGAAGGACCTCAGATTAGGGCACAGGTAAAACACAGACTGACAAAGATTTGACTAGAGATTTTTTTTTTCAATGCTAAAAACTAAAACCCAAACAAACATCGGTTTCTCCCACAGACAGCACAGCATTTAAAAGTGTGGAATTAGCCGTGTACAGTGACAGGGGTGTGGAGCAATCTCAGCATTGAGACCCCATGAATATGATGATGGCAATTCCACCGGTGGAGCTCTATGCCGGTGATGCCATGCCAGAGGGAAGACTGAAGGGAACAGACTGGACTGGCAACCAGTAATAATCTGTTGTGCAAAGCAGCACTGAATCTTGGTGAACGGCTGCTCAGGCTGCCCTGTCTGGCACGAAGAGGGAGGCAGAGCCCTGGGGAGCAGCAAAAGTCCCATGCCTCCTGTGACCGGTTCTGCAGCTGGTCAGGGCTGCCCGCATCAAAGGTAAGGTCAGTGGTGGCAATATAAGGCCTTGAGAGAGGAGGAGGAGGAATGAGTGAAATGGATTGGGGAGAAGCTGGGGGAGGGGAGGGCGGACACATAAAAGGAACAAGGCACTACTGGTAAGGTAGTGAATTAAAAGGAAAGAGCTGGGACCAGAGTCTGATCCCGGCTTACTACTCGAGAAATATTTGGGTCCCTGCCTTGCCCTGCTGTCTAATCCTCCCAGGAGGATGCTAGAAGGCCACCACACACCCTGGCCAGAGCAGTCCTTCAGCTCAGGTGAAAACACTGCTAGGGTAAATAAACCTTCAGCATGAAAAGAATCAAACCTGGTGAAATTGGAATGCTGGCTACTATTATTTGCCTTGGAAATCTGCATCACTTACTGGTTCCCAGCCTCTCCCTTGTGGACACGGTCTTGGCCACCTCTCTTGCTCCCACTGTGTCCCCTGTGACACCCTTCTTTTCTTCTCTGCAAGTTGCCTCACCCGCACATACATGGACAGTGTTACCCTGAAGGGATACAGACACACACACGCACACACGCCCAAAGAGCGTATTTCCGAGGTTAACCATCCGTCAATATTTTCCCCTTTTCCAGCCCAGTCAGGATCTGAGTGGGAAACAAATTTTGCCATGGCCTACCTTCCGAGTCCACCAGGTCTGAGACACGGGGGCAGCGGCCGCCGGGCTTCGGGAGCAGGGGCTGGGGCTGCCTCTGTGAATCAGCAAAGGAGTCCCTGTGACAGGGATGCATGCTGAGGCTGAGCGCGGCTGTCTGCACGCTCCCTGCCTCTCCTCCTCCACCGCCCCGCGCTGCTGTGTTGCTATGCAATCACATCACCAGGAGTAACAGCATCTCTCCAAGCCTGCAAAGAGATACCCTTGACTTGGCAAACGCAGGAGGAACAAGGACGATCCCACGAAGTGCCCGACCCTTTGGAAGTCTCCTCGGCCAGCGATCGATCGATCCGGAGGAGGGGAGGGAGAAGAGCGGAGATGCAAAGAAAGACACACACACAGGAGGAGGAGGAGGAGGAGGAGGAGGAGGAGGAGGAGGAGGAGACAAAATACACATGGAGAGGGAGAGAGAAAAGAGCGGGGGCGGGGGGGGGGGGCATATATACAAATGCACAAAAGGCGCTGTGGTCTGACCTCCGGAGACCTGACACAGGCTGCTGGGCTCAGACACGCTTCCCGCTGCCTGCCGACATCTCCCCGCCTCCTTTCAGGACTGGCGGCTCTCATTTTAGGTTAGATGTGGCCATGCGTGTGCTGGAAAATACCAGACACATTCACCTCCTTTCTTAACTGCAATTTGGGTGTCTGGCATAAGATTTAATAACATAAAAATAGCCCATTCTAAAATTAAAGTTAAGGAGCAAAAATAGAATAATCACTTAATTTCAGATATGCTTCCTATTCTTCTTATAAAAGAACAAAATAAGTAAAGGAAGAACCCATTCCCCAAGCTGAGAAGAAATACTGATCCAAGATTTTTTAAATGTCAGGGTAACTTGTCTCAGCTCATGAGAAACAGAAGGATTTGAGCTGCTAACTTGGCCGAGGACACAAGCAGATCTGGAGTTGGGATTTCAATCCATACGTAACAAATAGTTTGCAGTTCTTCAGATCATTCTACCCAAGGATTTCAAACTGCTCAAGATGCCAGTGAAGTTATTCCCATACTACACAAAAAGAGGATGAGTTAAACGACTTGGTCAGAAAGAGGATTCAAATCTGATCCCAGCCCCATGCTTTCACCAGTAGAATGTCTTGGCCTCTCCCTGGAAAGATTAAAACTTGGGAAACACGATCTTCCTGGTCCTTGTCAGAGCAACCTTTAATGAGCCTTAGCCCTTCCTTTCCCAGAGCTGGCAGACTAAAGATGTTCATTTTCTACTCATACAGTCATGTTCTACAGAAATATCACTGCTGTTTATAAAGGTTGCCATTTTCATACATTTATTCCTCACAAATGGTAGGTCAGGTATACCTCAAAATGCAGGTTCGCTTTGGCTCATTTAGACCCAGCCAACAGATATGTAAGGACAGCTTCACAATTCCACTACATTTCTGAAAATCATTTCTGGCCAAGACACCTCTCTCACAGCAGTGGAAAACACAACTGGCAAACTACTCACAGTGGCACGGGACTTCCCATGAGCTCTGCATTGAGGAACATAGGTCAGGAAATGCTGTTGCATAGAGTAACAGTGCCCAACCCGCCTCAGTTGCCCACTGCTGTGACCAGCATGGTGGGGAGGCCAAGTCTACCTTTCAGCCAGTTTTGGGACCCTAAGAACAAAACTTTCTAATCCCACACCGTTGTTGGAAGGTGGATGTGAACAGATCAAAACCTTTTCTAGGTCACCAGTTTAAACCTGGAGAAGGCAGTCAAAATATAGTTGATTTTCAGTAAGATACATTTGAGAGAGTTCTCAAGAAACCAGTGTGCTCCTTATGGTGGTACCAGCTAGAACTTCCAGCAGATGGGTGGCTGACCCTGAGGAACCTCTCCTTTCATCCTAGGTAGGTGAACCAGGAGTCAGGAGCAGAGCCCATCAGCACATAATGAGGCAAGATGCACAGAAACATCATGTAACTACACTGAAAGGAGGAGATTTTTAAATAGCAACCTCCTTATAATTGGTTCCAAAAGGAGCAACACTGGATATTTCAAGTACCAGCCCAAGAATATGTACTCATTCCACACACCTTTTGCTTTTAAAAGCTTCTTCAGTAGCTTCTGCTTCCACAACAGCTGCACTGATTCAACAAAACTCATTCTGAAATGCTGTATTTAGACCAAAAAAAGTAGATATGATTAGGAAGACAGAAATGAGGAGAGTCTCTTCTGGGCTATTTTTGTGCATACATACACACACACAAATAGTAAGTCCTAGGTTAAGTAAGGAGAGTGAAGGGGGGGGGGAAAAACACAGCAGAGTGCTGGAAGGGCTATCCAGGTAACTCCAAACACACCATTCCATAGAGGGACATGACCAAATCCAACTGCAACATGCATCTGTCACGAACAGCATCTATAAGGGACATGACAACATGGATAAACAACGTGACTACATATCAAGCCAAGTTACACATGCACAAGACAGACATCAGCACAGAGACATTAACAGACAGCATGAACCACAAAAACAAGGTGCTTTGCACTACATGCATCCTAAATTGTTGATAGTTTAGGGACAGCAAAATGCAGCAGGAAAAAAAAATCTCTTCTGTCAGTTTAGCTTAAATTTTGAGACAAACCAGAATCTCTGGTGAAAGAATTGCTTCCATGGCTGGGAGCATCTTCCTAAGTCCCCCAATACCTTCTGTTTTAAGCATAAAATTAGGACAAACAGCCGAGCAATTCAGAACTCAAAGGAAATCAGGGAGACAAACTCAAATTTGTCATAAACACAACCTTCAACATAAGCACTACAACTTTTTAAAGTATGTGAGAAGGTTTATGAGATGGGATGCTAAATTTGGTGTGCTTTAAGTTCTGAAGAGAACTTAGTCCAAAAAAACCTCCCAAGGAACTCCAAGAACCCAGCTTCCAGAAGACACAGTGGTACCTACCATATGCCTTTCCCTAACAAAACATTTCAGACATTTTATGTTTTACTAAATGGCAAATATGTACCTTTTTAGCAAAACTAAGAATCTCCATCTACCCAACAGGGACATCTCAAGACGCACAACGCTAAATACAGTGTACAAACATACAATAGATAAAAATCAAGCCAGGTTTTATAAGGCACGAACATGAAATTGAAATCAGGTTCTGATTTACACCAGAATCGCTCCCTTTAAAATACTGGAGTCTAAATAAATTTAAATCATTGAAACAGATTCCAGTTTACACTTGTGAAATCAGAATCAGCCACACTGAGTAAACATATAAAGTCACAAAATGCAGAATACCCCGAATACAAATGCATTTGCTGAAAATTAATGGTGAAAACTATGCTATTTTGACATACGCTAACAGTACTTTTAGTTTGAAAATTTTAAAAAGCTAGAAGCAAGGGCTGTCTGGCCTGACCCTAAAGTCTCTATTACTTTCTCTATATTCAAAGTCAATATTAATTTGGCCAAATCACTTGTAAGCTGGACCATCCATCACACTAAGTGTCTTGCATTACCAAACAATAAAAATATTAACTAAAATTCTAGCATTTGCATTTTCAACACTTCAGGTTGTCGACACAGTTAAAGGCTGTTACTACTTTTACTGCTTTGCTTCCCATAACCTCCCACCTATTGACTTCCTCTTCAAAAATAGCCCCTGTGTTTTCGGTTTGTGTGGTGGGGTTTTTGGTAGCGGGGAAGGAGCTGCAGGGGCAGCTCCTGTGAAAAGCTGCTAGAAGCTTCCTCGGCTCCAAGTTGGACTTGCCTCTGGCCAAAGTTGAGCCCATCAGTGACAGTGGTAGCACCTCTGGGATAACATATTTAAGAAGGGGAACCTGCAGTGGGGGAGAAGATGGCAATGTGAAAGAAAGCCCTGTGCCCCTGCAGCCCGTGGTGAGACAGCAGGCTGTCCCCCCCCAGCCCATGGAGGTGAGCAGGGGAGCAGATGCCCACCTGCAGCCCAGGAAGGACCCCATGCCAGAGCAGGGGGATGCCCCTGAAGATGGCCGGGACTCCGTGGGAGAGCCTGTGCTGGAGCAGTCTGTGACTGAAGGACTGCAGCCCATGGGAAGGACCCACATTGAAGAGTTCTTGTAGGACTGTCTCCTGTGGAAGGGACTCCACGGTGGAGCAGGGGAGGAGTGAGGAGCCCTCCCCCTGAAGAGGAAGGAGCAGCAGAGACAACGTGTGATGAACGGACTCCAACCCCCATTCCCCATGCCCCTGCGCTGCTGGAGGGGGAGGGGGAGAGGTAGAGAAAATCGGGAGTGGAGATAAGCCTGGGAAGGATGGAGGGGTGGAGGGAAGGACGGAGGGGTGGAGGGAAGGACGGAGGGGTGGAGGGAAGGACGGAGGGGTGGAGGGAAGGACGGAGGGGTGGGGGGAAGGTGTTCTAAGGTTTGGTTTTACTTCTCATTAGCCTGCTCTGATTTGATTAGTAACAAATTAAATTGATTGTTTTTTCCCCAAGTCGAGTCTGGTTTTTACCCATGATGATAACTGGTGAGTGATCCCTCCCTGTTCTTGTCTCGACCCACAAGCTTTTCCTTATATTTTCTCCCCATCACATGGGGGGGGAGGAGCAAGCAAGCAGCTTCATGGTGCTTTGTTGTCAGCTGGGCTGAAACCCCTGACTCCTTGACTCAGAGAATTGTTTCCCAAAATGCACACCGTCTCCTCTTCAAATACTGCAACTTCCCTCCTTTTGAAATCTCACATCTCCTGAAAGAGGAGGATCATCTTTCCCTCTTGTACATAAGAAGTGATACTACCAACCTTTGGAAACTGCTAGATTCTTTCCCTTTCTGAGTAAAGCTCAAATTTATCAATGTATCCCAATTAAAATATCTTAGATAATGATCCTTTACCTACGAATCTAGAATGTAGATTGTGCAAGGAAGATTACAATTTACTGGTGTGGAATAAATTGTCAAAAATCCCTAACACAGAATGCAAAGGGAGGAAAGGTTTTAGGGAGCACAACACAGCAGCAGCAAGGAAGGCAGTAGGTTAGAGCCTGTTCATACACCTGTATTCCACTGATCTTTCCTTGCACAGAGTGCTGCAGCATTTTGTCAAGCAACCTCTGATGAGGAATCCATGCGGCATTTTGAGCAGAGAAACAGCTGGTAGAGCCTGATGAGCTTAATTCCCCAACTAGTGCTGGAGAAGCAGTTGGAGGTTGTGAAGTTCCTACATGCAGAAACAAGTCTTTGATATCCTACCTAACAGTCTCCAAACCCCAAACACCCAAACCAAAGAACAGAGCTAAACATTGACTGAGAATATATATGAAAGCGCATCCTTACTAAACGGAGAATAAAGGAAGAGCCCCAAAAAAAGAGCATTTTCCCTAGAGCCATACACCAACAATGTTGTTGTGGATCCAGCTGCTGAAGAAGGGTTTGGTGAAAGGCTTGTGAACCAGGACAAGGTCCCTTATGGCTTGAAGAAATCCTATTTCTCCCCAAGAGCCCGTGAATCCCCCTTTTCCTGAGACATCGGGCTCCCTCATCTGGGTCTCCTCCTAACTGAAGTAACAGATTGTCATTCTGATTGTCAACAGAGTTCTCACACAGCCATCCACATCAAAACAATAGTAATTCGGTATTGATGCAGAATCATTGATCTCAGTGGTTATACTGTGCCTACCTGCAAAGGGAAAGTCAGAGGGAGCATATCTCACACAAAGGGACAGACCTGCTCATCAATTCCAGTACATTAGATAGGCAAACATGCCTGTGAGTAGAGCACAAAAAGCCTCTTTTCAAGAAGGAGCAAAACTAGAATTAGGGGCCCTAAATTCAGCTTGATGAGACTCTAATAATAGCGGCCCAGATATTGTACCATCCTGTTCCTTTTTTTGTTTAAATAACTGATGTCAAATAAATAACTGCACCTCCTTTGCCAGGATCAATAAGCACAAAAATCTTCCAAGCACAGATTTGACCCTGCCAAAAGTGTTTAGAAAAACAGCGGGATACTTTCTAACAGCACAGTACCTGGGGTGAGAGAGAAGAATGGGTAGAGAACTGATACAAGCAGACAGCTGACATGCATTCAGAAACAGAATGAATCCCCCTTTTCATTTGTTCCTTCCTAGAGATTGAAACAGTCCCCCCCTGAATGAGGAATGGAAAGGACTATAGGGGAGAGAGGGAATCTTTTCAGAGCAGCAAGCACCAAAAGAATGAGGGGTGGGTGTCAAAAGAGTGTAAAAGAATCTGGGGGAGAGATGGAAAAAGAAAAGAGAAAATGGTAGTAAAGAAAAAAAAAATATCATGCAGAAGAGAAGGGGAAGGCAGACAGGCGGTTTCAGCAGCTGTTTTATTCTTCAAAAGCTGTCAACACATTTACAATGTACTTTCCATCCCCCTCCTTATTTACTGGGCCATGCACACAAAGGAGAAGGAAAGCAATCGTACAGAAGCTGCCGAAGATTCACTTCGACATAGAACAGAGGTGCCCTAAGAGAAAGGAAACTGCTTAGTGATCCGTGTACAACAGACTATGATGGGAATGTTACAGGCCTAGAGACTCTAGACAGAGGTTTGGGAGAAAACCTGCAGAGAGCAACCTCTTCCTGCAGAGATCACACTCAATACTTACAGGCAGCACAGACACTGCATGGGAATACAGCTGCATATAAAAGTATACATATACACAAGAAGCTTATCACTGAATTTTTTAAAGGAAGACCCCAAATGATGTAGGCAGAGAATAAAATTTTCAAAAGTTATCTGTTGCAATTTGCACCTAAACCCAATGCCTGAGGCTCAGGAGCTCAACTATATTACAGTGACTTAATATCCCACCACCTAGCTTGTACTAGAACAGTCTACTTTGTGTCACATTTCTGGCAGGTACCAAAGCTTGCCTGATGCATGTGGATTCATTAAGCTGTAGAATGGGATCACTTCTGAGCCTACAGTTTTTGAAATACAGCCAAGGTTAAAATAGTATTTAGAGCCTGTGTAAGGTATCTGCAGCTTTTTTTTTTTTGAAGACCAACTGTTTGTTTCTACGTTTGTGCAAGACCACAGTGAGCCTGAAAATGGAAATTAGATGCCAAAATAATTAAGGCATTTTTAAAAATCTTACCCTCTGCTGTGCAGACTTTTTACTCCTACAAGACAGGAAACTGAGAAGCAAAGAAATGAAGCAGCATCACAAGATCTGCACTTTACTGAACATTATTTATGTACTTCAATACCTCCCTTGCCAACTATAATTACTTGGGAGTTACTCGGGCAGGTCTAACAGCTAGATACAGATCTTGGGAATCCTGTGCCAAAAACCAGGTCACCATATACTAAGGTCATAAAAGACCTTCTTAGTCAAAAGCAAAGTTTGGTGAAATCAAACCATCATCAGACTAGAATGATTATTTTTATTATAAAAAGCAGAGCCATGAGGGAAAGGCATTGGTACAACATAAATAATCTTTCCAAAAAGAAAATACTTGGAGACATTGTTCTTTCAAGATATTAATCCTCCAGAGCAAGCTTGTTACCAATGCCTGTTGTTCTTCACCCAGACTGGATGTATCCTCTGACTAAAGAGCACATAAAGAGCTCCCTCACTCTCTCTCAGGAGCCACTGCACTACAAATAAAAGCAGTCCAGTGTATATTATTAATGACAAGTTATCAGAGGATCTACAACCACAGCCAGACTGGAGTTTCACTGTGCTGTGATTCTGTAAAGATGAACGCTTAGCCGGGTTAGATCCCTCAGTTTCCCTTATTCTTTGATCCTCTGTGCAAAGATTTCTGATAAACCATTTTGTCACAGCAGCTGAGAGACAATTGCCCTGCCCTAAAGGGCTTATAACTGAGCTTTAACTAAAAGACAAAGGGAGCCAAGTGAGGAGACACTGGGTAGAGGCACAAAAAACTTAAAACATTATATAAAAAGGCCAAAGTGAATTTTATTTTGGCACCAGTAAAATGTTATTAGAAGAGTTCAGGAGCGCACATATTGGCAGTTGTTAGAGCTGCAGTACAAGCCTCAGAGGTTCAATTTTCTGAGTGGCTACAGCTGTACCACCTTCTAAATCCTTGGGTCCTGATTTATTCATGGCATTAGGAATGCAAAATGCAAGCAGAGAGAAGTAGGCCAACAAGAGAATAGAAAGCAGGGACACAGAAGAACCAGTTTCCTCATTCCAGCTGAAAACAGGTTGAAATTATTAACTTTCAGAGCAAGCTCCCTCTGAAAGGGCAACACAGCCTGATGCATAAAAATACACAAATTAGTCTCTCCCCACAAAAGAAGATCATGATTAACAGAAACACAAAGCAAACGTGGCTTCAGAAAAAGAATTCAGCTTAACCCTAGCCTGAGGTATTTGCATTTTCAGATGCATACTGCTCAGGCTAATGTGTCTGACAGGGTAGGGGTTAATGGCTTTGGTTCTGTGAACTGTGGACCAGATGTTCAGCTGGTGCAACTCAACATAGATCCAATTAGAAATTGGTGGAGCTATGCCTGCTTACCCCACACAGGATTCTGGCCCTGTACTTTGAAATCCTATCTAATACCCTCTCAAAGATTTTTCTAGAGGGAAAGGCCTCACTTTTTGGAAGGATCTAAATAGGCTACTAGAAAAGCTGCAGAATGTGGTTAAGCTGAAATGACCACTGCCCTGGCCTGTTTGTAGTATTACAAAACCCCTAAATCGAAAGCATGTAGAAGCCTCCCGAAAGGGAGGCCAGACAGGAATTGGAGCAAGTCATCAACTTTTATTGACAGGTAGACAGGACACAAACCAGCATTCCCTGAGATCTGCTGATACTAGAAATTTGGATCTTGAAACAGCATCCTCTAGAAAGAAAAAACACTCAAAAGCAGACCCAAGTGACATGAAAGCATGCACTTTCTAGTAAATCATGTTGAATACAATACCCTCGGGAGGGAGGTTGCAGGCCTGATCTAAACTGAAATATTCTGGAGTGCTGGTTGACAACATGTGAGCGAGCCTTAAATGAACTTTTCATCCTGCATCATTCTTATCAAATAGTACCACAAAACAGTTGTTTCTGCTAGTTTCATATACATACAGGCAGCACCTTACAACCGGCAGAAACAGGCACTAGAAGTAAATCACTGATTTGTCACTTACGATGAAATGGATGGGTCTCAACTATCTGCATTTTAGTCCTCAGAGCGGATGCTGTGGTCAGCCAAGTCTCTGAGCACATGCCTGTAACAGAAAATGGTCTACAAAATTTACCATGGTGATTAGATGGTAAAGCGTGGGGCAGGGGAGGAAGGAAGAGGTACAGCAGCACATTCCTCCCTAAAAGGACCATTCTTCCATTAAAGTGGAATGTTAGTAAAGTCAGACATTTAGAGAAAAAAGAAAAAATATCCAGCTGTGAAAGAAGACAAGAACCACCAAGGTGTACAAAGAGGCTAAAAGTCATCTGAAGTGATCAGTAATACCTAGGCACATCATTGCTGCATGGGAAGGATTTTAAACAGCCATCTTGGCCAACAAAGCTGACATTAAAGGAAAATTATCTGCCCTGTTTCTTTATTTCTGCACCTCTAAGCATCCAGCCTGTGGACCTGAATGACAAAATTCTACATAATTTGTTTGAAGACTTTTGTAACACAGGGTATAATAAAAGACCTGTGATGCTTGTTCTGTGTTTTCTCAACCAAACACCAGCCTCAAGGGAAAACTGATCTCAGGGACCAATAACTATACAACATTCAGTATATCCTAAAGGATTCTTCTATAAGACTCTTAAAATACATTTACATATATCACACACACTCTTATGAATCTAGGCACCTTTCACAACTGAAATGAAGACTTTGGCAGCACCTTCTAGTCTGACAGAAATGATACAGAGCTCTGCTCCTTCCACAAACTCCAAACATCACCCAGGTAACACGAAGTCTGTCTTCCTAGCCAGAACTAAATGCTTCTTCGAGGTGTTCTGTATTTTCTCCTTTCCTCGCTGAATGAGTCTGCTGTACACAGATCCATAACTGGGTCCATGTCTCCATCTCATGTTTCCCTATGGCTGTCAATCCCTCCAGCCCTATTCCTATACAGAATTCCAGTGCAGCAATATGGAAGTACAAGTCTGGTCAACATCTGAAGACAATTGTATGGTGCAAGGACAAGAGCTAAGGATTAAGTTGTCCCTATGGAGTGCAGTACACAGGCTTTCCAGTGTAAGTGCTAGCATTTCCAACACCTTTCTGACGGTAGCTTCATAGAAAAACTATAAAAACAAGTATGAAGCTACAGAGGTCTATTTCTTGGGTCCTTACCTGAAACCTTTAACGAGTCTAACAAACAACAGGCGACACTACGACAGGGATTGCCAGCCAGTGGTGTTGGGATAGTCCTCAGCCAACAAGCTGAGCTCGTCCAAAACAATAGTACCAGCCTTTAAAGGAGAAAACTGGTTCTATGTTAGGACCACATCTTGAAACATAGCCACTTGGAGGAATTTGTAATTTGTGGAGTTTCCTCTGTTGAGAAAATAGAATCAGGGTTTTTGAAGATCTGTTTCTCTTGACAGAAATTATAAGCATTCCACTTATACTAGCTGGAATAACACAACCAGATGAGAAAGAGCAATACTTTAGTCTAAGCAGATCTCTCTGCAAATCTCTCTTTCAAAGTCTTCAGTGAAAGATTTTCTTATTCTCTGGAGAATATATACACACATATAAATATAGATACACATATTAACCAGATCATCTATTTGAGCTGAGAAGTATGGTACTCACCCTAGAGCCAGTATGATTTTGAGAGGATGAAAAAAACAAACACATCCTTAGTGGCTCTGGAGTCACTCTCAGGACTGATTCCTTTACAGGATCAAAGTACAGATTCAAAATGCAACATTCAGTATACTCTGACCCATCTTTCAAATGGTTACAATCTCGTTTTACAGCAGTGAAATAAAGTTCACTCAGATTTTGGAGACCTGAGTTCAGCTTCTCCCAACTTCTACTCAGTGTTAAAATGAATTGACAGGAGAAGATACATTTTGTAGCAGAGTTCCTTCAAAATGGCATGTTGGAAACATTTTACAGAATATAAATTATATATATATGTACACGTATAATATACAACACATACAGAGCTAAAACCACAAACGGGAAAACTACATTTGCACTTATCAACAGAAAATGGTGAGCTGGTGGCAACTCTGTTCAAGTGCTCAATCATCAATAAACCATCAACAAACCATCAACTGAGCACCAAATTTTCCAGCTTCATTAGAAGAACATTAGAAGCAATGTTAGCAAAAAGTCTCTTTTGCAAGCTTCATAATGAAAATGAAGTTCAGGAAGGTCAGTTTGGTCAGCCTGTTAAAAGCCAGTATATACACGGTACAACAGGGAATTGGTAAATTCGTTGTGCTCCAATCCAGTACATATATGGTATCCCTGAAAGGCTGATTAAATTGTTTCTCATAACCTACTGTCGAGGAAGGCAAAGCAGGTCAGGGATCAACATTACTTATAAATGAAGCAGCACTGCTTACTGCAGTTTTGAGATGGAAAATGTTTGTTTCTCAATCAAAGAAATTACTCCAACAGAAAAATAAGGAAGAAAAATGTGGATGATACATAACATATAAGCTTAGCAGCTTCAGATCAGAGAAGTTCAACAGGTACAAGAGGAGGGGTTCAGTGTTAGTGAACCAAGCCAGCCTAAGCATTCCTTCCGTGTCTTCACTTTCCTAAAACAGATGTCAGTACAAAAATGCAGACAAGTGTAATTGCTCTGGTTCTTTCCTCTGAAGAAGGAAGACTTAGTAACACTGTCCATTGTATTCTGCTTTCCTGTTCCATATGATAAAAAGGCTCCAGTGAGTCCCAGGGTCACACTTGCACATTCCCTGCTTTTCTGTGAGAGGCCTGGGAAACACGATTGATGCTGCTTTCAATAAAGACCTTCAGGCCCTTTAAACCATGCGCATAGAGATATTCCAGATACCAGTTCCACTTCTTTCCCTATAAAAACATAAGGCATAGTCAGATGTACAAGACATAACGTAGTCTCTTCCTTAGGCCAGTCTGAAAAGGTCTGCAAATATCACCTTCCACAGTTTGACAACATCCATCCTAGTCTGTAAATACCCACAGGTATACAGGGACATGTCCTCTTCCCAAGTGCCCAAACTTTTCACTTACTTATTACACATTCTTAGCTTGAACATGACAAATCATGATCTTTTTTAAATACTGAAGATGTTTATAAATCCCAGTTCTAAAAAGAGGAAAGTCTATTGGATCAACAGTGAAGATGTCAGGAACCAAATGAATATGGATATTAAAGCCTTCCTTTTATCACTAATGGTGATTCTTCCAGATCAGGTTTGAAGTACACTGTGATACAGGAAATGAAACAACCTGCCACTGTATTTGCCAAGTGGAGGATCCCTGTTCAAAGCTATAACAAAGCTACACATCCATCTCAGAATTTAATATTAAGTTCCTTGATAATAGAAATTCTGCTTCAGGTACACCAAAAATATGGAGCCTGCAGAGAACAACAAACAGCCTTGTCCTGATGCTGCACTGACTTATGGAGGAAATATATAAAAATCTCAGACCACTACCCACAGATGGCTAGATACATAACATCTCAGATGTTGACGCCCTCATGTTTGGCCCTATTAAGAGACTGAACTAAAGTCTACAGCTGGAATTTTCCTCTTTCAAAGTTTTTATAGAGCATTTGTGGAATTGGTGAATATTATCACCTCATCCTCTTCCACATAGCTGCTGAAAATCGCTTGTTTTCACTTCACTAAAACAAGAAATCTTACCTTAATTAAACTGAAGTTGAAGGTGGTATCATCTGGCCAAGCCTTAAGGAGAGGAATAAAAACAGTATCAAGTCAGATAAAGAGTATGTCCAGAGTTGCTGGGCCTCTGCTTAGTCCCCTCTTAAATCAGGAATTGCAGGCATGCAAAGAAATTCTGAGTTTTTTAATCATGCTTCAGAATGGGCTTCCAGCATCATACTGTGTCCGTAAGTGGCAAGGTAATGTGGAGACCCTCTTGCCCTGTCCTGCAGCATTACTGGACAGCCACAGAGAATATTGATAAGTATCTTTAACCATTGTCTCTCTACAGTGTAAAAGCTACTCCTTCAAAACATTAAATACATAATTCCCAACAAAGAGAAAGAGCAAAAGGAGAGAACCTACTGACATTTAGATTATTGCTTGTGTTCTTTGAGTGTGCTGCAGAGCAGTGCCCTCTGGTGCTCAGCACTGAAGTGTTTAAGAAAAGATGGCACTGCAACTAAGTATTTACTATGATAGCTGCTAAGCAAAATCTTTCTTGGTTCTGCAGTAGGAAGAATGCAAAAATTCTCCACCAGAAGGTTTTGGGTTGTTTTTTCGGTTGTTTGGTGTTGGTTTGTTTGTTTAGGTTTTTTGGGCTGCTTTTTTTACTTGCAAGAGCTACAAAGAAGAATCAGGAAGCCTCAGAACAGAAAGGATCTAGACAAAGGATATGAAAAACTAATCCTGCTACAACAGGAGAAAGACCAAGGAAAAGCAGTTGTATACAACAAAAATAAAATAGCCATCTCTGGCAAAGACAAAACTTGGGTTTAAACAGCACTAAGAGACAAACTACCTAGATTCAGGACACTGAGTATATAAAGGAAGTAAAATTTATGAAGTCTTCCTAACCCGCATTCTTTAATCTCAAGTTTCCCTTGCTTCATTCCAGGAGCCACACCTACGCATACCTTCAGTCTGCCAGTGTTCATCGCAACAAAACGGCATCTTTGTGCACCCCCTACAAAACCTCGGTTTTTAGAGCAGCGTGCACATCTCAGAACAATAGCAACTCTGGCAAGCTGCTCCCTTCACCTTTCAGTAGCTGCATTGAATATATGATGGCACCCAGAATTCAAGATGACTTCTAGCAGAACTTGTATCAGACAATACAAGAGAGCACCATATTATCTTACTTCTGTACTTGAAGTAGCTACTTGTATTTCTTTTTTAATAAGCGATTCTCAAAAGCTACTGCAAGAGCCAGAAAGCACTGTTATCGTGCTCACCTGTATACAATTTAACTACATATTTCTCGGCTTACTGGAGTTTAAAAGTTTAGGTCACACTTCATATTTTGTGGGGCAGGATGCACTATTGCAAAGCTTTTACCGAATTAGTAATTTATTTCATTATTTTGCCATTTTAGTTCTATCCTCAAAATGATCATAAGCACAAATTCACATCTAAAACTGTTACATTCATGCTTTCATACCATGCCAACAAAGACTATTCAAATTGTGCCACCAATTTGACACAAACACAGAATGCCTTACTAGCTTCTGAAAGATCAGTTGACTCTACAAATCAGCCAGTACACCGAGAGACACTTCTCTACAGAAACTGTGAAGCCAGAACATCTGGTGATGCCAAAGGCCTAAATGTTGGCCTATATCATTACCTGCTGCAGGAAGAGAACAGCATAGCCCATCATGGCTGGGTGGTAGACAATGTTAAAGCTGTTTTTGAATTCCTGCACTGCGGTTTTCTTCAGCAGTTCGTCATCCATACGAAGACCTTGAGGGTGAATATCCTTCTGGAACACACTGGATGTCCACAGACAACCCACCATAGCTGTTATGTACTGGTTGTACTCTTGGTATGTCTGGTTACTGAACCTGAATTGCACCGTTTCCTGAGGGGCAAGAAAACAAATCAATAAATAGCATCCTCAAAGCAGTTGTGTGCTCTCTCCAGTCCTTAAAAGAATGCCATCAGAGCACCTCCCCTCCATTCAACCCAACCCTTTGCTAAGGTCCATTCTAGCACATAGCAGATTTGTCCACAATACCTTTTTACTCAGCTCATTTTCTTTTGCAGCCACCAAGTTGGTTCGATACCTGAAAAAAACCAAACAAAAGAGAAAGTTGAGGGCCTGTAAATTTTTACTACCTAGCAGTGTTGAAAAAAGCTAGAGGAATGTATGAAGAAAGCTTATTTCCTCAATGAGAGAGATCAAACTTTACTGGTAAAAAAGAAACATGAAAACGAATTCAAAGGGACTTTGTCAATTGGCATAGAACTCCCTTTCCAGGCACAGTAGGGAGACACCTGATAATATTAATCTCTTAAATGACTAAAACATGACTGGTTTGCCTGGGACAGTCACTTCAATAAAGACAATACACAAGAATTGACACAGAGCCTTAAAATCAGCAGAAAAATGCAGTGTGTTTTTAAGAAGGGAGACTTTCATTCACTAAGCAGAGAAACAGAAGCCACTGAAAGTAACACAACTTGACAGTTGTTCTATATAATAAGCACTAGCTCCTCTTATTTCCCAGAGACCATCCTGTCATGTTAATTACCCTGCAAACTCCTTAGAGAAAAAGCCACATGGAGAGCCCTGTGCCAGCTGTCAGCAATTGACTACTCTTCTTCTCAGATGCAACCACTGGAACTAACAAGGCCAAGCACAGTGGCCATGTTGGTGGATCCTGCAGAGCACTAAACAGTGCTGTATTTGGACCTGCAGGCAGCACAAGGCAGTTCCAAATTCCCACAGTTTGTAGGTGGCAGAAGTGCTTTCTACTCAGCACATTACAGAATTTGTAATGAAAAGCTCAAGTTTAGTGGTCAAAGGACAGGAGTGAGAAGTTGTATAGTTAACTACTAGTGATTCCAGCTGGCTGACTTAAGTTCTCACAAAACAATATGGGAACTCCTTCCTTCACATATCAAAGACGTGGAAATAATACTAGGAAAGAGGTCAGAATCTTGCTATTTTGGATAACAGACTGAAAAGAGTAGGAACTACAGCTATAAAATCCTGTATCATGAAAGCTGGACACAACCGGAACTTTCACCTTTGCCTTGCATGGTAAGAAAAAGTAGATTTCAGATTTTACACCAAAGTAATTTCATTTCTAAAAGATAGAAAGAGAAGACAAGGAGTCCTACAGCCCACACCATTTGTAGTACCTGTACATAACGTAGCAGAGCTGATTCAAGCTGACAGAATCCATGCTGAGGAGAGCTGGGTAGAAAACTCCAGCAGGAGGCATTATCAACAAAGGCAGATTGTACCTCAGATACATGTCACACACCTGCAGGAATGAAAGCAAATCCAGGCAGACTATTACTACCATTAACAAACCCTGAAGCAAAAGAGAGCATGACACTGCAACTCCAGCTAGCTCCATCAACTTCACCTAGGAGGTAAGGCCAGGGTGAAGCAATTCCATTTGTTTCCTTCTTGGTATGAGACATATTCATCAGTTCATATCTTGGTCTCTGTTTCAACCATTTAGGTATACCATATGTTTTGACATCGTTACTTGCGGAGTCAAATCTACCCAGATCCCTGTAAAAAAGCAGCAGCCATTTTTTTTCTGATCTTTTATATCATTCCGACATATGTAGCTGGGATTGCACTAGACCTGACCTTGTTCCTAGCCCAGTTTGCTGATAGCAGCAAGCCAAACAGACCACACACCTCTTCCAACTAGGAAATTAAATCTTTCTATTTGACCTTGCTGGAATTGCATGAACACACAATAAAGCTTTGCTCTAAGAGAAGATGATATGGTCATAAAACGTGGGTTTATTATCAGGCTCATGTTTAGAATTTAAGGTTGAGTTTAAGTAAAAAAAGACATTTTAAAATTTCTGCAGATTTAACAAGATCTTCAGCTATGATAAGTCTTAAATTATGGATAAATAATTGAAAGCAATATTGCTGTAACTTAACACATTGCTTCCTGTGTAGCTTAGCCACAGTAACTATTCCCAAAGGTATGCTCTTCAGGAAGGTACACATCATTCTCAGAAGAGTAGTGGTCTAAGAATATACAAATCTAGTCACTACAGCTCAGACCATAAACAATTAAGCTGTGACAGCCCACCATCGAACATGAATACTTTTTACATTTTGTTAAATTAGGTACAACAATTGTTTTAGGACTCCTTCTCCTAATCTCATAACAGACTTTTCACTAAAGATTGTTTGCCAGACCTTCACCTTTCCTCTTGCCTTTGGTACAGATATACCATGTAACATATAGACAGATATTTGCATGTAACTGTATTTCTGGTATTTTCAGAAATCTAGACTCTTTACTTAATATCTCCACTGCATGATTTTAGAAGTCTCTAGAGTTCTGAATACATAAGCAAAACATCAAGAAAAAATTCAAACCCTAGTTGTCTGCTAGAGCACCAATAATCATACATCAAAGGGTGCATTATTCTCTGTATATTCCCATAAAATGAGCATTTATTTTAAACACAGTGTCTTATGCAAATGTCATTGTCCATTAGTTTAATGCATTTTTAATAGACATTTTAGTTACAAGTAGATTCCAGAACTATCATTGTTTTTTCAACTCTTCACAATTTTATCCAAATCGTAGGAGCAACAACAGCATGGCTGGAGTTCACATGGCAGTAAGCACATCTACAGAGAGGATGTGAGGAAAATAGAGAACAGGCTTAAGCCTATTTGGTGCTGCTTAGTTTGTCTACAGGACAAACTGGGGAAAAAATTTCATTTTTTAAGGGAACATTTAAGGGAAAAAAATCAGGATATGTTGTTTAAAATTGAACTGAACATTGTTCTTTTCTATAAATTAGCATTAAAAAAGCAAGTTATGCCATATTGTTACTTCCCCTTCCACAGTACACCTCTGACTTAAGAGCAACCACATTCTAGCAGCATATTTAGTTCTGCCTGCAGATGCAACAGCAGCAATCACCTGTAGATCTACCAAGTATTTGGAACATTCTTCCATTTATTCACAGAGTTCTGTAAGCTATAATAAGGAAGGTGTTTTCATACCCTAGCTTAAAAATGCAAACAGCATTAGAGTATTGGGATTTTGAAAGCCAAAATTAACAGGATACATACTGTCTCATAGAAATCCAGGATGAAGTATAGCAAGAAAGTAGGATTGTTTTCCAAACGCAATGCAAGAGTAGAGATCCATCCAACAAAGTGGATTAGTTCAGCCACCACATTCAGTAGTTCAGAATGGGTGGTATTCCTGCAGCAATGACATGACACAATATTGCAAACAGTAAAAAGGAAAAGCGGTAAAAAAAGAAGTTGAAGTTTATCCTTCTGCCCCACTAAGTGTTCAGCAACACGCATTTGTTCTTCAATATATCTAGTAACATATTGTAACCAACATCATTACAAACATGACCCAGCTGTCAGTGTTACAAGGATGTTGACTTCTGGACATTTCAGTTTTCAGTGTCAATAGAAATACTTTTAAAGAAAGGATTCACAAGGTAGCTTACAATACACAGCAGAAACATTACAGCATTATTAACCTTCTAGTCGGTCTTTATGCTAGGTAATAGGGCTAGAATATGTATCTAAATACACTAGTGAACCATGCACAGAACACTGTATAGCATTCATTTCAGACAAACTTACGAAGAATGGACTTGAGAGTCAGACTCTGAATCCAGATGAATCACATGACAATTTAACCAATTCTGCAACAGCTCTTTCAGGCACTCAATAACACTGCACTGCAAGAGGCAAAAAGAAAACAGGTTGACGACAATTTATGTAAGTGAATAATACTAAACAAAAAGTGCCACAAGAATTGACATATATATAAGGAAAGGTATCAAGAGTTTCTCAGGACCTCACAAATAGCAGTGAGATAATTGCATGTCCCCTTGAACTGAATGTATGCATTACATAGTTTTTCCTGGAGAATGTGAGTTTCAAATACTGAGTTAAAATCACAGTAAAACAAACCAACTATTGTCCTGTGTACTATCAGTTCTTTTTTCCAGTGCCCTAGATTAATTCCAGTCAAAAAAGAAAATATCTTAAAGGCACTCAAATTCCCAAAAAAGTTATGTTGTAAGTATATATTTTACCCTCATTTGGACACAGACTTCCCCAAAAGAAGTCCCCTAAACAATCCCTCAGACTGCTACAACTGACACAAGTGCATATAGCAATATTAACTAGAAGTAAACAGCAACTGTACTCACTTAAATTACCTTAAAGTAAAGGGACGATGTGAAGAAGAACTGTGCCAGGGGATCATAGAGATGTGACTTTATTTCTGGAAGAAATGAGAAAGCATTATGCAATCTATGCACAAATTCTGTCCCCAAGATCGGACATTGTCCAGCCTCACCCAAAGGATCTGCAACACATACCAGAGAAGCTGCTGAGGGGGATCCAGCTCACAAGTCTGAGGATTTGTGATCGGCAGCAGAAGCCATCCCAGAGAGGAAGGCTCTTATACAAGAACTCTTCACATGAAGAAAATCCCTCCTACAAAGCAGAAAATGAACACTCAAAAACTCATCTTGTATGCCTGCACCTTGCCATGCTCACTGCACCCTGGAGAAACAGGCTTACACCTCCTTCCTGCCATACAATTCACCAGGACATTCAAATTATCATTCTCAATGTCATTCTCAAATTATGTTTCCTGCAGAAAACAAGGCCATCCCCAGAACATTGACTCGCTATAGGAATATGTATTTTTATTACTTAGGACACTGTCACTTCTCAGCGATACTACAGGAAATAGTTAAGTCCCAAAAGTATTTTAAGGGAAGACTTCATGAAACCCTTGGCTTCCACAAAACAGGCACTTACCTGCAAGAAACACTCGGTCTTGTAGATAGTTTCCAGGAAGTCCTTGAATTCTTCTTCACCTTGGTTATTATCAACTGCACACCAGGTGCATTCTAAACAGGAGACAACACTGTATTTGAATATGAGCACAGCAAGAATAAGCACAATCAGAAACAAAATTCAGTTCTCCTCCAGTAGCTGTTTTAACACTATGTGATTATCACTATAAATCTGAATAGCAAAGTACCATTGTTGAAAGGTATAAAGCTTCAGGCATCCTTTACCTCCATACCATGCAAGGTAATACTAAGTTCCTACCTTCCTGAAGAGTCTGGCCCATCCAATAGTAGAGCCTCAGGTAAATAGATTCATCTTTGATGCAATTCATGTAGTGAAGCAATAAAGGGTTTGTTAGCACTGAACCCATCTGGGAAGGAAACTGCAAGAGAAATGAAGAAAAAAAAGTTATTCAGTATTTACATCAGCAAATTGCCAGAGAATCTCATTCTGTCAGGTTGTCCAATCCTTTCACCAGCAACAAGACCATCTCCAGGACTTATTCGTCACCCTCAGGGAGGACTAGATGCTCTGTTAGAACTAGGTAGCCCACACACTATTCACATATAAACAGAGCATAGGGGAATATCCTTTGATCTCTCAAAACATTCAGTGAGCTTACCAAGACCTTCCTGAAACTCACTTCTAGATGGTGGATATTTTGTAGGAGCTGAGAAAAGGTCTGCAGCTGCTCCACTCGAAAAGACTCACTCATACTGTACAAATCAACACGGTTCTTTTTCTCATCCTCTTCTAAATTATTTGTGTTTGTACTGCTCACAGGTATAATCAACTGGATATTCCATTTCTGTAGAAAAGAAATACAAATGAATGACAATGACTTGGTTTCCAATGCAATCAAGTGCACTTGTGACCAGCGTTCCCATAAAGACCCTGTTTTGCAAAAATGGTATCCAAGCTTTCATTATAATGGGAATGCTGCATTTCTATATAGCTACTCCACCCTCCTCAGTGCTGCAATAAAGCCTGACTTCCATTATTTGGCAATATTCATTATGAAAACAGCTGCTTTGCACCTTTTTAGGGTCTACCTCAGGCCCATAACCTACCCTTTTTCGTGACTGAGGTTGGGCTGTGCCTAAAAACAGTGGTTGGAACACTGGAGAGTTTTCCTGGTTTCTTCGCCTTACTGTGTTGATTCCTGCTTTCCATGGGCCCTCTGAATTCTTGAAGTAAGTCTGAAAACATAAATGAGACATCTATGCAAGAAGCCAAACTAAGACAAAATGACAGAAAGATCAGTTTCTATTCTGATAAACATCACCACAGCGATGTATATACACTCAACTCTGTTTGACAGACCAAGAGGCTAGGTTTTCACAGCACAGAACTCTCGTTGTTCCTCAGTTTCATTACCTTTTGACTTTAGTTCAACAGTTACACTTTTATTTCCTCCTGAAATAATGTTCCCTTTTTCAGAAGATATGTCCAGCACTTCTGATTTATAATCCTCATTCAGATAAATCAATTCATAGCATAAATCTCAAGCATGCATTAAATAAAGCATAACCAAGGTAAGCTTATGCAAGTTACTAGGAAAGCTTCCCGAATTCAGCATCAGTGATATCCACCGAAAAGAACAATTCCATGAGTAACTGAATTCTCAAATTAATGTGGATACTACAGCTAAAAAGAGAACTGGAAAAATGAACCCAACACCTTTTCTGCACAAAACTTATTTTTTGCCACTTCAGTTGCAATCAGTCTTTAAATCCTAATCAAATGCCAAATCATCACAAAAGTATCAGACTGGTTTGGGCCTAGGTAATCAAGCTTTTATTATACAAGTTAACACAGCATGTCCATAAAAACAGCTGAAGATGTATTTGGGTCTTAGTTGCTAGTTATTTACTTCACTTCTGTGCATGCCAAAAAATATAAATTCTCCAACACATGACTGTGCAACACAATGCAAAGTATAAATTTATAGAGCAATGTAAGTACACAAGCAGATTGAGATATAACAAATTATTTTACACAAACAGAACTTGCCTACTTATAAATTAAATGTCTCTTCTAAGAAAAAAACAACACAAAAAAACCCCAAAAACCAAACCCTAAGTCTATCCCATTGAAATACCAAAAGAAAATTTGTTGCAGAATTTAGGTCTCACCTGCTGCTATTTTCTGTTATATATTCAGTTTGTGCTACATATATTCTACTTGGTCAAGGAGCTAATCATAGACATAGGCCTTTCTAAAACGAAAATCAGCTCTGACAAATCAGCTTACCACATTTTTTTCCCCACTTTTTTTTCTCTTTCCTGTGACATAGACTTTCCAAGTAGGAAGTTACTTACTGTTCTTCACTGTTATTTGTACTTGAGAAAGTCAGCAATTTGGACAGTGCCTTCTACAATTAAGACAGTTCATTTCCTGAAGAACTTAACACTGTGTGAAACAAGTCAAAACCAGCAAGAACACCAAAAGGAGGATTAAAGTAATCCTTATAAGGAAAAAGGTACATGCCATCCCATTTCAAATCATCTCCTTGTGCTGAAAAGGGAACAAAACACAAGGCTAGGAATCCTCATCTAAACCTGATATTACTCAGTGAAAAGAGGAAATGGAATTAATCTTCACCACTAAATCATATTATAACTTAAGTGGAAAGTTCAGTACAAATACTGTCATAAGTACTGGTTCCAAGTAGATTAAATCTAATTCTTACCTTCATTTTCCCAGGAAGGGTTATGGTCACCAGCTCAGGACAGTAGAGTTTGTAAAGTGATAGTAGAGCCTGCAGATAAGACTGCATTCCCTGTCAAATAGCAGAACAAGAGGTAAAACATGTGGGGTATGGTTTTATATAGAAAGTGAATACTGTATTCTAGAAGCAAAAAACCCCCAGTGACTACTATAAGCTTTCTACAGCTACATGCCAGTAAGTAACCATAGATGAACAACTGAAAATGAAAGGCAGAACAGAAACCATGTAAATGAAATACCATAGGAAGGGGATTGAAGAAAAAACTTTCTGTAGTCATAACTCTAATAAAAAGTTTAACAATCAAAACTATGAAAAATAGTCTTCTGCTGTCTAAATGCTCCAAAAACATGTTGTTATAATACAGTTTTTTCTCACAAAAAAGGAAGCAAGATCCTCTACAATCTTGTATTTCTCAGTCATTTTTTTATACCCCTTGGAAGATGAATAGAAAATTAAAGATGGTAATAGATAAATGAAGCTACCCCTTGCTTCAGAGATTTTACCACACCTAGTCATAAAATGTATAGCTTTGTGCATGTCGTTTCCATGTGCTCATAAAACACAAAAGAAAATTAACGATGCATATGCAAGATGGACAAGCCCTGCTGCTACAACAACTACAACCTACAATTCCAAGTCTAACCCTGTCCTGAGACACTAACCACTCTTCTCCATCCTGTAAGGACATTAGTCTTACAAACTGCACTATTAACCACAGTTCAAACTCTACAAGATTTGAAATAAACTCACCATTTTTGCTTGGAGGTCAAGCAGTCTCCTAATCCGAAAAGGCTTGACTAGAAACACAATCAAGAACATAATGGATTTAAAAAGCACTGGATCAGATATTTAAGCAAAAATGCAACATCACCTTTATTACAGAAAGTCATGGCAAAGAGCAGAACCAATCAGTCTTATTTCTAGGCTAGCAGACAGGTTTCCAATTCAGAAAGTGTTACACAAATCAGGGCTGAACTACCACTCATGCTCTCTTACCTTAAAAGCAATATATTGGCTAGTTATTGGATTAGCTCCTTTGGAAGAAAAGGCAGTGCCAGCAAACAGAATAAGAAATAAAATGGTATTCTGTCTCATACAATTGGATATACTCACCAGTTTCTTTCCTGGTCAGCAGGTAGAGCAAGTGGCAGACGTAAGGGCACTGCAAAGAAAAGGCAGCAATGAACTATCCTGCTGGTGCGGACTGCTAACCAGGATACACTAAAAGCAACATACAGGCTTCACAAGCTAACATAGTTTCATTCAGTTGGCTGCCTCAAGTTATCACTGTGTCCCCACTGGGGCAGAGGACACCTTGCTTCCCTTAGAAAATAGCATGGTTTTTTTACATGTCACATGTCAATTTTATTTAAAAACATTATCTACACTATGAGCAGTCCCCATAGTAATTAAGCTACTCAGTGAGCTTGGATCTTGTTTTTTGGAACATGGTCTAGATATTTCAGGAGTCAGCAGTGAAAGTACAATTACATTTTCAAAAAGAAAGGCACCTTTGAATCAAAATAATTTATTAGAGCTTCTAACTACAGTTGAGGCTGTAAGGGTCTTAGATTAGTTTCACAGCAACTCTGGTGCAATTTCCAATTGGCCCATCATGCCTGAAAATGCTATTTTAAACAGTAAGAACTTAAATCCAGTTTTATGAAGAGATTATAACTAATGTTAACCTAAAACCATTAAAAACTTTGCAAGAAGTATAACTCAGAACTTCAGGAACTTTAAAAGTTAGCCACAAAACATCCTAAACTGAAGGAATGTTAACAATTTCACATCTAACATGACTGGCAAGATCATCTTAATATGAACCGAATCCAAACATTTCAATATTCCAGCACCTGGATTTTACAGTTGCCATAGCAGAAATCTCCTGATTGCTTGTTCTCATTTAAGCCAATTTCAAATCAATTTCAAATTGATTAAGTAGAACACCATTTAGAGTTCCTCACCTTTAAAGAAACATTGCTCTAAAAGTGTTTTTTTTTTCTTTTTGCCCAAGGTGTGCAAGTCAGTTTCTCCCCAGGAATGGGAGACTTCACCTGCTGATGTCTGACATCAAAGGAGACTGCAGCATCATGGTCACTCTTTGGAATTTAGACAGAATATACTGTCACTCTGTGTGTGATGCAGAATAGCAATCCTTGGAAAAATGCTTAAACAACCAGACCACAGCACTGAAACTAAAACAATCCTACAGCACTTCCCTGTTTCTGAATCTAAATTACCCAGCAATCTTAGAATAAATAAAAAAATTAAAAAAAAATCCAACCATCAGAAAATGGTCTCTAACCAACAGCTACTCTAGACTAACTCTAGCATTAATATGCATACTACTTATGAACATTTAGGCTTATTTTGTCAATTCCATATATTCTTCAGCTCTCCTTACCATCTTCTCATCTTGCAGGAAGGAAAAGAAGAAACCATAGAGGGCATGAAGTTGTTCCTTATGATCAATGAAGTCAAACACCGCAATCAGCCATCTTAAAAAAAGCAGCTGCAGGAAGGAAAGAAGCCATATTACTTTAAGTGATGGGCAAAAGCAAGACAGACTAGTCACTAGACAGTTTAAGAGACACAATCATGAAGGATACATGCCACTTTCAAGGACAACCAAATAGCTACAGATGAACAGTACAGGGATAATTCAGCTGTGGAAGAAAGCCTGCCAAGAGCACCAACTGCCTTATCAGAATGGAAAAAGCAGCTCAGTTCTGAACATGTGCTAACCCTTAGACATGATCTGAGGGCCCCTCGCTATAAGAAAGACAGTGAGGTGCTGGAGCATGTCCAAAGAAGAGCAATGAAGCTGGTGAAGGGTCTAGAGCACAAGTCTTATGAGGAGTGGCTGAGGGAATTGTGATCATTTAGTCTGGAGAAAAGGAGGCTCACAGCAGACCTTGTCACTCTCTACAACTGCCTGAAAGGAGGTTGTAGGAAGGTTGGTGTTGGTCTCTTCTCCCAAGTAGCAAGTGATAGGACAAGAAGAAATGGCCTCAAGTTGCACCAGGGTAGGTTTAGATGGAACACTAGGAAAAATTTCTTCACCGTAAGGGTTAAAGCATTGGAACAGGCTGCCCAGGGAAGTGGTTGAGTCACCATCCCTGGAGGTATTTAAAAGCTGTGTAGATGTGGCACTTTGGGACATGGTTTAGTGGTGGACTTAGCAGCATTAGGTTTACGGTTAGACTCAATCTTAAAAGTCTTTTCCAACCTAAATGATCCAACCTAAATGATGCTATGATGTAAACCTTTGAGCAGACTACATGAAGACAAACAAGACTGTTTTGCTAACATTGTCATGTCGTCATGTATGCCATGGCCAATGTACACAGAACATAAGGAATACCTTGCTGAAGTTGGTGAGGAATGCCTCACATAGCTGAAGTATTTCACAGAAATGTTGGTGGGGAAACCATTCCTAAGGAATTCAGGGATACAGGACAAGGAGGAACTGTGCAAATTTCCACTCACACTTAAAAAACGTTCCTCAGTTCCCACTGCGTTCCAGCAATGGGCGTCTCTGCCAATTTTTTTAAATGACAGTATCTTCTCTAAGAACCTCGTACATTAAAACCTAAGGATTTTTTCTTCCTAAAATCATGTGTCCTCATCGTTCCTGTGCAGAAGCAATAACTACTATAAACATTTACTAAGTTACCTGGATGTTGCCTGAGCATTTGCTGACACAGAGCCAAGATACAGATGAAACCACTGAAGTTTCTGGTATTACTGAGGCTGGAAGCAGGCTCTTCAGTAAGCGAGTATTCACTGTATCAGCTGGAAAACAAACAATTTAAAATAAGACAGTGCCCATGTGTCAGGTTCTTTGACATGGTTTTGCAGCTTAGGTCAAAATTCCCTCCGGACAAGATTATTCAGAGGTTCATTGCTTGAAGTAACAGTGCACAAGAATCTAGTAGGGACTTACCTATACCTCAAAAAACAATGACAAATATTTCTTTCCAGCTTAAAGAAAATGGAATATTGAGTATTTTAGTATTGAAATAGCCTTTAAACTCTTGGCAAGACCACCAAAAGTAACACAAATTTCTGGTAAAATTAAACAATCAATTCCTTCAGCAAATGAGTATATGACTGTCAGCCAAACATCAGCAGATTAGTGTTCTGGAGATAAGCTAGTAATTTTAAATCAAGAAAAGCACTAAACCACTTGCATAATGGGGAAAGAATCTTGTGTGCTCCTCTTGGGTTGGAGGGAGGGGAAAGTTTAGGGTTTTTTCTTCATTGAGTATTTCATTATTTAGAAGTATAAACAGTGAAACCGTGGCCACCATTTCTAAGAAAGCAGCATGAGAGCTGCACTGAAATTGCTCAATTGATTGTTAGGATGACATTTTACTTTTAGCAAGTTTCACTAATACAACTACGTCAGTTTGTTCAATTATTTTGATCTTGGGGAAAAGAAACCTACACAGTTACAACAAGGCAAAGACACAATGGTTGCTAAGGACATACTTTAAGCCTTTCAGACACCTGCAGTTACGAATAAAGGAAATAAGGTTTTCAAAAAATATTTGTAACAAACCATAATATTTTTCCAGATATCACTCCCTTGTAGCAAAACCTGAGGTTATTTTAGCATGAACTCAGAAATTACACCAAAGCATGCCAGAAAGATTAATTTTACACTAAAAGTACCTAAAAATACAGTCACCATAAACACATTATCTCAAACAGGTTTGATTAGAGGGGAAAGACATTCACAGAGGACACACTAGCAGTATATAAACATTTTACCAAGTTTGCCACTGAGTGCCACGTTTAGCAATACATCAAATGCTTCAGGGGGTAACCCACTTTGCAGGGCAATGCTTTCCACAGTAGTCAAGTGTTTCTGCAGAACACTGTTCTTTTTCAGTGAAACTCTGTCTTGAACTAGAGGGGGAAAAAAAAAAGACAACACAAGGATGAGATGACTTCTGAACTGAAAACAAACTATTTTAAACTCCTCTGAACTGTCCCTACATATATTCCTTTTTGTTGGGTTCTTTACATAGTAACAGAAAGGGGAAAACCTTTTAAGACATTAAAGAAATATTACAAATCTCAGGCACTGAAGAGGGAAAACAGCAGGTAAAATTAGGGTTTTTTATCATTGTTGTTATTAAGAATTCGGTTATTTTTTCAGTACTTGGTAGCTAACCTTAAAACTGCTCTTACCTTTCTCAAAGTAGCTCAAAGCTTGCTCAAGGGAGCCTTGCTTGCTGTCATTTTTCTGATTGTTAGGAGATTGATTATTCTGGACATTTTTTTCAGGGTCAATTCTCCCTCCTTTTCGCCATGCAGAGAGATCAGTTTGATTTTTACGGTGAACTTGCAGAGGCTGCTTTTGGGTCTTAAAACTCTGTCTTCGCTCCATCTTTTCAGACTCTCAGCTGAGACTGGAGAATTTTAGTCATTTGTCATGTGGGTTCCAATCCTTCAGTTACAAAGAGGCAAGAAAATAGATGAACATCCAACAGCTGAAGAACATCAGAGAGCCGGTTCCCTGCAAGAAAAGAAAAATTTATTTTCCTGGCAAACAGATTTTGGAGGGATCCTGCATAACGTAACAGAGTAACTTCAGAGGAAATCACTTAGAGCTGTCTGCCACCAAAAAGATCAGACAATATACTCAGAAGATGCATGGACAACAGTGTATCAAAACTCCAGTCTTTCTTTCATTAAAAAGGGAAGAAAAAATGTACAAGTAAAAATTAACACAAACTCCTTTCAATTTAAAAATTGTTTGATAAAATTTTATATAGTATTTTAATCCAAAAATTAACATAAGCAGAAAGTTAGCAAAACACAATCAACAATTTTCTTCTGAGTTTAGTTTGTGCATTATCAGTTTCACTAATCGTATTGTGTATGCCAATGTAATCAGTCATCAGGTCATGACTTCCTGCAAGGTAATGTACAGATTTGAGAAGATCATAAAGAAACTTATCTTCCTATTTTACAAAAAAATTAGATTCTTCTGCAGCCCTTCTACCCAGCTGGTAGGATTGAAAGAAATATGACATTTTGGTAAACTTCCAAGTGAAGCACAAGAGCTACCAACACTACAAAACTGCCTAGCTCTGGGCAAAATACAACCACAATAAGTGTCATTTTCTCCTTGATATGCTAGAGACATCAACCTTTTACCCACAAAATGTGAAATTTTGCTACAATTTCCTGGATTTGGTAGAGTATGCATGCGTGTCCCTAGATGGTAGAGCCTATCTTTTGCTTCCCAGCTTTCCTGACACAATAAACCAGAATGATTTTCAATTCCTACTCCCTCTTCGGCTCTCACTTCCTTAAGATGTTAGGATCATCCCTATTTTCCTACAGGTTTGTTTGTCACTAACCCTGTGCAGCATACTAAGAGCAAATCTCTGGCTAGCTGTGTTGAGACCTGCTCTGAAGAGCACACAGGGCATTCAATTTACAAGTGAAACCTACTGACATCAGGTGAAATGTACACCCTCAGTATTAAAGGACAACACCAAACACATCAGAACTCCCACAAAGATGCTTCGCATGATGGTGGCTAAGAATAACTGAGATGCTTCGAAACAACGAAACTTCCTGATGGTCACTATACCGTGGTTAAATTGACATGAGCTGGACTGACATGTAAGAGTTACAGAAAACCCCAAATGCTCTAGAATCTTGCTTGTTGCACCTTGAATCACCTGAGCACACTGTAAGTGGTTCAGAAAGCAGATCGAGCTAACAGTCCTCCGCTACCACACTCTGGAGTACAACAGCAGCTTTCTCACAGACTCCTTAGCGCCTGCTCTGCCTATTTTTTTTTCTGTTGTCCTGCAGGATTTCTACCAGAAAGGTTTGGTGGGGAAGAGAGCACCACCAGACCTTAAAGCAGAACTAACAGACAGGCTGGAACACCACTTCTTACTAACAGTGAGCCCGCCATTGCACAGCTCTTTCAGTACTAGACACTTCCACAAGGGTATTTGGCACGAACATCCCTCCCCCTCCTCGCCAGCCGACGCACGCACACTCTTCCCCCTCCAACTACACACAGCGGCTCCCCCTGGACGCCCCCCCAGGCCCCTCTGTGATGCTCCGCGGAGGAGCGGCCCTGAGGGAACGGAAGGAGCCGAGGCCCTCCCGACCCAGCCCCACCGCCGCGCTCCGGCACTCCGGCTCCGGAGCCCGAGAGCGGCAGCAAAGAGCCCCCCCGCCCCGGCGGAGAAGCCGTCCCGGGGAGGCCCCCGGGCACAGGGCCTGCTGCCACGGCCGCAAGCCCCCGCCGCAATTACCTCCTGTCAGCGCCGGCTCCAACCGCCCTGCAGTTCAAACCTCCGCGCCACATCCCGCGCATGCGCACTGCCCACGCCGCCGCCACTGCCTCCTCGTCTCGCGCATGCGCAGGGTGGCAAGGGTAGTGCTTCTGTCCCGGGCGGTGTTGAGCATGTGCGGTCTCGCGGCGGCGTGGCGCGTGCGCAGCGGTCTCGGCGTGCCTGCGGGAGGAGGCGAGGCCGGGCCGGTGGGGCGGGGGGGCGCAGCTGGGGAGGTTTGTGAGGGATGGGGCCTAAAAGGTTGGAACTCGAGGAGGGTCAGCGATAAGCGGCGGTCGGTTTCATCCCTCTTTGGACGGGCAGGTCCTGCGGTGCCGCGGTTGGTTGGGCGGGTCTGGTGAGCCTTCCCTCAGGCAGGCCGCAGCTCCGCCCGGCACGCTCTGCGGGCGCCTCTCCTCTCACAACCTGGCGCTAGAAGGTGCCTGCCATGGCAGCAGCTGGATGAGACCGACGGGAGTGAAATTACGGGCTTGGGGATAAAAAGAAGAAAGAAAAGCGCAGGGGGGGAGGGAAAGAGGAAGAGTAAATTGGCATCGTGGCCTTACAAAAGGAGTAAATCAGTTCTTGGTGCCTTACCACTTCTAGCAAGCAAAGATGACTGGTAGCTTCCAAAAATAGTTTGCTAGTGCTGGGGCACAATGATGGAGATCAACCCAATATAGATAAATACAGAATTCTTGTTACTGGACTCCAAGAAGAATCTTTTCTTCCTCTGTAATAAAGAATACGTAGCCACCACTGCGGATCAGTAATTCATACTGTTGGAAATGTGACAAGGGGGGGACATTTTCTTATAGTCTGAAGTTTTTGCAGGGATAAGCTTTGCTATGTGGAATATTTTACATTTACTATTATGGCTCCTATAGAGGTTTTGGTGAAGAACATTACAAAAGACAAACACTCTTTTCCAAAAGTTTACCGAGTTAGCTGCACCTGTGAGGGCCAGCTGGCCAAAAGGTTGCAGCAATTCAGTTGTCAGTACTTTGTGTAGGAATACACATCATGGTGTGGTTTTGAGTTGGTGGTATTTGTATTTCGTTTTGAATTTAAAAGTGAATAATAACTCCAGTTAGGGCATGGTAGATGAAGTGTGTTTTGGGAAGTAAAGCAAATTCTGTGTGCATTTGGGATGACCTTAAGGTAGTCTGTAAAGACAAGAGATTGTCTAACATAGGCAGCCTGTTGGTACAGGGTGCACATCTGATAAGAGATAATTGGTCACTCTTTGGGGTTCTAGGAGGAGGATTTTTCAGCATTATATATTTGGGATTACATTTGTTTCAGCAGAAAACATAAGAAAACTGGATATACTGCATATGAACATCCATTATCAATTTTTATAGAGATATTATACTGACATTTTACTGCAGTTTTAATGTCTTTTCTCACTGCCACATTGTACTGAAGCAGAAATTTATCTGAGACTGTTTCATGAAAATGGTCAATTAAAATGCCTGTGGTTATTAATAGATAGCACGGTAGTGTTCAGGCGGCTTCTGTCCTGCATCACCTTGTCTTTCTCTGAAATTCCCCTGACATGATTCTGCCCCTTTTAGGTGCAGTGTTTGAGCACAGGAAAAATATTTTCAGATGTGTCTCTCAAAAAAGAAAATTTGTTTCTGTCAAGACATTTTTCTCCAAATTTCAAAAAGTTTATTTTCATGAATAATTAAGAAAATAAGGAAGAACTGAAAACAGACAAACATCAAGAAAAACAAACTCACTCAGAGGTAACACATGCTTCCTACGGCACATTGCAAGATTTCAGATACAACACATGGGGATTCAAGCTCTGGTGACAGGACCTCCCACAGCTCACTGAAGCTGTATATGGGATGAACAATGAGGTACCTGGACACATTCAGTCCCTCATCTATCAGCAATAACTGATAATTCTATAAAGTTGCAGTAGTTGTGGAAAAAGGAATTTTTTTCTTGCAAGGAAATTGGGAGCCTGATGCTATTTGCCAACAGCAGACAGATATTCTGGAGTTTTTTGGACAGTTCTGCTCTCCATTCCCTCACCAGGGGTCCTTACTCTCTGCCAAGAGGGGTGAAGAGATGCCATTGCCTTGTGTGAAGGAGGCAGAAAATCACTGTTATCATGCCATTGTCCCAGTTTCAGAGCCTGTGCAAAGTGTGGAAATCGAGGAAGATTCAAATAGTGCATCCCATGTTTTCCGTGGATAACCAGTCCAAAGAAAGGACTGGGCACAGCGCCAGCAAAGGCTAAGGGATCCCTTTCAAACACAACAAACAGCACTTTTATGCTCAGTAGGGTCCTTTCCCCTCCCTTGACCGTGGAAGAGGAAACGTAGATTTGTGGATGGGGTTGCACAAGCCAGCACAGGGACACTCTGGTTATGTTCTACCCAGCCACTGTTGCCGAGACTGCTGTGTAGCAGAAGTGCATCCAGGCTAGGTTTCAACTGCCATGGGGCTTGGGGCAGATGCTCGGGGACTCATCTCCCCACTGCCAAGTTAGCGTGACTACCTGGCCAAGTCTTTGCCCATGCTCTCAGGCTGGTTTGCAGCTCCATGCTGAGGCCAGTGCTATTCCAGCCAGGCTGCTAACTGCCTCCAAGCTGTCCTGGTGAAAACTAGCTTGTATTTTTTCTACCTTACAGGGCAGCAGCAAAAGCAAGACTACAGTGTAGGCATAATGTGTCTCTCAGACCCCAAGTGCAACTTTATTTATACAGACGAAAAATATGAATAGGTAAATAAAAAACAAATTTTCTGGGTGATTTTGAAGAGAGAGGGTCCATATTTCTCACACGCACTCAACTAGGATACCTTGATTTTGCCTTTCTCAGGAGCTGCTTCATGGATGAGTGGCTGCTCATCCCCATTCACTGACAGGATCCTCTTTTCTGGTGGTTGCTCCTCAGGCTGGCGGGCGATCAGCAGACGACAGGTAAGCAGGATCCCAAAGACTAGTGCATGGGCATAACGCTTGAGTGGATCCCCCACTAGCTGGTGGAAAAAGAGCACGGCCAGCACAAGGAGAAGGAGGAGAAAGTTGGCCACGTCTTTGGGGCGACCAGGCACCAGTGTCATGACAATGCCACACACCACTTCTAGGGCACCAATGCTCTTGCGGAGAAGGATGGAGCTGACTCCCATCTTCTTCAGCATGGGGAGGGCCCGCACGTAGCTTTTGTATGCTCGTTTCTGAAATCAAGCAGTAATAGCGTAGAACACCATGATGTGAGAAAGTAAAGGTGACTTCCATTGAAATAGACTGATCTGCAATATGACCTAAAGATCACTTCAATCATCACAGGCCCCTCTAGCACAATATCCAATCTGTACCCCTAAAGCTTCTGTTGGAGGGTTATTAACACCATCAACCTGCAATTCCCCCTTCACAAGCTGTTGTCTCCTCACTGGAAAAAGTTCAGCAACCTAGCACCCATCTGTGGAGCTAGGACCTGGCCAGGTGTACCCTCTCCTGAAATCTGAAGATCCGATTGCTAGAATTAGCAATGCAGAACCATGTTGTTAAAAAAAGGTACCTCTCTCTAAGAGTAGCTCGTCCTTTATAATTAATAACACACCTAGTCCCTGCAAAGCCAAGGCACAGCAAATAAAAGCAGAAGTCTCTACCTCAAAGCAACTTACAGTATCCCAGTGTTTATGGGCACTACAATCTTAGCATGGGACTATACATCAAAGCTGAGATTCACCAACCTTATCCTTTGCTTACAGAAGTTTATGATCCTTTCTTTCCTCAGATGAATGCAAGCTGACGTGACATCCTTTGCTCCCTGGTTTATGCTGGATTTAGAAGCAGTGTAAGCTGCAAGACAGCCTCCTTGCACAGCTGCCTCATTGTTTCAGGGAAGAAACAGCCTCTGTCCTTACACACGTTCAAGTTCTTGCACGTGAACATTAGGTACTTGTGGGCTTATTGTTTTTGTTTGTTTGTTTTTTTCAATCAAGTACTTCCTCTTTTTTATATATTTTCATAAAGCTAGTTATTGGAGACATTGAAATTATTTCCACTTACACTTGAGTGTACTATCCCTACAGATATTCTGGCCATTGTGTTTTCTGCTTTCTAGTCAGGGAGAGGGAAATGGAAACTGAATCTCAGGTTGTCCAGCTCTCACGGGCACTGATCAGATTGTAGATTTACTGCCATGTGATTTTGGAAACCTGCACTATAGGCACACAGAACTTCCCCACTTCTCTGTAAATTTTGCTGCTTCCTTCTATGAGGAGCTTACACTTCACATGTGGTTAAAAAATACACAGCATTGTCATTTTTGCTACTAAATAATTGAAGATCTCATGACACATTTACTCTAAGTGTATGCATTGTAAGGATGCATTTTAAACAGTGAATAAAACCTCAGAGCAGAGTATTTTTAAACAGTTGTGAAAAATACAGCTTTTTAAAGAAATGTACTATCAGCATGTCCTAGAGTACTCCGGTGTTTTAACTATTTTGATAGACAAACTAGTGTGTCTGGTTTTTGCTGAATAAAAACCTGCAAGTTTGGTGTTGTAGGTAGGTAACAGACGTTCTCTTTTTGCTGGGGCAAGAAGCCATGCTTACTGATTGGCAAGATCAGGTTTTCACTAACTGTCTCCACTACATGACAGACCACCCTGGTACACAGCACAGCAAAAGCATGAAAGCCTAACGAGCCATAAACACATTACAATATGGGCATCATTACAAGAATGATGATGCTGTGTAATATCCAAGTACCTCTGCTTTCTCTTTGTAGAAACAGAGATCATTCCTACCTGTAGGCCTGACTTGGTAAAGCAGAAAGGGACAGAGAAATACTTCACAGAGCAAGGATTTTGCAATGCTTCTAAAAAGTCTCAGTGCTTTTTTCTGTCCCTTATGTAGCAGAAGCTTAAGAGCTTTGTTTTCTGGGCATTTTATCTCAGTCTTTTGCTCCTGAGTTACTTTTGGTGATTTTCCTCTGTGAGATCCCCGTGCTGCTGGGCTGCAGACGAGGCACTGCAATTCAGATGTTATTTGAGAGCTAAGGAAAAGCAGCTGGGCAGGTGGAGCAAAGGGAGAGAACAGAATGTGCTGGAAACTTCCAGCACTATTTTTTTAATGGGCACAAAAATTATACCAACACTTTTCAGCCACTGCAATAAATATAACAGGGGGTGGGAGTGGGGATCAGGAGAATAAATAAATATAGACAAGGAAGCAAAACGTGGCAGCCAGTCCCTCACCTGCCTGCAGCTCGCAGCTGGCAAAGCTCTGCAGCAGGGTTGGCCCTGGGCGGAGGGGAGCACAAACTAGCTCACCAGCTGAGAAATGCACACAGCGACTTCTCTTCCTCTCCTCACCCCTTTCCCATTAGGCAAGAGGAGGAGAGGCTCATTTCCCAGGCTAAAGAGAATAATAAGGTGACTATTAATAATATCTTCTTCTGCCAGCTACGAATCTCAAAGCATTTCACAGTCATGAATTAGCCCCTGCACAAGTTCGGTGAGGCAGGGACAGTCAGTGTCAGTATCCTTGCTTTAAAGCACAGAATTTTGAGGATGATCATCTGGCTGCCAAAGCAGGCATCTGCTTTTCATACCCCCAGTCTAGGGGGTAGGTATTCTCCCAGGGATCGGCTGTACGTGCCTGCTACATGTCTGGCACTTCTTCAAACCTTGCTTTTCCGAGACCCTTGCGTCCCCCATCTTTTGCAGGCATCGGTGTGCTGTGCTACCCCCTCCTCCTTGCCTCCCCTCCCCTCCACGAGAGGTTTCTCCATGCATGGGCTCAGATGGAGCCCAGGCGAGGGCTGCCAGGACATCCTCGGCACTGTGTATTATTTGTTTCTCTCCGTCTCCATCAAATAAGGAGACAGATAAGCTTCTTCCCTCTCCCGCCCATGGCTCAGGGCTCCAGAGCGGTCACCCTCCGTGTATCCCACTGCAAACACTGCTGCTGCCGCAAGGTTGAGGGGAGAGAGCACTAATGCGTCTCCCTCCATGCTGTCACCGCCGTACTCACCATCTCATTGTAGGCATCTCTGCTGAGCCGAGGGGTCAGTTTGATGGTCCCCATGAAGACGAAAAAGAGCCCCAGGGCCACCGAGAGGGCGACGATGGTGATAGTCCTGGGAGATGCCATGGAGCCGCGGGGAACCGGTCCTGGGAACTGGTCCTAGCGAGGCCTTCTCGCTCTGGCTGCCAGCCCGGGCGGGAGGTAGTCAGTCACCATTGAAGGAGATGAGGCATAAAGCTGCAGAGGCAGCGAGGCTGACAGCGGGAGGGGATTCAGCCGCCTCCACTTGGCAGCCTCCGGGTCCTAATGCCCCGCAACCATGCGGCCAGAGCCAGGCAGCTCTAGCACCTGCCCAGCGATGAGCATTGCCACTGCTCCTACCTCTACGTCACCCTCTGTTTCCTTACACGTTCTATGAATTACCCACAGAAAGCTGAAACTAAGCCAGTTCTGGGGATGCGGATGGCAGCCAAATGCACAGCACTTGCTCAACAGTGGGAAAACAGGGATATGCTAGCAGAGGGTACAAGAGTGGCCTGCTATGGAGGAAAAGCGGTTGGAGGTCTCTTCTACATAGGCAGCTTTCCGTTTCAGATGCTCAGACACTAATACACAGCAAACAACATATTGCTTAATATATTTGCCCCAGAAAAGCAAAAAAGATGTCTTGCCCCTATGGCTCTCCTGGAACCTGATGCCTAAAAGGGATGGTGAGGCCACTGTGCCACCCTCCCCCATTGCAGATAAAACCTGCCCTGTATGTTCAGCTCTCCAGAGACTAGTGGAAAGGTTTCCTGATCCTCTGTTACTTTCTGATTTAAAGTCATTATCTCTCCCCCTCTAATTTGCAACAAATTTCCTTTTGACAAAAGCATAGCCAGGCTAAGCAGAAAACCAATCAGATCTTGCAGCGAGACGCCTAGGTATAATTATACAAAACAGAACTGCTGGAAAACTGCATCCTTTGCTATAAACTGAAAATAAGAGGCAGTAACAGTGTGCAAAAATCTTACACTCATGGTATAGTACAAGAGTGACACTTCCTATAGCCTGTCAAGATTCTCCCCATCACCTCCCTTTCTGGTATAGTAAGTCTCAAGTCCTAAACAAATGTATTTTAAGCCCCCGTGGCTTGAGAACTGGTGCTTGTTGTTATTATTCCAAGTTCAGAGTTTCTTAAGACTTGAGCTACAAGTCTGAAAAATACAGGCAGCTCCCCTGTTTCCTTGGGAGTTTACCAGCCTTGATTCACCCAAATCAGATAGGGAACTCCTCTTTTGGATGAAAGAGTCAAATTTAACAGGCTGACTGTAGAAATGTGTTCTGCTACTGGTCTGGCCTAGATGACCAGGATAAACCAAAAGGTAACTTCAGTACAACATAAAAGTAAAAATTTAAAAATAAAAATAAAAGGAACCCTCAAAACAACGTGAAGTTCACAAAACACAAGGGAACTCCACTAACTCGGACCTACTTGCAGGTTGTAGCAGCTCCATCTTTTGAAGAGCTGGAGAGAACTTAAATGTAACATTGAGGTTCACAGCTTGCCAGTCAGTGAGCATGGCAGGACAGATACAAAACACACTAAATTTTTGAATTAGCTATTGCAGAGCAACCTGGTGAGGAAATAATTTCTTGCTGCTGACATTTTCACAGGGCACTTCATATTTAGGTATCAGCAAGCATTAGTGGGGAAGGGGGAGGCAGGTGTGGAAGGAGAGACACTGAAATCTGTTCTCTCAATTTTGTTTTATAGAAGAAACTTTCTCATTGCCTCCAACTTATCCACATGACTGATAGAGACTCAATATTGATTTTGGAAGTTTATACAGGAAATACTTCCCAGACCCCAAAAGTCAACATTTTCCCAGTCAAGCGTGAGGATTTCTAGTTCCTACAGTTTCTTCATAGCAAGTTCGTTATCAACTTGAAAAACACCTGAAATATCCTTGAAGCAAGCAGAGAACTAATGGCATGGCAGTATTAGAAAATACAGTAGATGTTAGTACTTTGTATTCACATGTTGATGGTGAAAAACCGCAACACCAGAGAGAGGGTACTTTCCAGACTACTTTAACCAGCAGCCCCAGAAAAGGTTTGCAGGAGAGGGAAGGGTGATGAAATGCTGCAGAGAACATTTTCACCCCAGAAATTCAAGTGTTTCCTTAAAGAACAGTGTAGTTAGGCAACCCAAAGTAAAAGCAAAATTATTTATTTTTATACAACTTTCAAGAAAACAAGTTAAAATCCTAACTACATTGACTCCAGTCTTCAGGACAGTAGGAGGTTGCTTCCCAAGCTCTCAGAGCTGGCGTACCTGCCTCCTTGTTAGCGGGTGAACAGCAGCACCAGCTCACAATGAACAGTATGAGGAAACATGTCAAAAGGTATAGCCAATGTGGGGGCAAATGGCTCTCCTGCCAGCTTCTTCCCTGGGTCAGGCGGGCAGCACAGCCTGTGGAAAGCAAAGAGAGCATCCTTTAGACCAGCAGCAGAAGCCTTCCCACCGTTATCGGTAGCACAATAGCACATAGGATGCACTAAGGAGGTATCGTGTGTTTGGCTAACATCCCTCAGTCTGCAGCTGACACTGGCTGAGGTCTGGAACCATCAATACTGAATCCCAAACCAGCTCTGAAAACCTCATGGACAAGCTAAAGAGTCAGTGGCAGCTTTAAAGCTCCCCTTCCCACAAGCAATCCCAGCTGAAAGGTACTTGATACCCTTATAATCCTCAGTTTTGAGGAAATAATCCTCAGTTTTGCACTACCTGCATTGTAGGTAGATACCTGCAGACAGTTATCACCTGTAAATGGGCCTGCCCCAGATAAAGACTTAGCTATATGATTAACCCTAAGCAGGTGACTAATCCCTTTCGCTTCACTTCGTTGGCTAGGGGCCAACCTTCCCACAGTGAACCCAGTGGACTCCACATCCCACATCCAGATGTGCTGTTTTGTTGGGGAAGGATGCACAATACCATTATAGCATATTTGCATTATTTTCTATTCCTTACTGATGCACTAAAGCATTCTGCTGGAACATAAAACCCAAAGAATACCTGCTACCTTAAACCAGTGAGCACAGCTTGCAGGTAAACCCAAAGTAACACAGAAGCATAAACCACTTCTTACCATGCAGTGACTAGTCCTGTATCACACCTGCAGAACTCACCCAGTGAAATTCAGTTGCAACAAAAACCCTCCTAAGCCAAGGTCAGGTATTTATGTCCTTGTCTGGACATAATAGGGTCTGTCACTAAGGTCAGTAGAATGGAAGAGAGGAGGGTGCTCACTCAAGAAAGTTCCTCATGGCTTCACCTTCTGGCTTGCAGGAGATGTAAAGCAGCCTTCGGATAGGCTTGCAGTTTCGGATGGCTCGCACAACCCTGTAATCTATGAAAAAAGATAACGTGCTTTCCCAGTGACCCACCACTACCATGAGCTCTCCAGAAGGAACGATCGCACATCAAGCATCACAGAACTGCACTGAACTGTCAAAAATACAGGGAAAAAAGAATATACATATTTTTCCATGTCGTGTCACAGATCAGGCTTTTAGAAGGCCAGGGATGCAACCCATGCTGCTAACAGCTCAGCTGTTTTGGCAGGGTAGAGCAGCAGGAGAAATCCCTCTGGGAAGCAGAGGGATGAAGGATGAGAGAAAAATTGGACACAGAGGCACATAAAACCTTCCACACACACTTGTGAGACTGCATCTGGGCACCAGGACTGGTTTGGGACTTCGCAATACACACTGGAGCAAGTCCAGTGGAGACCACTAAGACAGAGGGCTGGGGCACAGCATGCACAAGGAGAGTGTGAGGGCTGCAGTTATTCAGCCTGGGGAAGAGAAGGTGAGCAGGGATCCATTTGCTATCTTCACGGGCCTCATGGGGGGATTACAGAGAAGATGGACCCACAATCTCCTCAGAGGGGTACAAGAAGAGGATGAGAGGCAACATGCGCTGCAGCAAGGGGAAATTCTGATTAAATATACTAGGGAAAACATTTTCAAGAAAGGATATCTGCCCTTGGACACATTCAAACCTCAACTGTGCTTTATAGCCCTGTGCAACCCTATACAACTCTGAAGTTGGCCTTGCTTTATTTGGGAGATTGCACCACAGACCTCCAGAGGCTCCTTCTCTCCTAAATAATTCTGTGAGCCTATGAAAGATGGAAAAAAGATCAGAGCTGTCTGCTTTAAAGAGAAAGCATGATAAAGGCACTGAAAACAACAGCTCTGTGGGATTTTAGCTGCTGTCAGCAACAAGGCAAGAAACTAGAAAGCTAAGCAAGCAGAGGGTTTGGAGCCAGTATAACAGGTCTCCCAGAAGCTGTTCAAAATATTCTGTTTTCAAGATGAAAATAAACAGCATATTCTCTCACGGAGCCCAGCCCGAGATGGGTTCACCACAGCAACAAGGGGTCGGGCATCCTCCCACGATAACAGGAGTTGTGGTAACACGGCCTCTGCCTTTCCACTGTGAAACTCACAGTTTGAAATTCCTGTGAAGCAAAAAGCAGCCACATGAACTCAGCAGTCAGTCTCACCAGATGTTAAGTATAACATGAAGTACTGCCCTGGAGGGGCTGTGTGGAGGTAGCTTGTTAAAATCCCTCTGCTCCCTTCTGCTTCCAATTTTTTCAGCAGTTAGTTTGAAACTTTCTGCCATGGCTAGTTTGAACTCACCATTGAATGCTGCATTCCACCTGGCATCTTCTATTGCCTTCTCCACCACCTCAATACCAATAATCTTGGACACTTGGTGAGCCAGAGAGAGACCAATTGTGCCTGGAAACAAGGGAAACAAAAATACTCTGTACATCCATGCTGAAGAAACAAGCCTTTAGATAGTGGGGATCATTTTTGGCACGCAAAGCACCAGCCCTGGGAGCCAGGCTCACACAGCCCCCGCTCACCTGTTCCACAGCAGATGTCAAGGAGGATGGTGTCCCCACCAGCCTGACTCAGCTCTCCGACCACCTGGTACAGAACTTCTGCTGCACCCCTGTTTACTTGGAAAAAGGAGTCTGGAGAGATGCGAAACTTCAGGCCCAGCACTTCTTCATCGATGTGTGGCTCTCCATGAAGGAGCTGGAAGGGGGACTGCTCATGGGAGCAGCGTGTCATGGTGCTAGCAGAGCACAACAAACCTAGCTGTTAGAAGGCAGCAGAGAGGCAGCTGATTTCCATTCCATTCCTGGGGTGCTTATGTGCAAGGGAGGATGGTTCTCCCCCCACCAACTTTTATTTCATGTAAGCCTTTCAACAGGATCAAAGAATTTTGATTCTTTATAAGGGATCTGTAACTTGCACAGCCTAGTACTCGTTAAAAGGATCAAAATTACTTTGCAGAAGGCAGCAGTCCTAGGGTCTATTCCCCAGTTTTGCTGCTAATGTGATTTACTATCTTGGGGAAGTCACTGTAGGTTTTTTTCTTTAGTTTCCCAGGCTCATAATTCCTACGAGGTAGAGCCATAGTGTATTCAAGTATTTCAGGTCTGGGAAAACAAAAGATGTGGCCATCTCAAAACCACATCTGCAAGAAGCATCCAAACATCTGTCATTCTCTTCAAGCACTCCCTGAACTGGTAGAATTTTAACTTTGATCAGAGAAGGGGGGAGAAAAAAGAGGTGATTTTGTTTCCACTCTTTCCCTGTGTCAAGACATATACCTCTCTTGGAAATATAGTGAAGTTAAGGCACAGACTGTTCCAGGTCCACACACAAAGAACTCCTTAAGCAATGCTTTCTGAGTAGCCAGTGCCTCCTGTCAAGAGCAAGAAAGGAAAACCTAGCTGTTTGGGTAATCTGATTAAACACCTCTCCCCAGCGATACACCTAGCAAGCTCAGGTCAGCCAGATACCTGATGTGCCTCTTGCTGGGTGCTCTGTGCTCCATGTACTCACCTGGCCCAGCTCCTGGGGGTGGAAGGTGATGATAGCCATGGTGTGACCACGGCTGGTGGTGCGTACCACGAGCTCCCGCCAGTGCCCACCTTCATGAAAGAGGATGCAGGGGTCCAGGGAGGAGTGACGGATGAACTCCTCATAGCACTGAGCAGAAGGGAAATGGCACTTGTGGTACAGCAACTGGCATGGTCTTAGCATAACTCTGTGCACCCCAAACGGGTGACCCTTCCACCAGTATAATCTTTTTTTTTCTGTTTGATTTCAATACACTGAGTGAAAGATCTTTCCAAGTTCTTGGAAGACAAGACATTTTAATAATTTCAATTCTTATGTATTTTAACAGATTGGCAGGAATTTATTGTCACTTGATTAACTTCATTCTTTGGGACAGTTTAGAGGCTTCAACATTAACATGCAAGTTTTAAAAAAAACATTTATCCATCAACCAGTCAGGCCTGAAACTGTTCACAACATGAAAATGGACTTGAAAAAACAGCCTAATTAAAATTACAATGTTCTCCCAAATAAGAGTTATGGTAGTGCCTCTACTCCACAGTCTAGGGACAGACATGACTTACTCATTTACCTCAGCTACTTGTTTGTGTTCTGGGGGTATGTTCTCCATGTGTTTGGCTTTCACACAGACAATATTTCTTGCTGGAGAGAGACAGATAGGTATTTAATTGTTTTGTTTCAGGGCACATAAACCACTGTAGCATCTGACATGATAAACTGAGAGGTCTTTCCCCTGAATTCTCCCACTGTACAAAAAAAAGGAAGAAAAAAAAAACCACCTGGTATCTAAGTGCCCCACTAAATCCTGGGATGTTCTGGGTACTTGCAGTCTGCAGGACCTGCCAGAATTCCCTTTGCCAGTGATAACTGTCACTCACTTCCATGAAGAGGTTGGAGCTCTGGGAGCTTTTTAAATGTCCTCTAGCAACTCCCAAATGACCCACTGCACTGTTCTTAAAGTAAGGGAGCCAGAGCAGAGCAAGCTGGTTTTCTAACTGGAGAATAATGGTGTGGGCTTACAGCAGCAAAACAGTTTAGGTTGCCTGGAAAACAGCATTCCCACTTCAGTTTAAATGCTATCAGAGGTAAAATGCATCCATGGAATTATTTTTCAATGAGAAAAGTACACAGCAACCACCCCAGCACCTCTTGCTATGGGTGCTGGCAAGCAAAACCCAGTACAGACAGCATGAACAAGCTCACCGCTGAGCAGCCTGCAAGGAGCACACAGCTCACGTCTTCGTTGCACAAAACCAAACTGTCTCATGCATCCCAAACGCTCCAATATTGCTCTGCTGCTTATGGACATGCACCCCCTCCACTCTCCCTGCTCAGCACAGGCCCTCAGAACACACCAAAAACACAGGAACAGCATAATTAAGAATAACAAAGCTAAATCCTACAGGGGCTACTATCACAGCTGTTGTCCTTACTTCTGTATTTAGCAAATTAGAAGCTGGCGTTTCTTCAGAGGCTAATGAAGTGAGGTTTTAAAATTGCTGCCCCAGAGTTGGTGGTGTTTCTATTGGCATCCCCCAGGATTTGGGCTTCTAACTTGAGTGGAGGCTGTCACAGCAGAGCCTTGCCCCAACCCAGCCCATGCCAGCAGTTTTCTACCCAGCTCCTTGTCCTGCGCTGACCTCTGCCAGTTCCGACATACAACCCCACGGTTTTGGGGTTCCCATCTGGTCCTCGGTTCACAGAGAAAGTAGATTTGTTTCGGTAGCCATTAATGATGGGCTGAAGGAGAAAAGAAGGAAAAGTAAAGCCTTGGATTAAAAGAAAAAGAGAAAGTAATGGAGGAAAGCCAAAACCCAGCCTGGTTGTTCTGTCGGCAACATGGGAAGATACACATGAATGTGCAAACCGCAGAAACGGAGCTTGTGTACGAGACCCCCAGTACCTCCACTCGGGAAGAAGAAATGGCTCTCTGTGACATAACAGTGACAGGTTTATCAGGGAAGGCTTGGGCACAAAAAAGGGCCCCTAATCACTGGGCTTGTTTCACTCTCTGGCAGTCACAGGCTGCAAAGCAGAAGCTAGCAAAGATTGCCACAAACACATTCTCTGTAACCAAGTAACCCCTGCCATGAGACTCTTTGGGAGTCAAGTGGGAGACTGTTAGTGGCTCAGCGGGGACAGCGTCCCCATAGGATACTCACTGAAGGGACTACAGGCTGGAGAGGACAGCAGAGTCCATCAGGTTTCTGTGCATCTATGCCCAGCTTCTCAAGACGAGATGCCAGTGTCTGCAAAATCTTCCTCTGGCTTTGATACTTCACCTGCAGAGGAGTCCTAAGCCAGAAACACTCTTACAGAACCACACAACAGGGGGCAGCTCTTCATCACCCACCTCTGGGAAGGGCAACAGGAGGGAATACTGCAAGTGGGATATAGCCCCAGAGGAACTCTGCCTTTCTTATCACCACAGCTGCTTGGAGCAATGGGGAGAGAGAAATCCTGTGTCCATGGTCCCCAAGTGCTGGCCTGGAGCACTTGGCCACACACACCATCCACAGGGAACCTCCCAGTTCTATCCTTCACAATAACTAAAGAATTAAAGCAGCAGCAAATAGGGTCTGAAGAGTTTACAGCATTAAGTGACTAAGACGCTAAGGGTTGTTGCTCAAGGGGGGATAGGGGGGACAGCTGGGGCAACATGACAGAGAAAAGTCCATGTAAGCGCATCTTACCTGCAGCTGCTCTTGATAGGGAAGTCTCCACAGTGGAGTCACCGCATTCGCTAACCTGGAAAGCACAACATCACAGTAGTGCCCAGAGCTGCTTGCCTCCTGATACTTATGGCATAACATCCCCACCATCTCCTTCATGGGCAGGACCATTCTGGCATGGGCTTTGCACCAGAGCTGGATGTGAACATCCAAACTCCCTTTTCATGGTACCTTCCTGGTGCAGAATACTTGTGGCTAGAAAAGGGACCCAGGAACCACAATGACCAACTCTCTAGAGGACAGGCTGAGCCTTTGGCAGAAGACTGACCAGCGATGCCTTGGTGTCCTGGGTAACCCAAGTATCTTTCTGATCCCTCTTTAGAAGACAGGGCCAGAACAGCGTTTCCCCCCACACAGAGTCCCAGAGATGCCCTGCCAAGCCCTGGGTGACATCTGACTCCAGGCTGGCAAAGCCAGGGGAATGAGTATTCAGATGTTACTGGGGTCAGAGGGAAAAAAAAACCCCAAAGTGCAGAGAAGGGAACAAAAGAGAGATCATGTTGCAGCTTCAAATGGGCTCTGTTGCTTTGTCCCACTGAGGCTTTGGCCATCCCTTGCTGCTCTGAGGACAGCCCAAGTCCCATCTCCCTGGAGTTTTCCCCTAAAAAAGATGCTTCCTTTCATCACTCAGTGCATCCATCCTGCATCATCTACCTGCTCACATTTCCAGCCACTACTACGTCCTTTTTGCTAATGCTAATTAAATCCACCACAGTGAAGTGCACAGTTTGTGTGTAGTGGGCAGGGAATTACAGGCTGCCCACTCTCACTGGCTCAGCCACCCACACAGCAGCAGTTTAGAGATAAACCTTGGAACCTGCCACTACTTGCACCTGAAGCAGGGCGAGCAAGAACAAAACACATAAAAGCTGATTTAAAAAAAAAAAAAAAAAGACAGAGTAAGGCATGAGATGGATATGATCCAAACTATCATAACTATCCATCAACTACTGGCTCACTGAGTCCATGGAGAACCTAACCCCACAGCTGGATAAGCTGCCGTTATTGTTTCCTGGGATTTTTGGAGCTGCTTCCAAAGCAATCAGCACCAGCTTCTTTCAGGCACAGAACTGCAAATCAAATGGACTATTACTTTTTGCTTGCCAGTATGGCAACTGCTCTGTTCCTGCTCCTTTCCTCTTAGACCTTTTTGTTTCTTTTCCATTATTCCTATCCCCAGGCAAAGCTCCAGGGAAGCCAGCTGAGCCCTGGCTCTTCTATTCCTACTGGGGAGAGCTGGGTGTCCATGAAACCCCCAGCTGACTGCTCTAACCGCTTCAGGTGCTTGGTGCTTTGGAAGAATGCTTGGTCATTTTGGAATTGTGGTACCTCTCCTCCCAGGAGGAACCTGGCAGGCTGCAGCCCTGCTGGGCCTTTTTCTTCTCGTTCCACTTTGCTGCCGTCTTCTCTGTCAGCAGGCTGTGGTCCTGACCGGGCAGGCTGCTCAAGTGAGCACCCGAAGGGCAAAGGCGCCGGTGCGGTAGCCTCAACGCGCAGGACAGAGCCATGGTGGGGAGGAAAGGGGCTGCACCCCTGCAAACAGCACAGCGGGCCCACAGTCAGCCTCCCAGGAAGTGGCACGTCAGCTACGGATCTGGAGGCGGGTGGAGAAAAACACCAAGCTCGGGGCCAGGTCCGCCCCAGAAAGTAAACCACTTAAGCTTAAAAATAGCCACAGCCGGTCTGACCAGCGGGTGCATTCTCCCTTGGCTCGGAGCTGCCGGGCGGTGCTGGCAGCGCAGCGAGGGGCCCTGCCCAGGGCCGAGCGGGAGGCGCGGAGGCAACGGGCAGCAAAAAGCGGCGTTTCGTTCCCCGGCCGCAGGCGACCGGCCTCCGGCGGCCAGCGCTCGGGGGCTCGGCTAGCAGCGCCCGCTGCCAGTCACCGCCGGCCCAGCCCGGCCCTGCCACTCTTCCCGTAGCTGGGTCCCCCCCCTCGCCCGGCGACAAGTTCGCTCCTTCCGCTGGCGGCCGGCCGCCTCCCCGCGCAGCGTCCGCGGCTGAGAAGCCTCCCCGGCCCGGGGAGCTCCCCGCCGCGCCACGCCGCGAGCCGGCCGAGCCCCGCGCCAGGGCCAGCTTACCCCCGCCACGCCCCGGGGCGGCACGGGGCCCTCTGCTCGGCGGCGAGTCCCGCCGCGCTCCCGGGGCCCGCGCCTTACCTCTCGGCGCCGCGCCCCAGCGCCGCCGCGGGCTCCGGCCCGGCGCTCTCCGGGTCCGGCCGCGGCAACGGGGCGCGGGGCGGTGCCCGAGCCGCTCCCCGAGCCGCCCCGGGGCGGCGAGCCGTGCCCCGCAGGCGCCCGCCTCCTGTTCGCGGCGCGGAGCCCCGGCGCGCCCCGGCCCTCTGCGCAGGCAGGAGCGCAGGGCGGCCGGGCGGCCCACCCCGCCACCCCGGCGGCCTGGAGCGCCCTGCGCGGGGAAGGCTGCGGAGGAGGGCAGCAGCCGCGCAGGGCCTGAGAGGAGCCCGCCGAGCAGGGCGAGGGGGCGGCACCGGCCGATGTCACCGCAGCTCGCCCCGAACGGGCGCCTGAGGCAGAGCGCGCCGCAGCGGGAGCGAGCGGGCTGCCATCCGTTCTGCACCGGGGTGTTGGCGTCGCGGAGAATTCTGCGAAGGAGCGGCCCTGGAGCTCCCGGGACTGCGGGAGAGGGAAACTGCCCCGGAGCAGCGCCCGCAAAGAGCCCAGAGCCTCTCCCGGGCTCCTGCGGGCAGACGACGCTGTCTGCTCCGTTTTGCCGGCACAAATGGCGACAACTGCAGCTGCGGTCGCTCCCAGGCCTGGTGCCTCCAGGAGGGCTCTCGACAGCGGCCCAGAATTACCTGTGCGCGGTTTTTACGTATGCTGATCTCGCGCAATCTAGGCATCTTAGAGAGGTCTCTTGTCTGGGAGTTCACACAGCCAGCTGTCGCTCGAGCCCCTAAAAAGCAAGGGTTGAACGGTCACAGTCTTTGGATAACCACCACGTCGTAATCTAGTAACAGTTTCGTCTGTTTTAATTGAAAAGGAGAGGCTCGTAAGTACTTCCGATGCACGGATTTTGGGTTTTTGCTTCACGGCATGGTGCGTCCGTAGCTAACTTCACTATAAAATAGCATCAAATTCTGAATTAAGCATCTATCAACTGTAATTTTATCTAGGCAAAAAGAAGCAGCTTTGTGCTAATTGGCTCTTCTTAGGTACTGTAGGGATGAATGGCTGCCCTTCGGCTACGAACACCGCGAGTTCCTAGTTATTTAAGTGCGGAACCTGAAAAACATTTGAAGAACAAACCCTGGAAAAGCATTTGAAAACACCTGCTGTCTCTCGACCCAAATATTAAAATCAGAAGTGCACGTAATACCACCGTTATACCAGAATTACCTCTTGCCTCTGTCTTCTCCCCTAGCTGCGTAAACGGGACTGCTCTCTCTCCCAGAGCCTCGGCCTTCTGTGGGGACTCTGGGGAGTGTTTGCTGCAAGCCTTCGTTTCATTTACCGTTAGCCGGGTGTACTAGAATTGCTCTTCATTTGTGCGACACACACAATTATTCGGGGACCGCCAGGGCGTCTCTGGCTTCCAGAATAAAGCATTCCCCTCCTTGAGATTGCATCTTAAAGCTGAAGATGCCTGTAGGCAACAGCTGCCTGTAGGCAACAGCTGGGTGCAGCAAAGACGGTGGGTTCCTTCCTCTTCTCATCTAAAGACAGACCGCCTTCACCTAGGTACTGGAAAAGGTCCCAATAAGCAGAAGGCAAGAGGCAGAAGTGCCCAACAGCAGTCAGGAATAGCAGCTGAAGGGAACTGAGCAAACAGTCCATTCAAATAACTCATCCTTCTCCACCTCCACCATTAATTCTTGTTCCTAATTACCCTCAGCTGTAGTGGATTTGCCGTCTTGCCATCTTCAGTTCTCCAGGTTGCCAGCTGTCCTACAGAAAATGTAGTCAGGCCACAGTTACGGATTTATGCACACCGGCTGCCCTAACAGGGTCCAGCCCTAGGATCCTGCTGAAAATGCAATCAATGTCCGAGTGAAGGTTTCCGATGCCTCTTTTATTAGTTCTCAGGTCACAGCTTGAGCTGCGTGCCTCTGGAGACGGACCCTTACCCCAGATTGCACCCCCCAACTATACCCAGCACCCAGTCCCCAAGTCTAATCACTTAATTCTGGTCAGCGGTCTCTTGATTTCTTACTGGTTTTCACTGCCGCCGGGCCAGCCTTCTTCTGAAGTTACTTCATTCTCTTGGAATTGTTTCCTTGGTCCTCATCTTCTTCGTTCTGCTCGTATCTGCCGGATTCAGCTAGTTCTCTGTTAGCAGCATTAGTTTTATCAAATGTGATGGGTTGACCCTGGCAGGACGCCAGGTGCCCACCAAAGCCGTTCTATCACTCCTCCATCCTCAGCTGGACAGGGGAGAGAAAAACATAACAAAAAGCTTGTGGGTCGAGATACGGACAGGAGAGATCATTCACTAATTACCGTCATGGGCAAAACAGACTCAGCTTGGGGAAAATTAACTCAATTTATTACAAATCAACCAGAGTAAGGTAATGAGAAATAAAACCAAATCTGAGCACCTTCCCTCCACCCCTCCCTTCTTCCCGGGCACAACTTCACTCCCGGATTTCTTCACCAAGCCCCCCCAGGGGCACAAGGGGAATGGGGATGGGGTTTACGGTCATCACACGTTATTTTCTGCCGCTTCATCCTCCTCAGGGGGAGGGCTCATCACACTCTTCCCCTGCTCCAGCGTGGGGTCTCTCCCACAGGAGACAGTCCTCCACGAACTTCTCCAACGTGGGCCATACCCACGGGCTGCAGTTCCTCACAAACTGCTCCAGCATGGGTCCTTTCCACGGTGTGCAGTCCTTCAGGAGCACACTGCTCCAGCATGGGTCCCCCACGGGGTCACGAGTCCTGCCAGAAAACCTGCTCCATGGGCTCCTCTCTCCACAGATCCGCAGGTTCTGCCAGGAGCCTGCTCCAGCGTGGGGTTCCCACGGGGTCACAGCCTCCTTCGGGAACCCACCTGCCAGAAAACCTGCTCCGTGGGCTCCTCTCTCCACAGATCCGCAGGTCCTGCCAGGAGCCTGCTCCAGCACAGGGTTCCCACGGGGTCACAGCCTCCTTCGGGAACCCACCTGCTCCGGCGTGGGGTCCTCCACAGGCTGCACGTGGAGATCTGCTCCACGGCGGACCTCCATGGGCTGCAGGGGGACAGCCTGCCTCACCATGGTCTTCACCACGGGCTGCAGGGGAATCTTCGCTCCGGCGCCTGGAGCATCTCCTCTCCCTCCTTCTTCACTGACATTGGTGTCCGCAGGGTTGTTTCTCTTACATGTTCTCACTCCTCGCTCCGGCGGCTGTTTCTCCCCCTCTCAACTTCTTTTTCCTTCTTAAAAATGTTATCACAGCGGCGTTACCGCTATCGCTGATTGGCTCGGCCTTGGCCGGCGGCGGGTCCGTCTTAGAGCCGGCTGGTATAGGCTCTCTCTCAAACACAGGGGAAGCTTCCAGCAGCTTCTTACAGAAGCCACCCCTGTAAACCACCCACCCCACCCCACCCCCCCGCTACCAAAACCTTGCCACACAAAACCAATACATCAAAAAGTTTACTCTCAGTCAGCTCTCGCGGCCTAAGGCTTCAACTACTTTAGCTTCTACTGCCAAGCTACTAACGCTAAACGAGACTGTTCAGAGAGAAGAATACAGTTAATCGCATTTCTTCTGTAAGTCCTCCCTTTGTTTCTTTCAGGCATCCCTGCCCGTCTATAGTTGGTCTTGTATGAGGACTCTTCGATACCCTTGTACAGATTTCATAAGCATATTCTGTAAACAATTCCAAATGCAAGTAAAAACACAGCAGGCCACCAGAAGCATAGTAACCACAGCTAAAAGACTCTTTAGCAATGAACTAAATAAACTGCTAAACCATGAGGATAATCCCCATCTAGAGAACAAGTTTTGTAACCAGGGATTCAATGGCTGTTCCTCGATCATTGATAGAGTCTTCAAGTTCTAAAGCAACCTTTTCTAAGGCCCTTTGTAGTCTGATGGTATATCGGCATGGTGGGGCCGGTCACTTACGGAATCATTCTTGAAATGGAACATCCTATTAGTTTTCTCTCTGCTGGTGGATTTTTCCATGTGCTATCTAGTCCTTCTTCTAGTCTTTGGAGAGTCTGTTCTCAAGTTTCAATGAGGGAAGTTTCTGTGACGTTTCTAATTGTTCCCTGAGGTAACTTAGAAGTAATGTGTAAATAGGGCACCCCGCGGGCAACGTAACAACTGCCAGTCCAATTGGCTGGTAGTATTTTATAAGCTTTTCGGCCACAGGCAAAATAATGGCCTTGTAGGGCCCACAGTGGGGAGTGATGTCCACTTGATAGTACACTGGTGTGTAAGATTAAAATCCCATATCTTCCCAACGGAAGGTCAAAACCGTCTTTGTCTTCCGATATGCGAGTTCCACTTAGACTGCGTTGTCCTTTACCTTTCCATCACTTGTAGCTCGTTCTGGTGTCATACGTTGGGATGCTACTGCAATTGTTCCTCCATGGCCTGAAGCTTATAGTTTCAAAAAAAAGGGGGTTGACCTTTACAGAAAGTGTGGGTGTTCTTAAACCAGTAACCATCTCTCCACTGGGTTATGAGGCATGAGCTGTTTCCTGCCGGGTAGGCACATTGGTCAGACTGGTTGCGAGTGAAACAAAAAGTTCCTTCTGTGAGCATGGTGGTGGTATATTCCCAACCCTGACATTTGGTCCGAGTTAAGAGAGTCTTATTCCAGAAAAGTGAATTGGAGGGGTTGTTTATAAGTATAGTTCTGTGTCGCTTTCAGTTCAAATAAGGTCAAAGGATAATAACGGAATATTGGCGAGGAGGATTGTAAACGCCCTCAAGTGACCTGCAGTTGGAGTGTAGAAAACCAAATAGATCATATTGATAGTCGTTTATCCTTGTGTGCTGGACAAGCAGAACATCTGTGTGTTTAGGTAACACAGGCAGATGGCAGACTGAGAGGCACCCTATTGGACACGCTTGAAATTTCTGCCCCGCTACGCAGAAGGTCAAAGCACAGTGGTAAACCACACCTGCGCGAATCCCTGATAAACACGCAAAACCAGCAGGGTCGGCGATCCTCCAGCATGGACCAAGCTCAGCGGTGCCTGCGTCCCTGCTTGTGTGCCTCTGCCTGAGCGCTGCTTCGGGGATGCCCCGGCTGGCGAGGTAAGAAAAATAAATTCACTCCTTGCATTTCATCCGTGGGTTTGTGGTTGTTCCTGTGTTCTGCCTGCGCTCACTCACACAGCTGCTTTATCTGCCAGTTCGTTATTTCTTTCAGTTTCGCTGGATCCTTTGGTATGAGCCGGACAGTGGACTACAGCGACTTCCCTTGGAAGCTTAATAGCTTCCAACAGCATTTGGATTTCAGTTCCATGAGAAATATTTTTGCCCACCAAGGTACGGAACCCTCGTTCTTTCCATAGCATACCCGTTGCATGACACACTCCAAAGGCATATTTAAAGTCAGTATAAATAGTTACCTGCTGATTATGCCCCACCCAGGCTGCTCTTGCTCATGCAGTTAATTCAGCCCCTTGGGCGCCCACCGAGAGTTGCAGAGGTTCTGCTTCAAGTACCTCTAAGTTTCTCACCACTGCATAGCCGCGTGTCGTTTTCCATCCACACAGTGTGACGATCCATCGGTGGACAGGGTTAGATCCAAGTTCTCTAGAGTTTGATCCCACAGATCTTCCTGTAGGCAGCTGGAGCGGAACACGACCTTAGCACAGTCATGATGTGGCTCACCGTCAGAGGGAGCGGGCAGTAAAGTTGCTGGATTCAAAACATTACGTCTTTTCAAAGTAACATTACCTGCATTTAAAATCGTTAATTCACAACGATGTGCTCTTTGTGGGGACAATGCTTGTGTAGCATGTTGCTTAAGAATCAGTTCCACTTCACGCGGGACATACACGGTTGTTGGGTGACCCAGGACTAACGGTCTCCTGCTTTCTATGGTAGTCACTGTTGCTGCTATCACTCTAACACAGGAATCATTCCCTGCCGCTACAGGATCCAGCTGAGTCGAGTGGTAAGCCACAGGGCGGTGGTGCGGACCTAGCTTTTGAGTAAGGACTCTGCTGGCACAAATAGTTGAAAGGGCTTGGAGTAATCTAGCGATCCTAATGACGGAGCAGAAGCTAAAGCTCCTTTTATAGCTTGGAAAGCCTTTTCTCTCTTTGGACCCCACCGTACAGGCTCCACTTCCTCTGCCTCGGTAGCTTCTGTCCATGGCTTACTTAACTCCCCTAGCCCCGATAGCCATAGTATCCTACTGCACCTAAAAATCCTCGCAATTGCATCTTTGTTACCGGTCGAGGTATTTCTACAATAGCCTGGACCCGTTCTGGGTCGACTAACCTTTGTCCTTCTTTTAATACGAATCCTAAATATTTCACTTCCTGCTGACACAGCTGAAGCTTAGAAAGAGATGCACAGTGACATTTTTCTGCTAAAGCAGTACGTAGACAAATAGTATCTTTCAAGCAATCTTCGTATGTCTTGCTGGCAACTAACGAATCATCTACATATTGTACAAGTATAGAACCTCCAGGTAATACAGCATCTTTCAAATTTTCTCCTTGCCACCCCAGCATGTGATCCTTAAAATAGCTGCAGATGTCGGAGGTGGCTTGGTCCACAAACACACTTGCTGCCAGTTCATTATTGAAATTCTGAAGAGTCATTCCCCCATACACCAACAAAGCTTGTCGCAATCTTCCCCAGTAGTCGCTGGGGTGTTCCTCTGGCCTCTGTCTACATTCCTGTACTTTAGTTTGCTTTACTCTCATCTCCTCCAAAGCTCTAATCACATTTATCAGATTTCTAACCATGTTTGGCAATTATCTCTGTCTGTTTGATTATTCTAATGCCAACCGGGATCAACCTGAGGCCAGGCAGTCCGATTTCCCCCTGCCTGTAGTGTTAATTCCACATTCTTTTCAATTGCCCTATCTTTCTGTCTGGGCGGAACAACTCACTCAAAAATCACCTGGGGGATGGGAAATTAATTCTGGTGGAATCTTCTTTAAGATAATCACTGAAAGGATTTTTCACGCCATCCCTGGGATCCTGCAGGTTTTGAGGTTTCCTTGCACCGCACTCCCACGCTGCTGCTCAAGGAGTTCCCCAGGTTGCCTCGGTCTGAAGTTACCCTAAGAAATACAAGAAAAAAGACGACCATAAATCCCTAGAGAAAGGAAACAAGAAAGCAGGGGAGTAAGAGGAGGAGAAAAAGAAAAGAAAGAAAATCCATCTTGCTCTGACAGCAGTTTTCTCCTGCCCTGTGGGAACAGAACTGCTCCTGACTGACTGGGCTATCGGGAAGCCCAGAGTGCTGTGAGATGTGGGGAAGAGGAGGTGTGGGAGCTGCAGGCGTTGACGAGACTGGCTCCGACAGCTGCTGTAACGCTGCCGGGAGGAAAGAGCCCCAGCAGCATAGCCTGGGCGGCGACCGAGGGGAGAGCTCTGCTGCGGCAAGGCAGCCCAGCCCTGCCCCTCACGAGGCGGGAAAGGTGCTGGGGGTCTGCCCGTAATACATCCCACAGGGGAATTCAGACCGTGTCACCGGGAATGCATCACCTTTGTATGCAAATGGAGCCAGAAAGCTCACTTCTTGAGCAGACGCCCTGATCTGGAAACTTGGGGAAAGTTCTGATGTGAGCTTTGTGCGCTGGGGCCCTGTCTGCTTTTTTTAAAACTTACTTTTAACTGTGGCCTCGTAGGCTGGGGACTAGCTTTTGTTCAGCATCCTCCCTTGGGAATCTTCTCCTGCTGCATCTTCCAGAGGTGGCCAGAGGTGCACCTCCTCGCTGCCATGTCTTGCTCATGACAGTGGGGATTTCGGAGCAGGACCCAGAGGAGCAAAACCGCCCCAGAGAAAGGGACCGCCACACACGTACGTGAGGCAGCAGAGGAGCAGCAGGGTGCCAGGGAGGATGAACGGGAGTGCCTGTGGGAAGTTCTCGTACAGGTGAGAACACACGTCGCTCAGATAGTCCGCCAGCCAGGACCAGCGGACGCCTGCGGAAGAGACGTGTCCTAGTGACTGCAAGGAAGTGATGGGAGAGGGACGTGAGCCAGGGCCCACCCTCCCAGGAGATCTTTGTGGGACAGGCAGTGGTCAGGGCTGCTCGCCTCGGGGGGTTTGCTGGTGGCAGACCCAGGGATGTTCAATCCTGACTCAGATTTCACACACCCGATGCTGCCAAAAAGAACCCCTCTGATCCCAGAAGCTCTTTTGAGTCTTGCAGCAAAACTCCCTACTGGGGAGAGCGGAGGGACACTAGAAACCCTCCTTTTTCTTAGATCCGAGTGTATTTTGAGGCAGGGCCAGGCCTTCTTCCCTGTGCTGGTGTGCAGCATCCAGCCCCGCTCACTACGCACGCACGCACGCACGCACGCACACCTGCGCGCGCGCCACTGCCCTCGCTCTGGAGCCACCGTAAGGAACTTCAGCCCCGGGACAAAGCCAGTGCCCTCTGTGCAAACCGGTTTTACTTGCGTGCACAGCAAGCGGAGGAGCGAGCCTGGTCGTGCAGCCACATACACGGAGGACAAGAGGATCATTTGGGGCAGCACAAAGAGTGTTCCCTGGTTGGGGCTGCTGGGTGCCTTTTCTGCTGCAGGCTGAGGCCAACAGGGTGGACAGGGAGCCCCCAGATCACGAGGGGCAGTGTGCCCACCCCTCTGGCGCTGGAAAACTTCATCCTTCCCAAGGAACTGCCTGGAAAACTCCAGCCCCCTGGGCTGAAGTTCCTGCAGTGCTCTCCAGCCCAGGACTGCCCCGTAGGGCTAGCTGCCCACCCCTTTCTCCTCCACAGCAGGTAAGTCAAGTGGATGGGGATGAAGAGGCAGAAACCCATGGCTCTGCCGCTCAGAGGCGGCTGGGGTGGGCAGTCAGGGCTGCTCGGGGCAGGCTCCTCCCGTCAGTCCCTCTCCTGCGGCAGCTGTTGCGCACTTATGTGGGATCACCTGGCTGGAGTCTTCTGCATCATCCACATGTAGCTCCAGATCCACTTCTGGCCCTGTCCTCAGCCTCACACTGCCCAGCCGGGAGGTGGCCTTGGGCTTTGTTGAGGGACTTATGCCGCCTGCCAGGAATTATGCCACTCTCAACAGGGCTTAGCCCTCGGTTCCTGCTCAAAGAAGACAAGTCGCCAATCAATCCACCGAGTAAATAAGTGGCATATTTATCTGACATGCAGAGCAGCTCCAGCTGGGTGCCTCAAAGAGGGATGCCCAACAAAGACGCCCCTGGGCAATTATACCCTTACAGTCCAAGTTCCTCGCTCCTCACGCAACAGTTCTGACCAGTAGTAGTATTAGGGTCTGGGGTCTTCCCGTTCTTCACTGGGTCCCTTTGTTGCCTCTAGGCAGGCTGTTTCTTCTCTTCTCTCTAAGGTTGCTGCGTCAGCTGACAACGGTAGCGGCCTTTCTTGCTTCCTGATCTTCCAGCTCGAACCAGCTCTGGGGCCTTCTTTTACTTAACTAGGTAAAAGTTCAGCGTATCTGGATGCAAGTTCACAGCTTGCAGCCTAAGGCTTCAGCAATTTAGCTACTAATGCTAAGCAAGTTATACGAAGCAAGTTCTGTGTAAGTAGTACACCAAATCGTACGACAGGCTTGCAGTGACGGTAGAAGATCAGGGCAGTCAGCACCAGGAGCAGAAGAAAGACAGCTATGAGGGCCACGTTTTGCAGCTGGGCATGGTGGGACCTGTGGCCCAGGCTTCGTCTGCAGGGTTCCCTGGAAGGCCTGTAAAATCAGATTAGGATGAGAAAATACTCGAGTAGGCCGGGGGCCTAGAAAAGTCCCGGGGTGCCTGACTGCATTCAGCACCAACAGACATGCCCAGTAGGCTGGAGGATGCTGCTTGGATGCTCCCCTAGCCCTGCCCGGCTGACCCAAGAAGGATCTGCAGAGCACTTTGGAGCATCCTTACCCAGCGGCTGAGGCAGCCTGGGAGGAGGAGTACCCATCGAGAGCAAGCCTTGCGTCTCCTGGAGAAAGCGGGCTGCCGGGAGAGTACAGACATACAGTGGGATGGGGGGCATGGCTTTGAAAGGTGCTGCCCCGAGCACGTCCGGGAAGCAGGACGCCTTGGCTCCAGGCTCCTCTTGCACTCACAGGCTAGAAACAGGCTGGTAACAGTGTTGGGTAGGAGGCAAGAGGTACAGAGAGCAGAGAGAAGGCCTGCAATTAATCGTGGAACACGTAGTAGGAGGGAGAAATGTGACAAGAGTCACCTGACAGACAGAAAAGGGAAGTCTAGGTCTGTTCATTCTCTCTTGGTTCCATAGGGGGAAACCGAGGTGCAGCAGGTGGTGAGCCGCTTGGCCCTAGCTCCACGGCTGAGCTGGGAGTTAAGCTGTGCTTTCCCGAGTCCGCTTCGCTCCCTGTCGGCCACGGCCCCTGCTCAGGTGCTCTCTTCAGCATGCTGCTGCCTGTTTCTGTTATGTGCTGGCAACTTTTTCCGAAAATGGTGCCCGTCTGCCCAGCTGCAATACCTGCATACATCTCCCACGTCTGGCTCAGGTGGGGGCTGCATACGGGGGCCTCTCCATCCAGCACAGGAGAAGCCAGATTCCGAGGCGGCCCTGGCCCATGGCTCATCTGGCTGGGGCTCAGCATTGAAACACTTTGCACACTTTGGATTGCAAAATAATCTCTGCTTGGGCCATGCTGGAAAGGGAGGGCAGGGATGTGTTTTGTCTTCCTGGAGACACCAGATAGCTTCGTGATCACTGGATCCCCCAGCCCAGGCAATCCTAGCAGCCGAGCCACGAGAAAGAGTAAGATCCCCAGCGCCCGGGTGTTGGGAAGTGGCTTGCTGAAAAAGGACATGGGCCTGTGGAAAAGTTGTGCGAGCAGAGTTCTGTGTGAAAGAATGTCAGTTTGAGCAACAAGACTAGGCCTTGGCTGAAAATAGCTGGCTTTACTGATATTGGGAGAAAAACAACAGCTGGTCTCGCTGTTATCAGGAGAAAGACGGGGACGGTGTGACCTTGGCATAACTTCATAAGTAACTTTTGAAGAAGTTCCCATGAGAAAGTTACGGAACACGCATAGCTGCAAATCACAAGTGGGTGTGTTTTAGCAATGAATAAACATTAGCAATGTACCAATCATATTAGGACTAGTAGGCATAATTATCGCAAACTGTATAAATATGAGCTATCCGTGCAAATAAAGTTGAATCACTTCTATCACTCATATTGGGTCGACTTATGTGCATTCCTCCGCCGCTCCAACAAATGGCGCCCGAACGGGGACCGAAGAAAGGGGAATTGGAGCGACGGACACTGAGAAGCACCGGTAGCAGCGACCGGGGGGCAAAAGATTAACCGAACGCTGATCGTCTTGGTTGGTGTGTTAACTCTCGTGCCTGGACCGTCCAAAAGGGGTTCGCCGTCAGTGAGGGCTACTGGAAAAAGGCTGCAAAGACTTTTTAACCGAGGTGCCTTAATCAAGGTAGCACCAAGGAGTATCAAGAAGCCGGCCGGCAATGGATCAAGAGGTAGCCCTAAAATTATTACTGTGCTTTTTAGAAAAGCGGGGGGTAAATTGCGTTAAGCAAGTTTTGGGATTAGTTGCTTTAGGTCGTGTTAAGGGATGCTTTAAGAATCCGGATTTATTATTTGAGGAGAGTTTAGATTAGGAGACGTATTATGGGATATGGTAACTGACGATGATAAATCAGCTAAAAAACTAATGAAGCAAGGACAGAAACCTTTCAATTAGTGTGGGTACAGCTTCTGAGCTTAGTACCTGGAATGCTATCGGAACCTCCCTATGGGATGAAATTAGTGACGGGTCTAAAGAAGTTAAAGATCTTGCAACTTTATGGAAATTGATTAAGACAACTCTGTAAAAAATGAAAGCAGATCGTAAAGCGTCTGCGTCTGCTTTTGCTGCTCTCTCTCTCCAACCGCAAGTGAAAGGGAAAAGCGGGGAGAAAAACATAATGCAGCGAGAGAGACTTTTTGGAGCTTGTTCGCCTATTCTTGTGCCCTTGACTTCTGCTCCACTCCCTGGGACTGCCGATATTAATCAGCCATCCGACAGTTCCCAAGCCTCCCTAACCGTACGATTAAAGGAAACCCTACAGAATCAGGGAGTGAGTAAAAATCTGCCTACGAAAAACCAGCCCTCAGATACCACCGTTCAACATGAACAAATTATACCTAGCATACACCCTGATTCAAATAATGCAAACAAGGACTTGGCTACTCTAATAATAGAACAAAAAGAGACAATGTTAGAATTGTTAAAGGAAATGGGGAAAAGAGACGGGGAAACCAACTGCACCCGTGATAGACGCGGAGCCGCCTGTAATAGCCGCTGCAGAAGAAAGGCAGAGACATTGGAGGGGTGTAATAACAGATGCCATTATAGAAGGGACTATGCTCTAAGCATTCCCAGTTATTGCATCAAATGGACAGAAAAAATGGGAGGTGTTTGACTGGAAGGTCATTGAGAAATTAAGGAATGCTGTGAGTCAGTACGGAATCAAATCTGCGTTAACTCACCAAATACTGCAATTCATTTTTTCTGCTGATACGCTGATACCTCAAGATATTAAACAGCTAGCACAGTTGATTTTGACACCCGCCCGAATGTTAGTGTTTTTCTGGCAGTGGGAGAAGCTCTGTGATAGGGAACAAGCAACATCACGACAACAAACAGATCCCCTATGGGGAGTAACCACGCAGATGCCGATGGGTACCGGACCCTTCGCATCAGGGAACGCTCAATTACAATGTGTCACTGAGGTTCATCATCTATCACAGATCTTGGCGTATCAAGCTTTTCTTACCGTACCAGACAATATGTACAGCCATGCTTTTACCCAGGTGAAACAGGAGAATACAATTTATGACCACCCTGACATGAACGAGGGCATGAAAGAAAACATGTTCAAAATACTCGCTTTTGAAAATGCTACTGAAAAGACACGCAAAGCATTGTGTAATTTGCCGAAAAATGCAGACATCGTTGATATGATAGAATACACGGATCGATCAGTGGACTCACAGAAAGTAGCCTATGCTGCCACAGCTCTCCAAGGAGCTACAAAGAAACACAAGGCCAGTAAGACACCCTTGGTCAAGTGTTCTAACTGTGGCAAACGTGGACACATTAGGAGCAAATGTACAGGTACTGTTAACAGTAAGTGCTGCAACAAGTGTAAGAAAGATAACCATACCACCAAGAATACAGGAAGAAGGGAAACTTTACACCGACTGCGAAGGCCCCTCGCGCGACGACACGAATGCAAGGGGCTTGAGCTGCCAGCCCTCAGGCAGCCTCGCAACCACCAGATCCGCCACCACAGGAAGCTCCGGAGTGGATGTGGAAACCGCAGTCAACATAAAGGGACCATTGGGGTTTGGACTTAGTGCATTTTTAATGGGGCAATCTTCAACAGCTCTAGAAGGAATTCTGGTGCTCCCAGGGCTTATTGATGCAGATTATTGTGGGACTGTGAAAATTATGATTCATGTTGTAATCCCTCCTGTTTCTATTCCTAAAGGTACCAGAATAGCACAATTAGTTCCATTCAGGTCGTGTGTTCCAAACCCGGGTGAAGTACAACGTGGAGATGGTGGATTCGGCTCCACAGGGAAACCGCAGGTATACTTTGCCATGGACACAACAAGAGGTAAACCAGAAAAGGTAGTGCAATTGGAAGGGCCCAATGGAGTTGTCGTCAAGAAACCGATGACAATCAATACAGGAGCTGATGTTACGATTATTTTATGATGCATTTGGCCTCCATCATGGCCATCGATCAATCCAAACTTTGGTATTGCAGGGATAGGGGGCACACAAGCCACCTTAGTAAGTCAGCTACCGATTACATTTGTGTTCCCCGATGGTGAACACATTACGACGTGTCCGTATGTCATGACTACCCCAACTGAATTGTTTGGCCTCGTAGGCCATGATTTATTGAGCCAAATGAAGGCAATGTTCCTTTTTAGGTGACGCATCCTTTTTAGGAGCGGTCACTGAGGGGTAGCCGATTCTGAAAATTAACTGGAAAACAGATGAACCTGTTTGGATTGATCAGTAGCCGCTAAATTCTGAAAGGCTACTAAAAATACAAGGGTTAGTTGAGGACCAGTTGAGAGCGGGACAAGTTGTTCCTTCTACTAGTCCATGGAATACATCAATATTTACCATTCCCAAGAAAAGTGGGAAGCGGAGACTGTTACATGATCTCAGAGCTGTGAATGTGGTGACGCACAGTATGGGAGCCCTGCAGCCAGGTTTGCCATCTCCAGTTATGCTTCCAGAAGAATGGGATTTGTTAATTATAAATTTAAAAGATTGCACCCAGATGGCGCTGAACGGTTCGCCTTTTCGGTAACATCAATTAACAAGGCAGATCCCTATAAGAGATACCATTGGGTCGTGTTACCGCAATGAATGCGCAATTCCCCCACGATGCGTCAGGTGTATGTGGCCTGGGCATCAGAGCCTGTAAGAAAGCAGTTACCTCAGTAACTTGCCACAGGATGAGATTTTAACTCAATTGCAGGACATCTTAAGCCATCGCAGAGTAATAATCACTCCTGAAAAGGTGCAAAAGGCAGCACCTTGGAAGTATTTGGGGTGGCACATAAATGCTAGCAATGTTAAACCTCAGAAGGTTCAAATAACATGAGAAATTTCAATGTTACATGATGTCCAGAAGCTTGTGGGAGATATCCAGTGGGTGCGGAATCTTTGCGGTATCACTAATGGCGATATGACCCCTCTGGTAGAACTCTTGGGTATGAGAACACTGTGCAGATGAGAAATGGGAAATGACAGAGCTGACCAATTGGTTGCAGCGCCACGGGAGCCTCCTCCAGGGAATCGTTTTCAACAAAGCACGGCAATCATATGCGTTCTTGCACCAACCCGCTAGGATGTTAACAAAGCAATTTGACTTACCACTTACTGATGCCCAAGGTATCGTTAAAGCATGCCCTGATTGTCAAAAGGAAGGGCTGGGCTTGGGCCGTGGGCTTAACCGATGAGGTCTTTTGCCATTGCAGTTGTGGCAAATGGATGTCACCCATGTCACGTGGTTTGGTGCAAAGCGTTCTGTGCACGTGTGTATTGATACCTATCCTGCTGCCATGTGGGCCACGGCACGAACTGGAGAAAAGGCCTTACATATTGAATGACATCTTCACGCTTCTTTTGCAGTACTGGGTGTGCCTAAAGAAATTAAGACGGACAACGGCCCAGCCTACGGTTCTACACGATTTGCTCGATTTTGTAATTTGTGGGGAATTCATCATGGTACCGGTATTCTACATCTTCCCACAGGACAGGCTATTATCGAATGGGCCAACCAAACCCTAAAAGAACATGCTGCAAAAACAAAAAGGGGGAACCCAGGGCTTACTCCCAGAGGAACGATTGGCCAAAGACTTATTTGTGCTAAATTATCTTAGATTGACAGGTGATCACAAAGACCCACCAATGGTAGTGCATCATGTTCTTTTACAGGCAGAAAGGACGCAACAAAGTACAGGAATCATGGTAATGTATAAGGACCCAGAATCCGGGAAATGGTGCGGATCAGCAGAAGTAAAACTTACTGGGAGATCCCGGCTAAGTGGGTCAAGCCATGGCTTCGCACTGATGCTGGACCCAGAATTGTCCCAATGGCAACTGGCACGGCACCGGCGGGTGCTGAAGCCACTGATCCGACAGATTCTAACTAATAGAGTATTACTAGCGGACACTGAGTCCTTCAGACAGGTTTTTAGAACAGCGTGCCTTATTGTATATAGAACTTGCTTTAGGTAAAAAGTGTGTTAAGCATAATTTGATTAAACATAGCGTGATTACAGGAAGACAGTGTGGGGTAAATGTAAAAGTTAGTTAAAGCCAAAATTAGGGGTAAGGTCTATTTCCATTAATAACCTGGGAACAAGTTTGATTGTGTTTCCACAGATACAGGCCCACGACGGACTCCTGTTCGATTTGCACGACCATCATCATCTGGAGCATCATAGATGATGTGGCAATATGAATACCACCTCAGCCAAAAACTAATGTATAGGTCACCTTGGCTAACATAACAGGTCAAGATTCTCTGCGCATCGCAACTGTATCGTAAAGCCCACGAACCAATAGACAAGATGGCTATGACTCGTGCAGCGCGCCTGGCCAGCGAGCGCATGCGTCATAGATTGCAACCGAGGCGGACTTTTGGCACCCGCTGGCCACGTGTGCTAAAACCCGTTCCTCTGCAAATGTATAAATACCGGGATTTTCCGAAGAGCATCGGGCTGGTGTACGGCGAGGCCGTCGTTGCCTCTGTGGGGATGCCCACGGAAAGCTGGCACCTACCAATTGCTGGGCTGAGTTCGTGGAGCAAGATGGCACAAGAATGTATGGATGGTTCATTTTCCTCATAGTCCTCATGGTCTGGGTCATTAGGGGTAACAGGTTGGGTCAAAGAATTATGGGCATTATTGTAGTTACTGTGATTGTAGCTATTGTAATAGTTTTACCTTGTTCAGCTTATTAAGGAAAATGGCATCCCAAGTTATTAAGCAAGCCTGGATTGCTCAAAAACAAAAAGAGGGAGAAAGATTTAAACAGAGACCTACAGTGGATTCAACCTTGTTTTGGTATTACAAATACAGACTTACAGCCGCTGCTGGATTTATTGAGGGGCAGCGATAGCTTAACTTCTACAAGACAACTAAGTGCACCGGGATGGCAAGCCTTGGCAGCAATTGGACAAAAAAAAGAAGTCACATCATCCATGTCTGGCAGATACGTTCCTGATTTACCCATAAATTTGAAACCTTATGCTGAGATTGATATGGAACACACTGACTGTAGTAAGCAGCATGACAGTGACACCGGTGATTGATCCACATCGGTTAACGCCATGGGACAGTAAGAATGTTTGGGTGTCACTAGCTAAAGCTATTAATCAAATCTCTTTTTGTGTGTCATTGGCATTACCTGAACAGTCTTTTATTCTTATGTATTTTATTCTTACGTATAATGTTGTTTTTACTGTGCTTAATTAGTTGTGTTCACAGATCTTTGCAAAGGGCAATACAGCAGGTGTTAAAATTTTACCTCAATCTATACACAAACAAACAGATTGGCTGGAGAAACATACACAAAGATCCAGCAAGAAACTAGTTGGTTTGATGGGGTGTTAGAGTCAATATTTGGCGGGATAACACCACGGCTAATGTCATTGATTAAGGAAGCCTTACGATGGTTGGGTATATTGATATTAATCTGTGTAATAGTTAAAATTGCTTATGGGTGCATGATAAAAGGAGTCTCAAAGGTGACACACCAAGCTCTACTCGCACAAAAAGAAAAAGGGGGAATTGTTGGGAAGTGGCTTGCTGAAAAAGGACATGGGCCTGTGGAAAAGTTGTGCGAGCAGAGTTCTGTGTGAAAGAATGTCAGTTTGAGCAACAAGACTAGGCCTTGGCTGAAAATAGCTGGCTTTACTGATATTGGGAGAAAAACAACAGCTGGTCTCGCTGTTATCAGGAGAAAGACAGGGACGGTGTGACCTTGGCATAACTTCATAAGTAACTTTTGAAGAAGTTCCCATGAGAAAGTTACGGAACACGCATAGCTGCAAATCACAAGTGGGTGTGTTTTAGCAATGAATAAACATTAGCAATGTACCAATCATATTAGGACTAGTAGGCATAATTATCGCAAACTGTATAAATATGAGCTATCCGTGCAAATAAAGTTGAATCACTTCTATCACTCATATTGGGTCGACTTATGTGCATTCCTCCGCCGCTCCAACACCCGGGAGGATTCGGCCAGGCAGCCCCTGCCGCAGCAGGGCTCTTTGCGGGGTGGTGAGCAAGGCAGGGCATCCCCTGGCCGAGAGGCAGAGGGCTTTGTGCCGGCCCAGCCCTTCCCCTGCGCAGAAACGTCTGCGGCTTGGGGGAGGCTGTGATGCATCTCAGGTCTGCATCGCGCTAGGAGGAAACGGCGCCTGGTCTCCATTCCCCACAAGCTAAACGTCAAGAGGCGCTTCCAGTAATGGACACCAGAGCTTGGCAGGCTCGGACACGTCTGCCCACCTGCCCACAGCCCCTTCCCAGTGCTTTCGCTCAGCACAGCCACCCCTTCACTGCTTCCCGGGCGGCTGAAGAACGGCCTGGAGCTGCTCAGGGCTGGTTGGTGGACACTGCTCGGTCACCTGCAGAAGATTTCAGCCCTGTTTCTTCTTTGAAAATGATCCAGAGGGGACTCCGGTGCACGCAGCTTTCTCTCCGACCTAACCCTGTGTCACCGGACAAGTGTGCCACAACACGGCAGCCTGTTTCTGGAGGCGGGATGAGCCCGAGCATCCACTGGTACAGGCAGGGACCGTGTCCCTGCTTCACCAAGCAGAGCTGGGTCCCAGCCCTGAGAGACAAGGCAGCAGCCAGGACCATACGGAGCAGCCAGTCCTGTGTGGCTGGCTACACCGGCATCTGAGCCAGCTCCTGGGTGGGCCTGTGGTCCTCACCAACTTTGTGTTGCCAAAACCCCCTGCTCTTGACCAATCCCTGTCAGCCCCTCACCCTGATGGGTACTTAAGCTTCAGGTGGTCAGGCCCAGCCTGGTCTGCAGTGGCAGCCATGGGCAGAAGGTGCAGATGTCTGCCCTTGTCCAAGGGCATCAGCCTGGGGGACCGGGCCAGTTCCTCAGCGAGTGCGTGCAGGTCTCCGTCTACAGCCCAGCTGCTGTTTGGGGCTGAGCCGACGTCTCGGCTCTGTTCTCTCTGCCATCAGGCCCTTCACCATGCCCGGGATGCTCCTCTGCCCTGCTGGTCCGGAGACTGCAGCCAGCTGTCCTTGTGCAGCATTGGCCACTGCGCTCAGAAGAGATGTAGTTAGTTGCCTTGGAGCTGAGGAAGGTTGCCTTGAGAAGGGCCCAAGGTGGCAGGTTTTGGCCTCCCAGGCTGAAGGCTACCCTGCCTCAGGCAGGCATGCTCCCCTTTGAGAAGCTTATGGCTCCAACTCTTCTCTTCAGGCCCCACTTACCAGGCAGCCCCTCCTCACATCTGTGCCTGGTGATTGTCAGAGTGCAATCAAGCCAAAGGGTGATTGCATCTCCTGATTGGTGCTGTAATGTAATCGCTGCCAGGGCCACTGCAAAGGCTCCTTGTACAGCAGCGTGGAGCCCAGCAGCTGCATGAGGCTTTTTCAGCCCTCTCTCACTTGAGACACCAGCTTCTCATCTCCGCTGGGTGCGGGTTCCCAGACAGGTCACGTCACCGGGCTGATCCGCAGCATGTGTCCCTGCTTCCTCCGGACACAGGCCGTGGAGGGGAGCGTCTGTGTGCACCACAGCCAGCCCAGCGCACCCGAGGGCGGGCAGGAGCTGGGTGGCTCACAGCAGCCATTCCTCACACAACCACCCTGCCTCATGGCCGGGCCCTGGGGTCCCCACCACGACCCTCCCCTGGTGCTGCCGTGCTGCCGGCAGAGCTCTCCTCAGAGCTGCCCCAGGCCACATCTCGTAGGCGTGAGCAGAGACTACCTGACTCTGATGGGGTGCCGTGGGAATCCACAAGCCAATCGCTGGCTGTTGATGGGCTGGCCTGTTTGAGTTAATGCCTAGGCTGCGGTGATGCTGGGACGTGACCTATTGTGTAAACTGAAAGCGCAAGTAACATTTTCTGGTAAGTCTATTCAGCTACACGTGCCCGAAGAAACAGCATGGAGACCCCAATTGTGTCTATTGACTGAAGAGAAACAAGAGGGGACTAGAATCTCAGAGGAAATTTTGGATGCTGTAATACCCCTGGCATAGGCCTCCAAGAAACCTGGATGAGACAAAAACGCTACTCCGGTAGAAGTTGAATTAAAATTGGGAGCTCATCCGGTAAGGAAAAAACCAGTATCCTACAAAGTTAAGAGGTCAGAGTTGTAATGAACGAGTTAACTTTGTTCATGAAATCGGGAAGGGAGAAGAGACGTATTGAGATTTAACAGATACCTTGTGTAAGTAACAAGGCTTGCTTAAGTGGTGCATAAAGGTCACGGGAAGAGGGCAACGGCTATAACTTACTAACTAAAGAGGGAAAAGAACAACAGCTATAACTTACTAGATAAGGAGGAAAAAACCAACAACTACAATTTACCAGATAAGGGGATTAATTATGCCAAGACCGTACTTCTCCACATCAGAAGACGTTTTACATCAGAAGACACTCGTCCTTGAGAAGATCGCCCCAATCTGCCTAGTAACAAACCTGCATGAGTGAAGAAAGAAGCAGCGAGACAAGGCAGAGACTTGCAAGAAAGGGGTGCATGAACTGTATATAAGGAACGTAACTATAACCTAAAGTTGCGAGCTTGTGGCGGAGCACTGCCTCCCCGGCCGCCCAGCGCTGTTTTGCTCTCTTATCGCTTGCTAATAAATTCGACCTTTTTTTATTGACTACAAATTGGCTCCTCCAATTTGTCACGAGCATCTAAAACAAGAGTAGGCTTAGAACCATTGATTCATACTTTTGTGCAGCATGGACTGCTGCGGGAATGTCAAGTCAGAGCGTAACACCCCCATCTTAGCAGCCAAGGAACCGCGAATTCGAGAGTATCTGTTGGCACAAGACCTGGGAGAAAGTCACAGTTGACGTACACCCAGTTGTCCCAAATCCTTATACCGAGAAAATCACAGCTGATGTACACCCAGCTGTCCCAAATCCTTATACCTTGTTGTCGGCAATACCAGAAGATAGTGTGCGTTTTACAGTGCTAGATCCAAAAGATGCCTCTTGGAAGAAGAAAGCCAGAAGATACTCGCCTTTGTGTGGGAGAGTCCCACCACAGGGAGGAAAATACAACTCTGCTGGACCGTGCTGCCACCGGGATTCAAGAATAGCCCGACACTGTTTGGTAACGCGCTTGCCAAGGAATTGCAAAATTGCCATTACTTTCCTACAGCATGTAGATGACTCCCTACTTGGGGCAAAGACTGAACAAGAATGTAAAATTGCAACTACAGAGTTGCTGAAGTTTCTTGGGACTGGCTGGATATCGAGTATCTCAGAAGAAGGCTCAAATAATACAGACCACTGTAACTTGGGATTTGAGCTATCTCAGGGAAAGAGGGAACTAGGCACAGAAAGAAAAGCAGCTATTTGTCTAATAGCTCCCCCGCCCTGGTCTAAGAGAGAACGACAAGGGTTCTTGGGAAAGGCTGGAACGTTGTAGACTCTGGATACTAAATTTCAGCCTGATTGCCAAACCATTACACGTGGCTATGAAGGGGCCTGGAGAAACTTTGGAATGGACACCAGAGTGCCGGAAAGGATTCGAGTCCATTAAACCTGAACTAATGAGAGCCCCTGCTCTGGGTCTGCCAGACTTAAGCAAACCCTTTACGTTATATGTGCATGAGAAGCAACACATAGCACTGGGAGTCCTGACTCAGACTCTGGGAGACTGGAAAAGACCAGTAGCTTACTTCTCCAAGCAGTGACACAAAGTAAGCGAAGGATGGCCTGCATGTTTGAGAGCTGTGGTTGCAGTGGTGCTGTTAGTTAAAGCCCAGAAATTAACCTCGGGGCAGCCTTATCACAGTTTTTGTACCACATGCAGTGACAGCTGTACTTGAACAAAAGGGGCACCACTGGATCTCTCCTAGCAGGTTAGCCCAAGGTCAGCTGGTGCTGATCAAAGAGGACGATGTCACTTTAAATATGTCTTTGACCTTGAACCCTGCCACTTCTAATGCCCATAGACAAAAAGGGAGAGCTGGAACATGACTGCCTGCAGGTTATGGAGCAGGTATACTCTAGCCGACCTGATTTGAAAGATGTAACAACATTAATCAACCCAGAAATTGAACATTTTACAGGTGGAAGTAGCTTCACGGTAAATGGAGAACGGAAAGCTGGGTATGCTGTGATAACCCTACAAGAGGAAGCTGAAGCACAAGCATTGCCACCCCAATAGCTCCGCTCAGAAAGCAGAAATCATAGCTCTAACTAGAGCTTTAGAGCTATCCAAAGATAAAAAGGTAAACATACACACAGACTCCAAATATACATTGGGAGCGGTCCACGCACAGGGAGCCATTCGGAAAGAGCGTGGACTGTTATCGTCTCAAGGAACCCCTATCAAATATGGCCCAGAGATTTTAAAACGGCTGCAAGCTGTTCTAGGACCAAAAGAAGTTGCAACTGTATGTTGCAAAGCTCACCAGAAACGACAAACCGAGATAGTCAAAGGACATCGGAAGGCAGGTGGAACGGCTAAAAGAGTTGCAGAAAGGGCATCACCAACTGGGGCACTGATCCCACCAAGAGAAGTTCAATGGGAACCTCCGGAATATTCTGAAGAGGAGGATCGGCTTTCCAAATATTTGGCATGTACCAAATCAGAGGAAGGTTGGGGGGCAACTAAAGATGGACAGGTATTGATCACCACCCCAGTGGTAAGAGAAATACTGAGGAAAACCCACAATGCATCCCATATGGGAGCAGATGCTTTGGTTGCGAGCGTTAAAAGATATGCTGTAGGAACAAAAATGCAAAAATTAGCCGATATAATTGTACGACAAGGTCAGTGGTATTGCAAGAATAACCCAAAAATTCAAAGAAAGCGTCCTTTCAGAGAAGCAAGACAAGGCCGAACCCCAGGGGAATACTGGCAAATAGATTTTTCTGAATTACCAAAATGTAATCAGTTTAAGTATCTTTTGGTTTCGGCAGACACTTTTTCTGGGTGGCCTGAAGCCTTCCCGTGCCATACCAACAAATCTAGAGAAGTAGTTAGAATATTGCTCAAAGAAGCGATTCCGAGATTCAGCATCCCACAAAGGATGTCATCAGACAGCGGGCCTCACTTTATAGCTGAAGTAGTTCAGGGGGTTGCCAAGTTCCTACAAATACAACAGGATCTACATACACCTTGGAGACGCCAATCAAGTGGGAAGGTAAAAAGGATGAATCGAACCCTAAAGAGACAAATCTCAAAGTTGTGTCAGGAAACACAAATGAAGTGGGTAGATGTCCTTCCTACAGCATTAATGAGAATTCAGATTACTCCTAGAGTAAGAGAAGGAGCGAGTCCTTTTGAAATTCTGTATGGGAAACCATATCCTGTAAACCGGACGACAGGAAAAGGGGACCAAATGCACATGAAGGGAGAGGAAACGTTTATCAATTATTGTCCTTGTCGCAGACTTTTATCTTCCTTGCACGGGTACCCTAACCAGCGAGCTCCTTCACCTTTAGACTCGCTGGTGCACAAATTTTAACCCGCAGATGAAGTTTACATCCATACCTAGAAAGATGAGCCTTTGAAAGAAAGGCGGAAAGGACCTTACCTGGTGCTACTTATTACTTATATCGCTGTGAAAGTAAAGGGTACAGATTCGCGGGTACACTATACCTGCGTGAAAAAAGCTCTGCAGAAGGAATGGATCTCTGTAAAGATGGGACCACTGAAGCTGAAGTTCTCTCAATCCCAGTGAACTGTGGCTGGGACTCGGAACAAGTCATATATTGAGTTAGACTGTACACAAGGCCTAGTAACATTGTATTGCGTTTTGATAACTATTTTCATACCTTTGTGAATGTAAATTATGTAGACAGACAGATTTCTTTAAGAAAAAAACATGAAGGAACTAAGGGGGGCGGGGGGGTAATACTCCCCTGTCGCCTACGGATAAAGTTAAAAGATGCCAGGGTGTTCTGTGGGGAACCAGGAAATCCTCGGGAGCAGAACTGGCATTTTACTTTGATGCAAAAACCAAGATAAATGGCAAACAAGTCCAACTGTTGGATCTGTACTCATTTCCCCCATTTAAGCTTACAGGTAAAAAGGTTATTGAGCCATGTAACAATTGCTTTAATAGCTTTTGCATGTATTTACGCACTAATATCTTGTGTTGTTAAAGGCTGTTCTACTATTGGATGTAAGGTTTATGGGAAAATTATTGGAGGTGAGACCGATATAAGAGAAACCACACTGAGGTTCCTCTTTTACAGTCTCAAATGGCAGGGGAGGGGGGGGAGGGCGGGGTAGCCATGTTTGAGTTAATGCCTAGGCTGTGATGATACTGCTTAATTTAGGGTTAAACGTGATGCATTGTCCTTTAAGGAGGAGCATTGCTCAACAGTTTCACTATGCAGGCCTGATGACTTAGTAAGGTATGATACAAAGGACTATGCCCTTGAAGAAGAACTAAGAGACTGATAAAAAGGGAACATGCTGCCCCAGAAGGCGCCAAAGGCCAGATGATTGCCAAAGAAACATGAAGTCAGAAATACTGCAGGAACTAAGGGAAAGGTAAAGGCAGCAGGAGAAGATCACGACCGCCGCCTCAATTCAAGACTGGAAATACTTGCTCTTGCCACCACCACCCCCTCCCAACCTCCGCCACCTGCAAGGGCCATGCTTCCTAATTTACATAGCAAGCAAGGCTAATTGAAATATAACTGACCAATAGTAGGTGAGATGGTGTCTACCAATGTGCCAATAATCGTAAATTTAGGCGGGTTTTTACCAATCATGTAACAGGATAAATACGTTGTAGTTCTTTGGTGTGGTGTGCTAGCTTTGTGGAGTGATCACCTTGCACCCACCTTTGCGCAAACATGAAATAAGGATCTCGGCTCTGCGTGTAAGATTGGCTTGTTGCGCACCGGGTATTGAACCCCGCTTATGGGACAACAGGCACACCTACCCTTGCCCATCCCACTGTGATGGCAGCCAGCACCCGGCTGACCCCCCGCCATTCTCCAAAGCCCCCTTGTAACCCTGCCTCAATTTACTCTCATCTCCTCGCAAGCTCTGATCGCATTTATCAGATTTCTAACCCCCCATGCAGCAATTATCTTGATCTGTTTGATTATATTCCCAATTAGGATCAACCGGAGGCCAGGCAGTCCCATTTCCTCCTGGCTGTAGGGTTAATTGTGCATCCTTTTCAATTATCTTATCTTTCTCATCTGGACAGAACAACTCTCTCAATAACAGGTTAACATCGACCCAGGATGGATTATATCCCAAACAAATATTAGAAAATAACGACACGCATCGACCCACATCTTCCCTTAACCCGCGCATCATCTTCCTCACACAACCAAAGCCCCAGGGTTCCACGGTGATGGGTGCACGCATGTAACACACTGGAGGTGGGGGTGGAACGTTTCACACACAGACACGCGTCCCCCCAGCTGCACTGCAAGAGCATTAGGGATAACATTAGACACCTCAGGGTGAAGCCCAACAGAAGCAGTGGGGACAGCAGAGGCGGGGGGCATCAGCAAGCAGTACAGTGGGAAGAGTATAGGGTGGTGCGGAGACCAACTCTGCCAGCTGTTCTACAGCAGATGTAGTCAGGCAACCACTTGCAGGTCAGCAACCAACTCCTCCGGTCCACCCCGAGAGCCAAACGCATGGCCTCACGCTGGCTGCAGTGTCTTTCTTTGGGAAGCACACAAAATTAAAATATCACTTTAATGCAGTGGGGTTTTTTTTAAAAGGCAACTCCAGCAACACTTGACTCCCAGATGTGCAAACCCTCCAACACATGTACCCGGGGCGATACGCTCCCAGCAAGTTTTCCTGTCTGCAAACTGCAGCCAGTTCTTTAAGGAACAGCCTGGTTCTGCCTCAAACCGGCCTTTCTGCTTTGGGATTACGCTTTTTCGGTCAT